>NW_025814824.1:9002500-9530000 GCF_022079265.1 Lynx rufus
GCGGAGCCTATGCACTGATCCAAAAGGATGGTCTCCCAGGTTCACCCTTCCACTGGGGGGTTTGGGTGAAAGGGAAGTTCCAAAGAAAGAGCGATGGGCTGCCAAGGCACCCAAATATATAGCAACTGCAGTATTAATATTACATATCGATTAATAACCAGAATATCTATTATTATGATTAAATGGGGTTTCACAAGTGCTTGAGGCTGCTTGAAAGTTGTTTTCTTAAACAGAATAAGACTTCCCTTCAGTGTCTTCATTGGTAAATGTTTGCCATGCTGAAGTGAACCAAAAATAATAGTGACTTAGTGATACTGAATTTTAGTTCATTTACCATGTTGCTCGTAATAACTTTCCGAGGTTGCTCGGTATTTGGGGCGAAGTCCTATTTCCTATTTGTTTTGATTCCCTACCTGTGTTAGCATGCCTTACATAATCCTCTGCTCAGAGTAGCAGCTAAATAATATGTGGTCAATGGACGATAATACGTAGGCTAACATGTGATTCACCGAATCGTGTCTTCTTTTGAGATTCAACTGTGGAAACGTAAGCTCCTGGGGAAAAGGGGGAGACGTGGACAGGCCAATTAACTTACTGCATTGTTGAGGATTTGTAATCACTCTGAAATAGTCTTTCCCCAGGACAAATTTTAATTTGTTTCGAAAGTTGATAATCACCGAGCTTAGATGTTTTTGTGTTCCTGTTGATTCTAGCCTGATTAATAATATCTTAGCTCTACATGCTATGCACTTAATAAAGAATACCATGAGCTGGTTGAGAGGCAGCCTTGCAGAGGGATTAAAAACAGGGCAGGGCTCTGGCACCACACTGTCTGCCTGAATCTTGGCTCCGCCAGTTACTGCGTGACCTTGGGCAAGTGGTTTAACGCCCCATGCTTGCTGTCCTCACGTGTGCAATAGAAATACAATACTCTCTACCTTGCACACTCATCCTGAGGATTATTTCTAGAACAGCCCTTGGACCCATCCTTAGTACGTACTAAGCCACGATAAAGTTTTCAAGTATTACCATTATTTAGTAAAAAAAAAAAAAAAAAAATAGTGGGTAAAAAGCTTCAAAGCCAACACGTCACTGTTTAGTAAGCATAGACTGTTCCATGTGATCGCATATCGTCAAGAAAGGTTATTCTTGAACCTTGCTGTGAAAGTGGAAAACAGTTTTGAGTGAGGTTCGCCGTTAGATTCGGGGGTGGGGGAGTGCTGACAAAGAAGAAAACTAACACTTATTGGGTGTCAAGTATGTGTCAGGCGTTTGATGGGTATTACCTCATTTTCTCACATGGTTCACTGGGATTCAGTCCAGATCCGCGTGGCTCCAGATCTCGCCATACCACTCTCCCTTCCAAGTAAAATAAAATCCCCGCCCGTTTTTATCCAGTGAACCAAGAAGGCGGGACTGTGGCTTTGAATTCACCTTCAGTCACTGACTATTTCTGTGACCTTGGGTGACCTTTCTGATGCTCTGTCTCCTCCGGCTCTCTACCTTAGCCTTTCTTTATTTCCTTTTTGGCCAAACTCACACAAGATCAACTCTAGATGACTCACACCATTTAGTATCTTGGTCATGTTTCTTCTGGTCCCCACACGGTGTTTGCTGTCAGGGCTCTACCCTCTTGGTCACGGCTGCTTCAACTTCCAGGCCTGTCGTGAGACAGCCAGACCAGTGCCCGAGCTTGGGTGACCGGGGAGCCAAGCCTCAGAGGGTGATCCTCTGAGCTGTACAATTCCTCTCGCTTTTGACTTGTTTTCATTCCGTGGATCCGAAGACTTTTTTTTTTTTTCTCCATTGTAACTCCGAAGGAAAGGCACTGAAATATCAGTGCTACTTTGAGCAGCCCACTGTTTGGGAACCACTGCTGTGTTCTCAAATTTCAGCAGAGGAACTGCCTTTTTAAAACAACAGATCATGTTGAGGTCTCTTGTGTCCACAAGCTTGCTTCTCAGAGAGTCATTTTTATAACGCCTGGGAATAACTCCATCTTTGTCCATAAAGTGTCACCAAATCCTATGTGCTATGCAGCCAGGTGAAGTGAAATAACACTGAAAAGTAAAGTTACATGGAGGCTTTCCAACTGACTTTCCATCTGTCAGCTCCCGGGCTATTTAATTTCATTTGTTTGAGCATGGCTTCAAAGCAAATATCCTTACTAGTGACAGATAGGTATTAAGTAAACGAGAAAGGATGCAAATTCTGGCTGTGCTCATTAGCAAAGGCTTTTCTTAAAATAGATCGAATGCCATCTCTAAGATTTAATCAATTGGACGAAATATATCAGCATGTTCTTTCTTCCTCTTCCCCCATTACCTGGTCAGGACTAATGAAATACCACTTATTTAATGATGTGCTTTCCCTGTTTGCGCTGCGTTTGAGAACCTAGTCATGCCGTTTTTCTTCTTTAATTATCTGACTCGAAAGAACATTTCAATAGTCTTTTCAAGACCTTCTTAAGCTATTATTCCACTGTTGAATGTAAGAGTTACTCTTCCCCCTCCGGACACATAATCTCTAATCATTTCCCTCATGGAAAGTTGACAATTCATTTGTCTCCCAAGCAATAAGACATGACTGTCTTTCTGCATAATGAAGAGTTGCAGAGTCTGAATTTATTGTGAAGCACATAGCAAAACTAATTGCATTCAACCACAAAAGCCTAATCAACATAAAAATTGGAATATAGACAGTCAGTCAGTGAATGCTAGTCCCAGAAAGGACTTTAGAGATTATTTATTATCTGTGCAGCCTACAGATGAGAAAACTCTGTCCAGAAAGATGAAGAAACTTCTGAAGGTCACAGACTAGCTCCTGGCAAAACTGGGTCTGAAATCCTTCTTTCCAGGGTCTTCAAACTTTTCTTTCTCTTAAACTAACCTGCTTTCTCATGTCTTAGGAATTTTGAAAGAGAATTCCTTTTTTTTTAATTTTTTAATAAAATAATGTTATTTTTTATATTGTGTTATTTAATTAATGTTATTAATTTTTATTTTTTAATGTTATTAAAAATAACATTTTTTTTTAATTTTTTTTAATGTTTATTTATTTTGGGGACAGAGAGAGACACAGCATGAATGGGGGAGGGGCAGAGAGAGAGGGAGACACAGAATCGGAAGCAGGCTCCAGGCTCTGAGCCATCAGCCCAGAGCCTGACGCGGGGCTCGAACTCACGGACCGCGAGATCGTGACCTGGCTGAAGTCGGACGCTTAACCGACTGCGCCACCCAGGCGCCCCAAAAATAACATTATTTTTAATATGTGTTACTTTTTAATGCGCTTAAGAAGAAATGTAATTTGCTGAAGGACATAGATCTTTTCAATCTTAGTACCAGATCAGGTCAAATGGAACTTTAATTATGCAAGATTTTCAGATCTCACTCCAAGCTGGGAGAACTTCCTTCTGTCTGAATTCTCATATGACATTCTTCACCTGGTAGATGACACCTGCCTTTTCCTAGCTTACATCATATTTACCTATGTTCTAAGAGTTACCTTCTCTTGTAAATGGTGAACTGCTTAAGAACAGAATTTCTGCCTTTACATCTTTGTGGTTTCCTGAGTAGCCGGTACACTTGCTCGTGTAGTTATGGGATATCAATCAATCTCCCTCTTTCTGTCTTCTCGCTCATCTGCCTCCTGTAAACTTGTAGTGCCATAGTCCAAGAATCTCTAAAACAATGCTGACTCTTCTAATTTGAGGGAAGAGTTTTGTTTGCTTTAAACCAATAAAACGATACAGTGCAGATAACATGGAGGATATGCGGTAAATTGAGCAGGAGTCTCTAACTTGATAATGTAACGGTTGTGTGCTTAATTTCATTACTTTGGGCTTTCAGTATATTGAGCAGGGTGAGGTAAAGATCAAGCCGGTGGAATATTTTAAAATTAAGTTTAGATTTATTTCTGCACTGTAGTTTTAAGAGAGATTAAAATTTACAACTGGGTTTTTTGTTATCGCCTCTAGAATTAGGAATAAAGCTAAGATTCCACTTGCAGCCACTTACAGGAAAGTTGGAAGTTGGGCAATATTATAAAGATCTGTTCTAACCTTTTCACGTCTTTATTCGTCAGCAAATATTTACTGAATGCTGGCCATGTGCCAGTCTGATAGTGGACTAGGTAGGCACTGTGGTTACAGCGGTGAGTAAGAAAGAAGTGGTTCCCTTCCCTCAGGAAGCTCATAGAATGATGGGTAAGACCAGTAAGCTAGTGGGAAGTTAGGGTTACGTGTGATAGCTTTGAAGAGGGAAGCACAGGCTTCCGTGAAGCACCCAGAAGAAGCCTATATACTCAGTCATGGGGAGAGCAGACTTTCTGGAGAAAGTGACTTCCCAGCTGAGCCATGAAGGGTAAGTGGGACTTGGCCAGGTTGACATGGATAGTGTTGGTGGGACTGTTCCAGACAGAGAGAACCCACATGTACATAGTAGTCGCAGAGGCAGGAGAGAGCTCAGCGTATTTAGGTACTGGGGAGAAGAAGTCCAGAAGGTCTAGGTTTGGGGATGCCAACTCAACCACAACAAGGCGGCTATAAAACAGCACGGTGGGCCTTCATGACCTTTCAAGAAAGGCACTTGTGACTTTGGTTCCTGTGCTTACTGCCAGGAAGAAACACAACCCTATCAAATTGGATTGATGAACTTTTAACAGAAGCTTGGAGCCTAGATCTTTATGAGAAATCTAGCTCTTTTTAAACGTTGGTAATTACTCCAAGAGAGTGTGGTCCAAATAAAATGGTCGGCCTACTGGATCGGTCCTGAGGCCCCCAGTTTATAATCCCTGATCTAGAGCAATGGTTCTGAAAATGTGGTCCGGAGACCACCATCCACACCACCTGTGAATGTGTCAGAAATGCAAATTCTCAGGCCCGCCTTTACTTAATGATTCAAAAACTCTGAGGGTGAAGCCAGCAAGCTGTTACTTAACACGCCCTCCGGGTGATTCTGATGCAGTTGAGGTCTGAGAACCTTTGGTTTGGAGCTGGGCCGTCCAATAGAGTGGCCACGTGTGATAATAAGCACTTGCTCTGTGGCTGGTCCACACTGAGACGGAGTCCACATGGAAGATACATACTGGTTTTTAAAACTTTGGTATAAAGCAAACTGTCTCTAACTTTTTATATTGATAACATGTTGAAATAACATTTTAGAAATGCCTTGGGTTAAATACGACATGCCATTAAAATTCACTTCACTGTTTCTTTTCATGTTTTAAAACGCAGCTACTGGGGCGCCTGGGTGGCGCAGTCGGTTAAGCGTCCGACTTCAGCCAGGTCACGATCTCGCGGTCCGTGAGTTCGAGCCCCGCGTCGGGCTCTGGGCTGATGGCTCAGAGCCTGGAGCCTGTTTCCGATTCTGTGTCTCCCTCTCTCTCTGCCTCTCCCCCGTTCATGCTCTGTCTCTCTCTGTCCCAAAAATAAATAAACTTTAAAAAAAAATAAAAATAAAAAATAAAATAAAATAAAACGCAGCTACTAGGAAATATAAAATTACATATGTTAGGTTTCCACTGCTTAGTGCTAGTCTAGGGTGTCCTTTGTGGGGGCAGGGAATGCGGGTTAGTGAGGCTGAATCAGGTACGAAGAAACAAGCCTTGCAGGACTTTGTAATTGTGCCAAGGACCTGTACTTGGCTCCTAGAAGACCTTGAAATGATTTGAGCTGATGAGAAGTGTGATCGGATTGGTGTTTTCGATGAACACTGACCAGAGGGTGGCTCATGCAGTGGAGAAGTGTATACTCTACACACAGAGACCAAATGCAGTGATCCAGTGGGGGACTGCTGGGCTGGCATTGACGGTAGGCGTGACTAGTTGGTATATTTTTTTTGGTGCATGTTACTCAGCCAGGTGGAGGAGAAGGTTCACCCGAAGATGAATAATATAACCTATATCATATGTGTCCTCTAAGGAACACACAGTCCAGTACAAAGACACTGAGAGGCAGGCTTGATTTCTAGTCGGAATAATGGTTACGTTCTAGTTGGAATACTAGTTGAGAGAAAAGACTCTGGAGCTGGTCTGCCTGAAGATGGGATCCCAGCTCCACTACCTAGCAGGTGAATGACCCTGGGCCGGTCGCCTCTCTAAAGCCTCTGTGAACCAGGAATAATAGTGCCTACCTCTTGTTGTTGGAAAGATTTTAAATGACTCTATGTTTTTTCATCTGTCTGTATAAGAGCGTAGAGCAGTACACATGGTAAGCAATCTTGCACTTATTCTCCCAAGTCAAGGGGGACTGCAGAGGAGAAGAGGGGGTGAGTTAAGGAATTAGCCTCCACTCTGAACTGCAGTGCTAGTGGAATGTACTGTTTTAAAATCCTGGTATTCCCAAGACCAAATACAGGAAGATTGAATGGATGGAGTTTGTTAACCCTGAAGCCACCCTGCCTTCACTTTGACCATTTCGTTAGTTTCTTTCACTCTGGTCCGCATCTTCAGCATTCATGCCTTCCCTTCTCTCCAGGAACCCATTCCAAGTTTCTCAGTCTTACCTACATCATCATCATCCAATAGTTAAAGGCTTTCAACATCTCCTCTTGTAGATCTGTTTCCTTGTGGCATCTGTCAGCCTGAAGAAGAGGGGTATAGTTGACCCTTGGACCATGATGGGGGTTAGGGGCACCAACCCACCTCACAGTTGAAAATTCATGCACAACTTTGGACTCCCTCAAAACTTAACTACTAACAGCCTACTGCTGGCCTGAGGCCTTACCGATAACGTAAAGTCAGCTAACACATATTTTGGATGTTATATGTATTCTACAATGTATTCGTAAAGTAAGGTAAACTAGAGAAAAGAAAATGTTAAGCAAATCATAAGAGAAAATACTTCTACAGCACTGTAATTATTGAAAAAAAATCCATAAGTGGACCCAGGCAGTTCAAACCCACGTTGTTTAAGGGCCAACTGTAACGACTATTTCCAAGAGTCTTTCAGGACAGTGATAGGGACGTGAATCTTCCAGGATCACTAAATGGGGTTTGGTCAGGAGGAAGAAACTCAAGAGAAGACGTTTCTTATGAATTGTTTGAAATCTGCACAGTCTAAGACCACCCTACCAATGGGAGATGGCGAGTGACTTGCGCATGGCCTTTCCAGATTAAAATTCCAAGAGCAGTTTGACTTGTCTCCTTTCTCTCTTTCTTGGGTCTCACACCTAACTTCACATCCTCCACAAAACATTCAAGTTCCCTCCACAGCATCTGCCTCCCACTCTTGTAGCATTCATCATTTTTTGGCAATGGTAAATAAACACCAGCTAGAAACAACCAGAATGTTCCATGAATATGGAACTGTTTAGATACGTTATATTAACATAATGGAATATATATACATATATACGTATGTATACATGTGTATATGTATGTATATATGTATATATATGTATATATATGCATGTGCCATGCTTATTAGAAAGAATGAGTCAGTTCTTTAGGCACTGATATGAATGATTGCTCTCCAAAATAAATGAAGTGAAAAAATAAAGAAGAGGGTACATAACTTTGCTACATATGATGTGTGTTAAGGAAAAAATACGGAGTGTTTTACTGACTCTAAGACATCATCAATTGTAAATGCATTATTATTTTCTTTATCTCTTAAGAGGGACGCTTGTGGCTGAACAAAATGATGACATCATAGCTTAAAAAACATTGATGTATCTTTTAAAGAGGTAAAAACATGTAAGTTTTAGAATCGATACAACATACTGGTATTTGGGCTTGTTGGGCGCGTGGGATACCTCTAGTTGTTACCCATCCTCTAGGGACTGGAGCTTCTCTGCCCACTGTGTTTCTCACTCTGCACAGGCAGCCTTGACCACAGAACTTTGGGTACACCTCCATGGGCCACAGCAGCGGGCCAAAGTGTGATATGTTCACGTGCTGGTATCTTTACCTGGAGTACATACGTTGCACTATGTGTTTGCTGGTTTGGGAACAAGCAGTGAAGACAATTTAGAACCAGGTCCAAGTTGCGATTCCCATCCATCCTGGAACAGAAGACATGCCGGGGCTTGCTCTTGCCCAGACTTACAGAGAAGGCCACAGAGTTTGGCCCTCCGTAGGTGATGAGATACCCCTGCACAGCTGTTAAGCGGGATGGTCTTTTAGTAAGATACATTGGCCATGGAGGAGGGAGAGGCGGTGACAGAGTGGACAGGGAGAGGTCCTGGTTGTAGCGGAGATGCGAACAAGTACTAGAGTTTTCTCTTCCTGATACCTTCCCCCAGCACCAAGCACAGGACCTGGCCTGAGATACCCTCTGTGTTTTCTAAAGCAGGAGGGTCATCAAAGCAAAGTTACAGGCTGAAAAGTGGGAACACGTTTGGAAAGCAACAGAAACTGTGTTCAACTCTAGGGAAGTTTTTCCTCTTTAGGGCGTTTATTGAGGACTCAGACTCTCAAAAATGTTCCTAGTGAGTCCACAGAAATTCTACAAGGTCATATGGGTGGATTCACACTGAATTTGGTGCTCAGAATTAGATACCTCAAGCATGTCGTGCCCCACAAAGATAGTACAATCCCTTCCTAACACTGCTGTAGGACAAAGACACCTTACCTGGTGACTTTTGACACTCTGTTAGGCTGGTTCTTTTCTAGAAATGGTATTTATTTATATATGGGGCCCATGCTTGAGTCAGTGTAATACTGGAGGCTCTTTTAAAATTTATTTTTATGGAAGTAGAGGTGACACACATTAGTTTCAGCTGTACAACATAGCAACATTGTGCTAGGGCACAGCATGAATGTGGCTACCGTCCATCACCATCCCATGCTATCACAGTACCTTTACTAAATTCCTTATGCTGGAGATGGTATGCCTGTGACGACTTACTCCATAACTGCCCTTCACCCATTTTGCATACCTTCCTCTCCTCCTCCCCTCTGGCTACCACTGGTTCTGTGTATTTATGGGTCTGTTTCTATTTTTGTTCATTTATTTTGTTTTTTAGGCCCCACATACAAGTGAAGTCGTATGGTATTTGTTTTCTGACTGACTTCACATAGCGTATTATCTTTGAGGTCCATCCATGTTGTTGCAGATGGCAAGTCTCTCACACACACACACACACACACACACACACACACACACACACACCACATCTTCTTTTGAAGGATACTACGGTTGCTTCTGTATCTTGGCTATTGGAAAGAATGCTGCAGTGAACAAAGGGTGCCTATATCTTTTTGAGTTTGTGTTTTCATTTTCTTTGTGTAAATACGCTGTAGTGGCATTGCTGGATTCTATGACCTTGTTTTAATTTTTTGAGGAACCTCCGTAATGTTTTCCGCGGTGGCTGCACCAGTTTGCATTCCCACCAACAGTGCACATGGGTTCCTTTTTCTGCACATCCTTGCCAACACTGGTTATTTCTTGTCTTTTTCATTCTAGCCATTCTGAAAGGTGTGAGGTGAAATCTCATTGTATCTTCTTTGGAGAAATGTCTGTTCATGTCTTCTGCCCATTTTTTAATCTGTTTTTTGGTATTGAGCTGTATACGGTGTTTATATATTTTGGATTTTACCCCCTTATTGTATATTTCATTTGCAAATAACTTCTCTCATCCAGTAGGTGGCTGTTTTGTTTTGTTGGGGGTTTCCTTTGCTGTGCAAAAGGTTTTTATTTTGGTATAGTCTCAATAGTTTGTTTGCTTTCGTTTCTCTTGCCTGAGCAGACATCTAGAAAAATGTTGCTAAGGCCAGAGTCAAAGAGATTACTGCTTATATTTCCTTCTAGTTTTATGGTTTCAGGTCTCATATTTAGGTCTTTAATACATTTTGAGTTTATTTTTTATATGGTGTAAGAAATGGTCCAATTTCATTCTTTTGCATGTAGCTCTCTAGTTTGCCCAACACCGTTTATTGAAGAGACTGTCTTTTCCCCATTGTATTTTCTTGACTCCTTTGTAGTAGATTACTTTACTGTGTAAGCGTGGGTTTATTTCTGGGCTCTTTATTCTGTTCTGTCGATCGATGTGTCTGTTTTTGGGGCATTCCCATACTGTCGTGTAATAGCTTTGTAGTATAACTTGAAATCTGGCATTGTGGTACCTTCAGCTTTGCTCTTTCTCAAGATCGCATTTGGCTACTCAGGTTCCCTACATATTTCAGTATTAAAAAGCTCTTAAATGGAGTTGTATCATTTCTCCAAATCAACCAGCCTAAAAAATGCTAGAATAAATACGAATTCTCTGGAATGATTTGAATGTGAATTTTTACTATCCGGTTGCCCTTCACTGGTGGAGTTTACCCTTGGGGTCACATTCCAAGTATTCCACATACCAAACTTACTTCAAAAGAGAAAAATCATGGTATTTCTATTAATCCTCAGCAAATATTAAACTCATAACCTCACTACAGAGAGGCCATTTACAGCTAGTGATATCACCCTTAGGAGCCAGCTTCCCAAGGGCTACCAGGCTGAGAATGTTGCTTGAGAAGCCCAGAGGTGGAGAATGATCTTGTGTTGAGATTCCTGTCCGCACAGGGGTCTGGCAAAGAACTAGACCTTTTGTCCCAAAGTTCCCAAACTTGGCCTCGCAGACTGGAAAAGTCTATTTTCCAAAATCCCTATTTTACAAAATTCAATGGCAGGGGGGACTATGATCATTTTGCTTTCTGAAGATCTTTTCCAAAACAAAACAAAACAAAAACAAAAACCTTTTCCACATAAGCATAAGCCCCTCTTTCAAATTCAGAATCTGCTTTTATTTATTTATTTATTTATTTAAAAGGTTTTTTTGTTTTTTTTTAAATTTTTTTTGTTTGTTTATTTTTGAGACAGAGACAGAGCATGAATGGGGGAGGGTCAGAGAGAGAAGGAAGCACAGAATCCGAAGCAGGCTCCAGGCTCAGAGCTGTCAGCCCAGAGCCCGATGCGGGGCTCAAACTCACAGACTGTGAGATCATGACCTGAGCCGAAGTCGGACGCTTAACCGACTGAGCCACCCAGGCGACCCCAGAATCTGCTTTTAAAAAATTAAGGGCTTGGGGTGCCTGGGCAGCTCAGTCATTTGAGTGTCCAACTCTTGATTTTGACTCAGGTCATGACTCTGGGGTTGTGTGATCATGCCCTGTGTCAGGCTCTTTGCTGAGCATGGAGTCTGCTTAAGATTCTTTCTCTCTCCCTCCCTCCCTCCCTCCCTCTGCCCCTCTCCCCTGCCCACGTTCTCTCTAAAATTTTTTGAAAAAGGAAAAAATATTTAAAAAATTAAGGGCTTGAGGGCCAAAAAAATTTAAAAAAGCAAAACAACTTTGCAGGGCCTTTTAAAAAAAAGATGAAAGTATTGTCATGAACAGAAGTGCCTGGTAGGTTTGGTTTAACTAACTGATCAGCATAAACATGACCGAGAAAGCAATCAACTTTAGCTTTAATTTTATTAAAATCCTGTGTAATTGGATGGGAAATGTTTTCAGCAATGATTTAAATGTCATTCCGCTAATTTGTTGTTAAAAATACAGAGAACAATGATAGTCACAGTGAGTGTAATGATTTTCTAGAATTATTTATAATGCCCCCCCCCCGCCCTCGCCACCAAACTCCAACCAGTATCAACTCAGGTATCTATTAGAAGAGTAAATGTTGGGGCACCTGGGGGGCTCAGTCGGTTAAGCGTCCGACTTCAGCTCAGGTCACGATCTCGCGGTCCGTGAGTTCAAGCCCCGCGTTGGCCTCTGGGCTGATGGCTCTGGGCTGATGGCTCTGGGCTGATGGCTTGGAGCCTGGAGCCTGCTTCCGATTCTGTGTGTCTCTCTCTCTCTCTGCCCCTCCCCCGTTCATGCTCTGTCTCTCTCTGTCTCAAAAATAAATAAAACGTTAAAAATTAAAAAAAAAAAAAGAAGAGTAAATGTTATCTAAATTATGACACATTCATTGGGATATCCTACAGCTATTGAAATCGGGAGTATCAAAGTTTTTTGCCTTCATACCAGCAACACAGGAGTTCCAACTACTTGACATCCTGTCAACGCTTTCCATTGTCTTTTCAACTTTAGCCATTCTAGCGGGTGTGTAGTGGCATTTCATTGTAGTTTTATTTTGCTTTTCTTTAACGATTAGGGATATTGAACATCTTCTCATTCTTTCATATTCTTATGGAGCGTTCATACATCTCTTGTGAAGTGTCTGTTGCTTATTTTTGTTTTTATTTATTTATTTTGAGAGAAACAGAGACAGTGCAAGCAGGGGAGGGGCAGAGAGAGGGAGACAGAATCCCAAGCTGGCTCTGCAGTGTCAGTGCAGAGACTGATGCAGGGCTCGAACTGAAGGAACCGTGACATCATGACTTCAGCTGAAATCAAGAGTCAGACGCTTAACTGACTGAGACACCTAGGCGCCCTTTTTACTTACTTTTCTATTGGATAGTTCTTTTCTTTTTTCTCTTTTTTCTTTCTTTCTTTCTTTCTTTCTTTCTTTCTTTCTTTCTTTCTTTCTTTCTTTCTTTCTTTCTTTCAAGAGAGAGAAGGGGAAGGGCAGAGGGAGAGAGAAAAGGAGGGAGGGGAGAAAGGGAGAGAATCTTAAGCGGGTTCCATGGTCAGCACAGAGCCCAACATGGGGCTCGATCCCACAAAACTGAGCCATGGGCCAAAATCATGAGTCAAAGCTCAACCAACTGAACCACCCAGGCACCACTGGATGGTTTGTCTTTTTAATGAATCCTAAGAGATCTTTATGCCTATTCCTCAAACAAGCTCTTTTTCAGATACCTGCTTCCAAATACTTTCCCCTATTTTGTGACTCACCTTGTCATTTTAACTGTGTTTTTCACAGAGCAAAAACTTTTAATTTTTTTTTAAATTTTTTTTTTCAACGTTTATTTATTTTTGGGACAGAGAGAGACAGAGCATGAACGGGGGAGGGGCAGAGAGAGAGGGAGACACAGAATCGGAAACAGGCTCCAGGCTCCGAGCCATCGGCCCAGAGCCCGACGCGGGGCTCGAACTCACGGACCGCGAGATCATGACCTGGCTGAAGTCGGACGCTTAACCGACTGCGCCACCCAGGCGCCCCCAAAAACTTTTAATTTTGAAGAAGTCTGTCTTATCAACATTTATTTTTAGGGTTCATGCTTTTAGTGTCCCATTGAAGAAGTCTTTGTCCTGTTTTCTTTTATGAATATAATAATATTTAGCTCTTAAATTTAAGATCCATTCTGATTCATTGTTAATTTTTGTGTATGGTATGAGGCATTAAGGTTAAAGTTCTTTTTTTCCCCTCATACAGATATCCAGTGGCTTTGATCTTATAAAGTTAAAATCCTTACCATAGATCCAACAATCTCATTCCTCTGTTCACCTTAAGAGGATTGAAAACAAGTCAATGCAAATATTTGTACCCCAATATTTACGGCAGCGTTATTTATAATAGCCAAGAACTGGAAACAACCCAAGGTCCATCACATAATGAAGAGATAAACAAATTGTGAGCTATTCATATAATGAAATGCTACTCAGTAATAAAAAGGCACAAAATGCTTGTTTAACATAAATGCATCTCAGAAATATTACAGCAAATGAAAGAAATCAAACAGAAGACCACATAATGTATCTTCCATTTATATGAGATTCTAGAAAAGGCCATACTTCAGGGACAGAAAGCAGAACAGTGGTTTCCAGAGTCTGAGGGTCAGGGGAAGAAATGGATTAAAAAGGGTATGAGAAATATTGGGGGGATAATGAAAATGTTTCATATCTTGATTATGAAGATGCCAAAACCCTACTGTTAAAATGGGCAAGTTTTACTGTGTGTGTGAATTAGATCTTACTAAATCTGGGCAGAGTCCATAGACAGGAGCAAATGTAAGGGAAATGAACTTGAAGAGTGATTCTCTCTGGTATCGGTTGCCCGAGAGTTTACAATATACATATACAACTAAGACAAGCCCCCTTGATAGAACACGATACCACTACATGGGCAGTGCAAGTATTTTATAGCCAAGAATTTCCAGTTCCCCCCTCTCACCCCTTAGAATATTTTGTCGTTCATTTCATTTCTCCATAAGCTATAATCCTGGAATACATTGTTGCTATTATTATTTCAAACCAACTCTTAACCTGTGTGATCAGTGAAGAATAAGAAACATGAAGTTTCTGTTTTACCCTCATTTATTCCTCTTTCCAGCGCTCTACCTTCGTTAACACAGATCCAAGTTTCTGACCTGTATGGTCTTCCTCTACTCTAAAAAACTTACTTTAATGTTTCTTGTACAGCAGACCACCCCCTTCGACTTCTGCTGTCTGAGAATGTGTTTATTTCTCCTTCCCCTTTGAAGCATAATTTTAGGGAGGCACAGAATGCTAGCTTTGTGATTCTTTTAACACTGTAACTATTTCACTTTGGTCTCTGGCATAGTTTCTGAGCTTCTGATGTAATTCCTGTTCTTGTGGAGGTAAATTATCCCTGCCCGTCCCCCCACATGCTGGCTTTTTTAAGATTTTTTTTTCTGTGTCTTTAATTTTTCTGCAGTTTGAATATGATATGCCCAAGTGCAGATTTGTTTTTTGTTTTTTGTTTTGGTATTCAACCTGCTTGGTTTCCTTTAAGCTTCCTGGATCTGTCTTCCTGGATTTGGTGTCTGTCATTAGTTTTGGGAGATTCTCAGTCATTCTTGCTTCAAATATTTCTTCGGTTCCTTTTTCTCTTTCCCTTCTGGTATTCCCATTATGCATATGTTACATCTTTTTAATTGTCCCACAGTTCTTGACTGTTGTCTGTTTTATTCCTTCTTTTCCTCCTTGGATTTCAGTTTTGGAAGTTGCTGTTGACATTTCCTCAAGCTCAGTGATTCTTTCTATGACTGTGACCAGTCTACTAATGAGCCTGTCAAAGGCATTCATTTCTGTTAGTGTTTTTTATTATTATTATTATTTCTAGTGTTTCCTTTTGAATATTCATCTTTCTGCTTACATTACTCATATTCTTGCAATGTTTCCTACTTTTTCCATTAGTGCCTTTACCATATTAATTAGTTGTTTAAAATTCTGATAATTCCAACATCTTTGCCATATCTAGTCTCCTTCAGATGCCGTCTCTTCAAAATGTGTTTTGTCTTTTAGTGTGCCTTGTCATTTTCTTTGTTGCAAGTAGGATATAATGTACTAGGTGAAAAAAGGAATGATGTACTAGGGAAATAGGCCTTGATGTAACATTTCAGGTTTATCTGCCTGTGTTCATTGTTTGCTGTAGCTGTAGGTGTCAGGGGCTACATTTCCCTCTGGTGTCCTTGTTTTGTCTCCTTTGTTATCTTTGGGTTTCCCTACAGACTTTAAAAATGTTGCCTAATGCGGGAGCTGGGTGGCTTGGTTGAGTGTCCGAGTATGGCTCAGGTCATGATATCATAGCTCGTGAGTTCAAGCCCTGCATCAGGCTCGTTGCTGTCAGCACAGAGCCTGCTTGGGATCCTGTATCCCTCTCTCTCTGGTGCTGGGTGAGGGACCCCATTCCCCAGCCCTGTGCTCTGGTCTCAGTCCTTTTTTTTTTTTGTAATATAATTTATTGTCAAGTTAGCTAACATACAGTGTATACAATGTGCTCTTGGCTTCGGTGGGTAGATTCCTGTGATTCATTGTTTACATACAACACCCAGTGCTCATCCCAACAAGTGCCTTCCTCAAGGCCCATCTCCCATTTTCCCTCTTACCCTGCCCCCCGCCCCCGCCATCAACCCTGTTTGTTCTCTGTATTTAAGAGTCTCTTATGGTTTGCCTCCCTCCCTCTCTGTTCGAAACTATTTTCTCCCCTTCCCTTCTCCCATGGTCTTCTGTTAAGTTTCTCAGGTTCCATATGAGTGAAAACATATATCTGTCTTTCTCTGACTATTTCACTTAGCATAATAGATTTTAGTTCCATCCATGTTGTTGCAAATGGCAGGATTTCTTTCTCATTGCCAAGCAGCATTCGATTATATAGGTATATACCACATCTCCTTTATCTATTCACGGGTCGATGGACATTTGGGCTCTTACCATAATTTGGCTCTTGTTGAAAGTGCTGCTGTAAACATTGGAGAACATGTGCCCGGAACATTCTCCAAGACAGATCACACACTGGGTCACAAAACAGGCCTGAATACATATAAAAGAATTGAGATCACACCATGCATATTTTCAGATCACAATGCTATGAAACTTGAAATCAACCACAAGAAAACATGTGGAAAGCCTCCAAACGCATGGAGGTTAAAAGAACATCCTACTAAAGAATGAATGGGTCAACCAGGCAACTTTTTAAAGAAGAAATTAAAAATCATATGGAAGCAAATGAAAATGAGAACACGACAGTCCAAACCCTTTGGGATGCAGCAAAGGCAGTCCTAAGAGGAAAATACATTGCAATCCAGGCCTATCTCAAGAAACGAGAAAAATCCCAAATACAAAATCTAACTGTACACCTAAAGGAACTGTACGAGAACAGCAAAGAAACCCCAAACCCAGCAGAAGAAGAGACACAGTAAAGATTAGAGCATAAATAAACAATATAGAATCCAAAAAAATGGAGTAATGAATCTAAGAGCTGTTTTTTTGAAAAAATAAACAAAACTGATAAACCTCTAGCCAGGCTTCTCAAAAAGAAAAGAGAGAGGACCCAAATAAATAAAATCACGAGCAAAAGAGGAGAGATCACAACCAACACCACAGAAATACAAACAAGTATTAGAGAATACTTTGAAAAAGTTATATGCCAACAAACTGGACAACCTGGAAGAAACAGACAAATTCCTAGAAATGTACACACCACCAAAAGTCAAACAGGGAGAAATACAAAATTTGAACAGACCCATAACCAGCGAAGAAATCGAATCAGTTATCAAAAATCTCCCAACAAATAAGAGTCCTGGGCCAGATGGCTTCCCAGGGGAATTCTACCAGGCATTTAAAGCAGAGTTAATACTTATCCTTCCCAAGCTGTTCTGAAAAACAGAAATGGAAGGAAAGCTTCCGAACTCATTCTATGAAGCCAGCATTACATTGATTCCCAAACCAAGAGACCCCACAAAAAAGGAGAATTACAGGCCAATAAACCTGAAGAACAGGGACGCAAAAATTCTCAACAAGATACTAGCAAAGCGAATTCAAAGGTATATTAAAAGAATTATTCACCGTGATCAAGTGGGAGTCATTCCTGGGCTGCAGGGCTGGTTCAGTATTTGCAAATCAATCAATGTGATACATCACATTAATAGAAGAAAGTATAAGAACCATAGTGATCCTATCCATAGATGCAGAAAAAGCATTTGACAAAATACAGCATCCTTTCTTAATAAAAACCCTCAAGAAAGTCACAATAGAAGGAACATACCTTAAGATCATAAAAGCCATATATGAAAAGCCCACTGCTAATATCCTCAGTGGGGAAAAATAGAGAGCTTTCCCTGAGATCAGGAGCACAACAGGGATGTCCACTCTCACCACTGTTGGTTAGCATAGCGTTGGAAGTGCTAGCCTCAGCAATCAGACAACAAAGTGAAATAAAAGGCATCCAAACTGGCAAAGAAGTAGTCAAGCTTTCACTTTTCACAGACGACATGATAATCTATATGGAAAACCCGAAAGACTCCACCAAAAAGCTGCCAGGACTGACACGTGAATTCAGCAAAGTTGCAGGATACAGAATCAGTGCCTAGTATCAGTCTTTTAGTGCACCTGTGACCCTAGGACTGTGACCTTGATCTGCCTTGGATTGCTTTCCCCCCATTGGAGAGGCATGAAGGCTAGCCTACACTGGAGTTGGGTGTTTGCCTTCTTCCATGTTGGTTAGGCTCCAGTAAAATCATTTCTGTTGAGAACAGGCCTTGTTAAAAAGAACAGAATATTCTGAGCATATTTAAAAACAGCTATTTTTGGGGCGACTGGGTGGCTCAGTAGGTTAAGCGTCCAATTTTGGCTCAGGTCGTGATCTCATGGTTCCCAAGTTTGAGCCCCGTGTCAGGGCTCTGTTGTTGACAGCTCAGAGCCTGGCGCCTGCTTCCCCCTCTTTTTGCTCAAAGCCCAAGAGGAAAGTGAGATACTGATGGGCTGCTGGAGGTCAAAGTCATGCAAGTGTGGGGGCCCTACTAACACTGGATCCCTTGGTATGTTTTTTTTTAAGTTGATTTATTTATTTTGAGAGTGAGCAAGAGTTGGGGAGGGCAGACAGGGAGAAAGAATTCCAAGGAGGCTCTGCACTGACAGATGCAGGGTTTGAACTCATGAAGTGTGAGAGCATGACCTGAGCTGAAATTAGGAGTTGGGTGCTTAATCCACTGAGCCAGCCAGACACCCCTCCCCTGGTGTTTTTAACTCGCAAACTTGTCCAGACAGAGCCTCCAGCAGTTCATTAGTTACACATTAGGGTTTCCTAGGCTGCTTCTGGCCTTTTGTTACAGAGAAGCCGGTGGTGATTCTCCCTATCTACCACTCCGCTCACTGTTAGAGGCAGTGGTTTGCCCTGTGACTTCGGTTCTGATACATTCAACAGGAGCTGTTGATTTTCAGTGTGTTCAGCTTCTTTGCTGTTGTGTGAATGGGAGAGAGGACTTCTCGGCTCCTGGCATGCCAGACAAGAAACAAATACTTCTCTCTGGATGACAGTATGTCAATGAATTCTTCCTTTGTACATCCTTCACTTTCTGCATTTTCTACAATGTACATATATTCCTTTTAAGATAAACAGGAACGGGGAGCCTGGGTGGCTCAGTCGGTTGAGCGTCTAACTTCGGCTCAGGTCATGATCTCTCAGTCTGTGAGTTTGAGTCCCGCTTCGGGCTCTGTGCTGACAGCTCGGAGCCTGGAGCCTGCTTCGGATTCTGTGTCTCCCTCTCTCTCTGCCCCTCCCCCACTTGCACTCTGTCTCTCTCTCTGTCAAAAATAAATAAGCATTAGAAAAAACTTTTTTAAGATGAACAGGAAAACAAATGTTCCTACACTACAGAAAAAAAATTTTATTTAAAAAGAAATTTTTTTAATGCTTTATTTTTGAGACAGAGAGAAACAGAGCATGAGCAGGGGAGGGGCAGAGAGAGGGGGAGACACAGAATCGGAAGTGGGGTCCAGGCTCTGAGGTGTCAGCACAGAGCCCGACGCAGTGCTTGAACTCATGTACCGCGAGATCATGACCTGAGCTGAAGTCGGACACTTAACCGACTGAGCCACCCAGGCACCCCCCAGAAAAAAAAAATTTAAATGAGTTTAATCTCTGTTGCCTTGGAAGAAAATAAGGCAAGTTGCAGAGAATAGTATCTTATTTTAAAAATAATAAAAAATAGGAACATCTACACACATACCCCCCACCCTGCTGCTTACTATCAACATTAAAATGACTTTAGGGGCACCTGGGTGGCTCAGTTGGTTGAGCATCTGACGCTTGATTTCAACTCAGGTCATGATCCCATGGTCATGGGATGCAGCCCCATGTTGGGCTCTGTACTGGGTGTGGAGCCTGCTTAAGATTCTCCCTCTCTCTCTCTCTCTCTCTCTCTCTCTCTCTGCCCCTCTCCCACTCACGTGTGTGTGTGCGTGTGCGCTCTCTCCATTTCTAAAAAAAAAGAAAAAAAAACCTTTAAAATTCTATGGTCCTCATTAGCACACTCTTAGTATTCAAGGAGACTCTTGCCCAAGCAAATAACTATTGTTCATCACGTGAACTTCCTGAAAGACACATTATCTCTTTAACAAAGCACCAAATGTGATCTATGTACCCTAAGATCCTTTGAATCTCCACTCGAAATCCTTGCTTTACTACTTTTCCCGATCCTGATTTATTGTAGCGTGATCTTTATGCATTTCTAACCAAATCCCCACATTGATGTACCTTAGATCGCATTTCAACAAAATCCAACCTTGACCTTCCCTTTCAAACTACCAAAGCTCCATCAAGGTGGCCCTCTCCCTTACCGCACCAGGCGATGAATTCAGCTTGTCTTATTAACAGGTGATGTTGGTGATAGCTGGGGAGCCAGCCTTTGACCGTATATAGGACCCTAGGGGTTTATGTGAACGAGAACATCAGGCTGTTATTGCTGATTCCCTCGTGGGGGTGAATTCTAAATTTTTTGGGCTATTATTTCACCATTTGTGGTGGACACATGTCCATTTTATAGTGAACTTTGATTAAAGCTTTGGGAAGAGAATTTTAAAAATACATCTATTTGGTGGTGGGACTCTGCATTCATTCTCTTTGAAGTTTAGAATCTCACAGTGAGCCTTGCTTTGTAGCATTTCTAGGGTTCACAAAGGCCTCTTTCTTGTGCATAATAAAACCCAGTGTTTATAAACAGGAAACTGGTTTCCCCATACTCTTGACTTAGGTTTTTGTTTTTGTTTTTTGCCTTATTCAATTTAGAAAATCCCTTTGGAAAATCCTTACTGAAAGTGATGCAGAAAACGATATCCTCTTACACAAAGGGCTCGGTCATTTGGAACACGCCCCTTCCACTCTCCATTAAGTCCGATGTCCTAAACCACACCCGTGATGAGGACAGCTCACCTGGGCATACCTCTAGCAATTCTAGACCTATCCATCATCGTTTGTCATACCGCGCCTCATCATTTTTGGTGGTCTCTCCCTAAGTGATTGAAACACTGAGATTCATACACTCGGACAGTATATAGGAGAAAGGGCAGAAACGGTGCTTTATCTGGCTTGATGTAGCTCTTACTGAATAAAATTTAGGAAGAGATATGGACTTGGCTATTCTTCCAAGATACCTGCACAGGAAGATTGACTGTTACTATCAAATTCTCATGGGAAGTACATTTATTCATAAGGGAAGAATGTGTCTCTATCCTTTTGCTAAGCAGACCAAAAAACATTTCCCCAGGTATTACACGTTATCAGTCTGAATGAGGTTCAAGTCAAGCACAAATGAAGATTGCTTCCTGGTCACACAGATGACAGGAAAGCTGTGTCAGGGAGACAGGGAGCAAATACTTGGCTTTTTCACTTATTCTCATTTATGTTGATTTTACTAGAATGGCTATCGGGTGATGGATGCGTATGCCTGTACCAATCGTGTACATCAAGACCAGGTTCAACATGGCCTCCTATCATTGCCCGGGAGGGAAATAATAGAGATTGAGAAGGTGATGGAGCCAGTGCCGCTTTGTCAGCTGGAACATACATCAGAATCGCCTGGAGGCAGTAGCAGGGTCCGCATCCGCTGGGGTCTAAGGGACAAGGTCCTGGTCCTTGTGGAGTGGCTTGTCACTGAGAAGGAAGAGCCAGGGTAGTAGAGGAGCCCAGCCCCGGAAATGGGGTCTCAGAGGCAAGTTCCAGTGGAGCCAGGGGGTCTAGAGAACTGAGTCAAGACTGATGGGTAAGCCTGGCTGTGTGAGCCAGCGCAGAGCCAACGGGTGTGCGGGGCTCATCAACAAGACCAGTTCCGTATCTCCCTTGCTGGGCAGGTAGGGAAGCTGCATGAAGCTGCATGAAACATAGGCCCCGGGGGCCAGAGTCTCACTTGCCAATTCAGCTTTGGTGCCCTGGCCACAGCTCTTCGGTCTCGTGTTTGCATGATCCTCACTTGTAAAAGAGGAATGAGAACTATGCCTTCTTGGGGCACCTGGGTGGCTGAGTCGGTTGAGCATCCGACTTCAGCTCAGGTCATGATCTTGGGGTTCATGAGTTCGAGCCCACTGTCAGGCTCTGTGCTGACAGCTCAGAGCCTGGAACCTGTTTCAGATGGTGTGTGTGTGTCTCTCTCTCTCTCTGCCCTTCCCCCACTCATGCTCTGTCTCTCTCTCTCTCTCTCAAAAATAAGTAGACATTAAAAAAAATAAATTGAAAAAAAAATGCCTTCTTCACAAAGTTCCTATAATTAAATAAACCCATTAAGGGATCCGGTACATTTCTCTACAGTCTTAGCTTCCTTCCTGCATTCCTAGTAAACCACAGACCTTAGAAATAACTAAGCCCACCTACAGGCTCAGCTACTTGAGCTAAAACAAATGGCGGTAAACGATGAGGATAAAAAGTCAGCAGCACCCCAGTGTAGGATGGCTTACCTTTTGCTAATGCGTGCCCACTCTCCCTACCACCTTACCACTGTTCTGTGGACCACCTCTCCTGTCTGCTGGAGTCAGGGAGAACAACACACCGAAGACTGGGGAATAAGAACGAGAGAACATTCTTCCACAACAGAAGTTCTGAAGCATAAAGGCAGTGGTCTGGATGGCTTCAGAGCAGCAATGCCTCCGAGGCTGAGAAGAGATTCCAATTTGTACATCAAGTATTGGAAACAGAAATGGTAGCAGTGAAATGAGACTCTTCTCTTTGAACTGAAACCAAACCATTCAGTAACAAAATCTAATACAGTTGATTCTTACATGGGAGTCTCCAATCCTACTGCGGCCAGCAAACTCTAAACAAAGAGTAAAAGGAAACTCAACACACGCTGTAACGATCAGACTAACTGGAAAGTCAGACATCAGAGTGGACACTTAGAGGGACAAAGGGGTTTCTCAGGAGGATGCATTTTGTGACGGTCAGATTTCCTTCAGGATTCCAAGTAGGAGCCGTTGGTGATTCTTCACGTTCAGAAAGCAAGAATCGTGGCATTCTCCTTAGGCAGTTCTGATTCATCAACCCATTAGAGAGGAGAGAAACCTTTTCCATGTCATAATGAGGTCCATAAGAGAGGAAGTTCTGACATTCTTTGAAAACTTGTGCGAATAAATGCAAGACAATTTGGGGACCGTTGGGGAAATGGGACTGAGATTACCCATGAGATACTAGGAAGCTACTGCTCATTCCCTTGGGAATGGAACTGGGATTGTGGGAGCCAGGAGATGGCTTGAATCGTTGGGAGATTGTGAAGTGCTTAGGGGTGAAGTGTCACGATGGCTGGAACTTATTTTCAAAGTGGTTTAATGAAAAAAGGAGAGGGACAAAATATTGACTGTTGTTGAATCTTAGCAGGAGAGTATATGGGTGCATGGAATTGGTCTTGTTCTCTTGAACACCTGTGAAATCTTTGAAAAAATCAGGAGATGTTAATATATAAGTATTACATACCATATTACACTGTAAATCTATATTACCATATAGATTATCTGGCTAGTAAACAGAATTTAAAGCACTAGAAAAGGGTGAGCAGGGGCTTAGTGTGGCTTGGTCCATGGCACCAGATGTCTCCTGTTGCTTGAGATTAAAGTCCTGAAAGCAATGGGCTCTCCCTTGAGACAAACCTGGTTCATTCCAGAAGACCAGCTTTCTAGGTCTTTCCGCACCCCCCCCCCCAAGCCTTCCGGATTAAGAGACTGCCCAGCCCTCTGCAGGAGACCTTCACTCAGGCACCACGGTTTCAATCCCCTAGAACTCAAAAAACAAGAGGCAGTGTTGGTGGAGCTAAATTGTCTCTTTATTAGGAAAGCACCAACACCACATTCTTGGAAATTACTGGAATTTTATTTGCCTCAGGCTTATGACTCGCAACCAAAGACATTGTGCAAAGAAAGCAAAGATTAAGTACACTTTAGGGAGAAGGAGACGATACACATCAGTAACATAGGAGATCGGGCTGACAAAGGAAGCCATCCAATACACTAGAGAGATTGCAATATTCAATAGCGTTTTCAACAAAACTTTTTTTTGAAATCAAGAGCAAAAAAAAAAAAATTCAGCAATGTTTACAGTAGACATAAATCGTATACAGTTCAAAAAGCATTTTTTTTTCAGATCATAGAGCATAAAATGGAAAAATGTCTATGCAGGTGAAGTCTAATTACTGTACACTTATCACCTATTAAAGTTGCTTATATGTACCACAGTGTAAACAAACAAACAAAAAAAACAATACCGAACAAATAAAAACTCTGAAAATTGCCTGATGAAAAATAAAATAACCAGTGGCTTTTAATGGCTTCTCCTGGTTATCAGTGCTACAAAAAGACAAAAAAATCTTCTCATCTGGACAGGTGGTAAAACCAGGCACAATCAAACCGTTACCAAATGAGACCCACCCATAGAAATATACTATCCACCCACATATTTTCCATCAAAAGCTTTGTTTGTTTGTTTTAATCTTTGAATCTTTGAGGCCCATTTGGTCACAATATGTTACAAATATTTGTGTGTGTGTGTGTGTGTTTTTACACCATGATATCATATGTTTGTCTGGCACTATCCTAAAGCTAGTTTATAGATGAAGATGCTATAGAAACAACCCAGGGCCCATAGGACAAATGAACTCACTGGGCAGAAATGAGAGAGGGGACGAAGGAACTCAGTTCTACCGAGGAAAAAAAGGCCCGTACTCCTCACTCATCGTCAGTCCCGCTTGCTTCTGACTGTTCCTAAAAATAAGACAAAATGAAGGAAATGACACCTAAGAAAAAGAAGCAATAAACCAGCCCGAGGGCAAGGCAGAAAAGACACGACATTTTGGAAACAGTCAACCCAAGTCTCTTCGTTCTGTGTCAAGATGGCGAGACGCTTGTGAGGAATTCAAGCTAAAAAGGGGAGCCCCCGCTGGGAAATCCCAAAGCAATTCCCACCATCTGTACTACTGTCTTGCTTTCTTTCACTGTGGCATGAAAAGTTCAAGGCTGATAATTCTTATTTTTAACACTATGGGTTTGGAAAATTCACCAGAGGCAAAAGTACCATACGTTGGATGTCTACTCACGGGGACATCTTCTAAAGAAAACACAGCATTTTAAATGTATTCGAAAAGCCTGGGCCAAGGGTGAAGGCTGGGTGTGGGGCTGGGGTAAGAATTCTCAAATGTTTTCATCAGACCCAAAGGGTGGTGCCCTGCAGCACACGGACCAAAACGTTAAATTCTCTGTCCGGAAGAAGAAAAAAGAGGGGGGCGAGTGATAGCCTGAGGTCTTCTGGAAAGTGAATAAGTGGAGGGGATTTCCCAAGGCCGGTGGCAGAAGTTTCTGCCAGCAATGCCACTTGCCTCCAGAATTCGGGGATGGTGTTGTGCTGTTTGGGTCTGAATTCAACTTCTGCTGTTTGCTACTGTGACCTGGAGGTAAGCACATGGAACCTTGGCCCTGGTTTCTGGGCTATGTTGCAAGTAAGAGAAACCTTAATTATGGATCATATGGGAAGGTAATTCTTTCAGGGCCTGGCTCCATAAGTGCTCCTGAATTTTTCCACCATGAAAAATAACCTGCCATGGACAAAACTATGTTGGGAAGTGACGGGAAGATTAAGAAAGGAGGAAAGAAAACACAATTGACTAGTTTTTCATTTTTGAAGACAATGAAAAAGGCCCTAAACACAAAGCCCGCGATTCTTTGTCCTAGATCATGCAGCTTTAGTTCACATCCCTCAATAACAAAATCTCCCCAAGTCTTGGCGTTTCCATTTCTGGAAAATAAAGAGGGTTATGAAAGAGGTAAAGCGGGGAGAGGGCTTCTGGGCCTCAGTCAAAGCCTGGTCCACTTACGTTTTCCTCCTGCTCCTCATCGCTGTCGAAATCACTCACTACGGGTTTGGCTTTTCCTCGATTTGGCCTTTTCTTGCCTTTGCCTTTGTCCCGGCCTTTCTCGTCTTTTTTATTGAGCTTGATTTTCACCTTGACGGATTTTGCTGCAACAAAAACAAAACCACAGTGAGCCATCGCGGGAAGTCCTTCTGCAGGTAGTAAAAAAGGGCGCCAAGCTGCAGGTGACAAATCAGAAGGTCGCGGAGTATCCAGAACCCTCTCAATTCAGGCTTGTTCTCCATGGTCCTGTTAGCACCCCCTTCCACTCACAGACTTTTCTTGGTTAGGAGGATAAATTAATATCATCACCCTAAGGAGGCAGCATGAGGGATGAGGTCTTACAGAAGGCTGGGTTCTTTGGCTGTTCTCTTAACTGGCCAGACAGGGATCTCCCTCAGCAGGATAAACAGAGCTGTCTTCCCTACTCCTGGGGGTTTTTTCAGGAAAAAGTACAAATAAGTGTAAGGCTTTTAAAAATTTTTTTTGAAGGCCCGTGTTACTATGGAGATCACTCTAGTTGACTTAAAAAGAAAATTCACATAGTTGAATAATATTAACAGCACAGAAAGGTAGAAAATGCAAAGTTAAATGATTATATGCTTCCTTTCCCACCATCTCTAGTAATTCCTTATTGTTCTCTTTCTGGTGATTATTTCCAGAAAAAAAACAGTTTACATTTTATAATTACATAAAGATGTCAAGCATGCGCACGCACACACACACTTTGTTTTATGCATGCTCAAATGTGACAGCTTGCCTGTATTCTCATATATGTGGGACATTTCTATCCATTCATATACATATTGGTCTAAATCTAAGTATTTTTCATTTTTGAGAGAGAGAGAGAGAGGGAGACACAGAATCTGAAGCAGGCTCCAGGCTCCGAGCTATCATCATAGAGCCTGATGCAGGGCTTGAACTCAAAAACCTCAAGATCATGACCTGAGCTAAACTTGGACATTTAACTGACTGAGCTACCCAGGCACACCACCCACCCTCCGCCGCCCACCTAATTCTTTCTAAAGCCTGTAAATGTTCTACTTCAAGGGTGCATGAAAAATTCTTTAACCCTTTAGTGGTGAGTGCTGAAGTTCCCAGGTTTTTTTTTTTTTTTGTTTTCTTTTTCAAATTTAGAATATAAGCAAAGCTGCTGTAAACCTATTTGTTGACAGGTTTGGCAGAACTGAGGAGAGATATGGTGAACATCTATCCACATGGTAAATTTCTACCAGCATTCTACTCAATGAACCTTCAAAAACTGGCATCCCTCTTCCCTTTCAAAGCTATTCTGAGGACAGGAATAAGAACACGAGGGAGGATTCAACGTGCAATAAATACCACAGAGGCAGGTGTGTACTCCAATGTACAAGGAAGATCCGTCCCATGGCACTGGGCCAGGACGGATGTCCGTGGAATACCATGTTTAGGATTCGATGATGAAGTCACTAAGGATGTGTAGCCCTCATTCAAACCGGTTAGACTGGAATATCATGTTTACTGGGTCTCAAGGCACATGGAAATGGATATTGTCATGGAGGGAATTACAGTTCTAGAAGGAAGCTTAGAGATGAGAGTTTTTCTTTTTAAAGTTTATTTAAAGAGTCAGACACTTAACTGAACCATGATGAGAATTTTTCAGACTTCCTTTGTGAAGAGGAGGGACCCACCAAAACACTGACACAAATGAAATCTTCCATGAGAGCACAGGGTATCCACAAAGAGAAGATTGGAGCTGTTCTGAACTGTAGTTCCCAAGTATGTTCTCCAACCAACCCGAATGCAGCAAAGGTGGGCAAATGCAAGTACACAAAATAGTATTCTAGTCAAGGCTTCCCTTCCTTGTGCCCAAATGCCTGCTGCATCATGAGCTATCAGGTATGGCCCTGTTGTTGTGTGTGGAGTAATTTAGGAAAAGGAGAAAAGCTGGGGTGCAAAGGCTGACCTATTAATGCATAAGGATGTGAAGCAAGGCCTCTAAAAAATTTCTAAAATTTTAATGTTTATTTTTGAGAGAGACAGGCAGACGTAGAATCCAAAGCAGGCTCCAAAGCTGTCATCACAGAGCCCAACGTGGGGCTCGAACCCACGAACCCCGAGATCATG
This sequence comes from Lynx rufus, assembly GCF_022079265.1. NCBI lineage: Eukaryota > Metazoa > Chordata > Mammalia > Carnivora > Felidae > Lynx > Lynx rufus. Next base: position 9,030,031 of record NW_025814824.1, read on the forward strand.
ACCTGAGCCGAAGTCGGATGCTTCGCCGACTGAGGCACTTGGGCATGCTGCCTCTAAAAACTTGCTAAACGAAAAGAAGACATGAAATATCTTTATCTACACAGGTGGAGCATTTCCTGACATTTGCAGTACAGAAAATGCACGCGAGGTGTGAAAGGGCAGAAGGCTGGCAGTAAAGGTAAGAAAGTACTTCTTTTTTTTTTTAATTTTTTTTTAACGGTTTTTATTTATTTTTTGGGACAGAGAGAGACAGAGCATGAACGGGGGAGGGGCAGAGAGAGAGGGAGACACAGAATCGGAAACAGGCTCCAGGCTCCGAGCCATCAGCCCAGAGCCCGACGCGGGGCTCGAACTCACGGACCGCGAGATCGTGACCTGGCTGAAGTCGGACGCTTAACCGACTACGCCACCCAGGCGCCCCAGAAAGTACTTCTTTAAGAAGATAATTTAAACACACCTCGGAGTGGGAGATACTGGAAAGCTACCCGATTTTGTGTGTCAGTGAACGTGTTACTTCCAAAAAGCCGTCATGCAAAACTCGACTAAAAGATGGGACCTATCAGGTAAGCACTACAAACAGCATCCCATGGCTTTATGATCCCACCATTATGTACCCATGAAAACTGTCCTTTATCAGGCAGAATAACAGCCCCTTGGAGATGTCCCTGTCCTAATCCCCAAAATGTTACATTACTTGGCAAAAGGGATTAATGTTGCTAATCAGCTGCCCTTCAGAAGGGGAGATAAGCCTGGATTAACCAGGGGAGCCCTGAGTCCTTAACAGAAGAAGAAGAGGAAGTCCCGAACTTACCTGCTGAGGACACATTGATTCTACAACTATATACAGAACAATTTCCGCAGGAGGAAAAAAAAAAAAAAAAAAAAAAAAACAACGACCCCAAACTAGCTAAGTGACTTCTACACATTAGGCAAATGAGGAAAAAACATCACATCAAGAGGAGAGGCTGAGGCACATTCTCACCATAAACCCCACCCCTGGGGTGGTGCTTCCAGTTCAGGAGGTTAACGCAAAACCTGGAGATGCTCCCTGAAGAGTGAAGGGTTTGAGCCCCACATCGGGCACCCCAAGTTTTAAGACCTGCAGCCGAGAGAGGAGTCCCTAAAACATCTAACTTGGAAAACTAACGAGTCTCACATCCAAGAACCCCCACAAGGCTCTAGTGAGCTGCAAAATGGGGTGTCTTGGCCCAGGACCCAGTACAGGGGCAGTGATTGCGAGGCACCCAGACTTTAAGTGAAAAAGGCTTGTTTTATTAAAAGCTCAGCCTGAGCAGTGGGTGCCTCATCTGATGCACTTCTATAAAGGCCTGCGGGGGTGCTCCCCGGGGTGGAGGCATCATGCACTTTCCCTCTACCTCACCAGTGTATCTCCTGGACAGGAGCTGGTACCCCCCTCTGGTGCCCAATGTTGGCAGCTACCCCCACCCCCACCCCAGGGCAAAGCAAAAGGCAAGAGTCCAAGAACCCCAATCTTTTAGTGAAAGAGACCTATTAACTTGGTTTCACAGATGCGGTGTGAGGGGAAAATCTTCTAATGAAACATACCTCTATCTAAAGACGGGCAGGAATCCTTTTGCAAGACGTAGCAGGGCAGGCCTTACCTTTGAGCTCTTCCTCTGCCACACTCCAGAGAGAGCCAGGAGATCCCAAAGGGCCATTTCTACATGTAGGGCCATGGTTTTTATGTCTGCCAGCCCCGGGACATCTGGCCCTGGTGGCCCGCAGCGGATGCTTATGACCCAGCAGCAAGGAAGATGTTGGCTCACTTTAAAAGTATCTAAGCAGCCTGAACCGCTATGCTCACGGAGATCCTCCCCTTTCAGACCATGACTGGTTCTTGGCACCACCTTAACCACTGGGAGCCACTGAAAATAAAACAGGCTGCTTAGAGTATCACAAAGGTGTGAGAGACCACCAAGAGGTAGAGCAGGGTTGAGTAAGTTTCGTCTTCAACAAGCGGTTAAGCTTTTAAGACCGAGAGAAGCCATGGTTTAACGAGTGCATCAAAACCAACACAGACTCCAGGGAGGTGAAGAGACAGAGGTATAATGTTCTCAATGAAAGAGGAAGGTACACATTTAGGTATATCACTTAGCTCTATTTTCTTAGGGGCTTTTCCTGGTTAGGAGTTTAAAATAATGGCCATAAAAGTGCTCACAGAACTGGGCAGGAGAATGGGTTAACACAGACTTCCACAAGGAGACAGAAAATAGAAACAAGTACCCAGTAAGAATCAGAGCTGGGCCGCCCAGGTGGCTCAGTCGGTTCAGCATCCAACTCTTCATTTCAGCTCAGGTCATGATCTCATGGTTCATGAGATCAAGCCCCGAGCTGGGCTCCATCCTGGGCACGGAGCCTGCTTAACCTTCTCTCTCCTTCTGCCCCTCCCCTGCTCACTGTCTCTAAATAAACAAAGTCCCAGAGCTTAAGAATGTAGTAGCTGAGCTGAAAACTTCATGAGGAGAGATCCACAGAAGAAGGAATAAAACAGAACTGGACCAGCTGGACAAGTACAAGGGAAACCCCAGAAGACGATCAGATTTTTCAGCAGAAACTTTCTATGCCAGAAGGGAGTTAACAGATGTATGCAAAGTGCTCAAAGAGAAAAAAAAAAAAAAAAAACAAAAACAAGGCCAACCAAGAACATTCTACCTGGCAAATTTATCATTCAGAACTGGAGAGAAAAATGTTTTGCAGACAAGCAAAAGCTAAAGTTCATCAACCTCAAGAAGTGTAAGAGGGACTTTTCAAGCTAAAAACAAAGGGTGCAAGTTAGGAGCAACTCCTATGAAAAAACAGTAGTGAACGGATCACTTGTAAAATTAATATGAAGGCTGAAGACAAAGGTAGTAAAAATAACTATAACTACAATAATTAGTGGAGATATGTAAGTATGTACACAAAATAAAGAGATGTAGCATGTGACTTTAAAAACCTGAAACGTGGAGGGGGTGGGGACAATAAAACTGTAGAGCTTTAGAATATGTTAAAACCTAAGTTGTTATCAACTTAAAATGGACTGAATAAAAATATAAACTGTTGTATGTAAGCCTCCTGGTAACACAAAGCTAAAACCTCCAGTAAATACACAAAAAATAAAGAAGTCTAAGGATACCACTAACCCCAGTCATGCAACCACAGAGGAAGGAGCAAAAGAAGAAAGGAACCATAAAAATTCCAGCAAGCAATGAACAAAATGGCAGTGAGCACACAGCTATTATTAATTGGTTAAAATACAAATGGGCTACATATGCCAGTCCAAATAGGCTGAATGAGTGGATAAGAAAAAGCAAGACCTGCCTAGAAGATACTCACTTGAGATCTGAAGACACACAGACTGAAAGGGAAGCGAATGGAAAATCAATATATTCCACACAAATCGAAACCTGTAGCAACAAAAGTTATATCAGACAAAACAGACTTTAAAACAAAGACTGTACTAAGGGAAAAGGAGAGGCTTTACATCATGATAAAAAAGGTCAATCCAAGAAGCAGATATAATATTGATAAATATTTATGTACCCAACATAGGAACACCTAAGTACATGAAGCAAATATTAGAGGATATAAAGAAAGAAAATGTCAGCAATATAATGAAAGTAGAGGAGTGTATCATCTCACTTAAATCAGTTGATGGATTGAAATGACACATGAGATCAGATGAAATTCATACATGTAGAGAGAACATTCCAACCAAACACTGCAGAAGATACATTCTTCCCAAAGGCACATACATTATCCAGTACCAATAACATGGTGGGCCACAGAACAATTGTCAATACATGTAAGAAGAATGAAATCGTGTAAAGTTTTTTTTTTTGTTTTTACTACAGTATGAAACTGGAAATCACTCACGAGAAGGAAATTGGAAAAAAAAAATACACAGATACCACACAACATCCTACTCAACAACCAATGGGTCAACAAAGAAATCAAAAAGTAAGTGAAAGTCTCTTGCACGAATGAAAATGGAAACAGTAGTCCTAAGTCTGTGTATGCAACAAAAACAGGGAAGTTCATAGCAATACAAGCCTACCTCAAGAAACAAAAATCCCAAATAAACTATTGATTTTACATCTATAAGAACTAGAAAAAGAAAGCCCAAAGTTAATGGAAGAAAGGAAATAATATGAATCAGAGAGGAAATAAATGAAATTGAGACTAAAAAAACAATAGAAAACATTAATGAACTAGAAGTTTGAAATGGTAACTAAAATTAATAAACCTCTAGCCAAGACTCATTAAGAGAAAAAGAGGGCTTAAAATCAGAAACACAAAGCATAATCAGTGACTACCATGAACGATTATATGCCAACAAATTGGAAAATAGAAAAACATAGATCAATTTCTAGAAACTACCTTCTAAGAAGCCTCAGTTACGAAGAAATAAAAAAACCTGAATACAGCAAATACAATAAAATTGAATCAGTAATTTAAAAAACCATAAAACAGGGGCGCCTGGGTGGCTCAGTCAGTTAAGCAGCCGACTTCTGCTCAGGTCATGATCTCGCAGTCCGTGAGTTCGAGCCCCGCGTCGGGCTCTGTGCTGACAGCTCAGAGCCTGGAGCCTGTTTCGGATTTTGTGTCTCCCTCTCTCTGACCCTCCCCCGTTCATGCTCTGTCTCTCTGTGTCTCAAAAATAAATAAATGTTAAAAAAAATTAAAACCATAAAACAAAATCTAGAACCAGAAAGCTTCACAGGTGAATTCTACCAAACAATTAACAGTTATAACCTATCCTTTCTCCACTTATTCCAGCAACTGAAGAAGGAATGCTTTCAAACTCATTTTACAAGGCCAGCATTAATTACCCTGATACCAAAAGGTCAATATACACGAAGGACACCGATGCAAAAATTCTCAGCCAAATACTAGCAAACTGAATTCAACAATGCATGAAAAGATCACATGCCACAATCAGGTAGGATCTACTCGAGGGAGGCAGGAGGCTTCAAATCCACGAAACAATGTAATATGCCCTATTAACAAAATGAAGGATAAAAATCCCATCTCAATAAGATGCCAAAAACACACCTGACAAAATTCAACAGCCAGTTCTGGTAAAGATTCTTGACAAAGTAGGTATAGAGGGAACATAGCTCAACATAAAAGACACCATATACAAAAAACCCGCAGCTAACAACATACTCAGTGGTGAAACACTGAGAGCTCTTCCCCTAAGAGGAGGAAAAAGACTACGACGCCTGCTCTTGCCACTTTTATTCAACGTAGTAGTGGAAGTCCTGGCCAGAGCAGGTATTGAAGAAAAAGAAATAGAAGGTGTCCAAGTTGGAAAGGAAAAAGTAAAACTGTCACTACGGACAGAGGACACGATACCAAATACAGAAAAGCCTAAACACTCCACCAAAACACTGTTAGAATGTGTGGAATTTTACGAAACAAAATGGATGAACGTATGGGAAAGGAAAAAAGAGAGGGAAGCAAACCATAATATACAGAACAAACAGAGGGTTGATGGAGGGACGTGGGTGGGGGGTGGGCTAAATGGGTGACAGGTATTAAGAAGGGCACTGATTATGATGAGCACTGTGTGTTCTATGTGACTGATGAATCACTAAATTCTACTCCTGAAACGAATATTACACTACACGCTAACTAGAATTTAAATAAAAGTTTGAAAACAACAAAACCCTGCTACTGGAACAAAAAAATGAATTTGGCAATGTAGTAGCATACAAAATGAACATACAGAAATCATTTGTGTTTCTATATACTAATAGCTACCAGAGGAATTTGGGAAACAACACTCCCTCCAACTGCATCAAAAAAATGAAATACCTAGGGGTGAATTTAACCAAAGAGATGAAAGACTTGAACTCTGCAAATTGTAGGATGGTGATGAAGGAAACTAAAGATGTCACAAATAATGGAAAGATAGATCAAGCTCAGTCGGTTAAATGTCCAACTCTGGCTCAGGTCATGATCTCACGGTTTGTGGGTTTGAGCCCCACGCCTGGCTCTGTGCTGACAGCTCGGAGCCTGGAGCCTGCTTCGGACTCCGTGTCTCCCTCTCTGTCTCCCCCTGCCTCTCTCAATGAACTTAAGAAGACTGAAATAGCAAAGCATCTTTTCTGACCACAGTGGTTGAAAAGAGAAATCAATTATTCACATGTGGCGCTTAAACAATGGTAGAGAACAGCCCATGGGTCAACAAAGAACTCAAAGGAGAAATTAAAAAATAACTTGAGACAAATGAAAATAAAAACACAGCATACCAAAACTCCTGCAGCAGAAGCAGTTCTTAGAGGGACGTTCATGACAATGAATGAAGCATCAAGAAAGAAGAAAAATCTCAACCTACTTTTACAGCTCAAGCAACTAGAAAAAGAACAAACAAGTCCAAAGTTAGTAGAAAGGAGATAATAAAGATCAGAGCAGAAATAAATAGAGGGTAAAAAGGCAATAGAAAATAACATTGAAACTAAAAGCTGGTTCCTTGTAAATAAACAAAATGGACAAATCTTTAGCCACACTCACTAAGAAAAAAAGAGGTGTCAGAATCAATCAAAGACAAGTTACAGCTGATACCACTGAAATACAAAGGATCACAAGAGACCATTGTGAACAATTATATGCCAACAAATTTGGCAACCTAGAAGAAATGGATAAATTCCTAGAAATATAAAACCTATCAAGACCAAATCATAAAAAGGTAAGAAAATATGAACAGATCTATTATTAGTAAGGAGATCAAATCAGTAATCAAACACCTCACAACTAATAGAAGTCTGGGTCCAGACAGCTTCACTGGTGAATTCTACCAAACATTCAAAGAAGAATGAATACCAATCCTCTCAAACTCTTCCAAAACAAAGAAGAAGAAACACTTCCAAACTCATTTTCTGAGTCCATTACCCGGATACCAAAACCAGACCAGGGTGCCATAAGGAAAGAATTTTATAGGCCACTATCTGTGATGAATATAGATGCAAAAATCCTCAACAAAATATTAGCAGAAGTTCAACAATACATTAAAAGGATTCTACCCCACACTCAAGAGGCATTTATTCTGGGCATGTAATGATAGTTCAAATCACAAATCAATAAACATGATATACCACCTTAACAAAACAAAGGATAAAAGTCACGATCATCTCAATAGATGTAGAAAAAGCATCTGAAAAAATGCAACATCCACTTATGATAGAAACTCTTGACAAAGTGCATATCGAAGGAACAAACGTCAACATAATAAAGGCTATATATAAGCCCACAGCTAATACACTCAATGGAGAAAAGCTGGAAGCTTTTCCTGTAAGATCAGAAACAAAAACAAGGACGCCCACTCTTGCCACTTTTATTCAACACAGTACCCGAAGTCCTATCCAGAGCAGTTAGGCAAGAAAAAGAAAAGGCACCCAAGTTGGAAAGAAAGAATTGAAACTATCACTAATTGCAGAAGATAATGTATATAGAAAACGCTAAAGACTTCAAATATGTTAGAGCTAATCAAAGAATTAAATGGAAGGACACAAAATCAATATACCAAAATCTTTTGTACTTCTAAACACTAGTGATGAGCTTTCAGAAAGAAATTAAAACTATTCCATTTACAGTTGCCTTGGGAAAAAAAAAAATTCCTAGGAACAAATTTAACCGAGGAGGTGAAAGACACGTAAACTGAAAACTATCCAATATTAATGAAACAAGTGGAAAAATATTTGTGCTATCAACTGGAATAACACTGTTAAGATGCCCATAGCACCCAAAGCAACCTGTAGATTCAATGCGATGTATAAAATTCCAATGGCATTTTTCACAGAAATAGAACAAATTTCTATTTGTTCTAAAATTTGTGTGACGCCTCAAACAATCCAGAGTAGCCAAAGCAATCTTGAGAAAACAAAGCTGGAGGTATCACACTCCTTGATTTCAAACTATATTACAGAGCTAAAGCAATCAAAACAGTATGGTATTGGCATTAAAAACAGACATATAGATCAATGGAACAGCATAGACAGCCCAGAAGTGAAGCACACACATGGTCACTTTACAACAAAGGAGCCAAGAAGGTACAACAGTGAAGGGCCAGTCTCTTCAGTAACGGTGTTGGGAAATCCAGACAGCCACATGCAGAAAAATGAAACGGGATCACTATCTCACACCATACAAATATCACATAACAAGAATTATCTCAATGAAGATAAAAGACTTGAAAGCATAAGACCTGAAACCATCAAACTCCTGGAAGAAAACATAGGCAGGAAGCTCCTTGACATTTGTCTTGACTTTATGGTGTTAGGTCCGAGAACTCATTGCCAACAAAAGCAAAAATAAACACGTGTGGCTACATCAGATGAAAAAGCTTCTGCACAGCAAAAGAAACTATCCGCAAAATGAAAAAGGGGCCTAGTGAATGGGAGAAAGTGTGTGCAAATCTTATCCCTTCAGGAGTTCATATTCAGAATATGAAAGATCTTCTACAACTCAATAGCAAAACAATCCAATTAAAAAAAACGGGTAAATAATTTGAACAGACATTTTCCCAAAGACATATACAGATGGCCAAGAAGTACACGAAGAGGTGCTCAATATCACTCATCACCAAGGAAATGTGGATCAAAACCACAAAGACCTATCACCTCACACCTCTTAAAAGGGCCGCTATGCCAAAGACCAGAAGTAAAAAGTGTTGGTGAGGATGCAGAGAAAAGGGGACCCTCGTACCCTGTTGGTAAGAATGTAAATTTGTGTAGTCACTATGGAAAACTGTATAGAGGTTCCTCACAAACTAAAAACAGACCTTATTATTTGGCATTCCCACCTGTGGAGTTTACATGAAGAAAATGACACTAAATCGAAAAGATGTGTGAACCCCCACGTTCATTGTGGCATGACTCATAGTCAGGATTTGAAATAACCTAAGTGTCCACCGATGGGTGAATAAAGGAAATGTGTGTGTGTGTAGTGAACTATTATTCAGCCATAAAAATTTTTCCATTTGTCACAACATGGATGGACCCAGAGGGCATTATACGAAGTAAAATAAGGAAGATAAATACTCTATGATCTTACTTAAATGTAAATTCCTAAAAAGAAAACCAAAACACTCCCCGAGGCTGGTTGCCAGAGGTAGGGGCTGGAGGGTGACTGACTGAAAGGGGTTGAAAGGTACAATTTCCAGGTTTGAAACAAGTTAAGTCAGGAGTATAGAATGGTGACTGTAATTGATAATACTATGTATGTGACATTTGCTAAGAAAGTAGATCTTGTATGTTCTCAGCAAAAGAAAACATTTGTAACTATTTGTGGTGATGGATCTATTTTTTTTTTAAGTTTTTAAAATTTGAGAGACAGAGAAAGCAAGTCAGGGAGGGGCAGAGAGGAAGGGAGGGAGAGAATCCCAAGCAGAGTCCGTGCTGTCAGCTCGGAGCCCGGTGCAGGGCTCGAACCCATGAACAGGGAGATCATGACCTGAGCTGAAACCAAGAGCTGGAAGCTTAACTGACTGAGCCACCCAGGCGCCCCTGTGGTGATGGATATTAACCAGACTTAGTGTGGTGATCGTTTTACAATATATACAAATATGGAATCCTTACATTGTACACCTGAAACTAACATGTCATTATATCTCAGTTAAAAAAAAAAAAGTACAAGAAGAGGCAGGAAAGAGGTCGAAAAGACACAGCATGAGAAGGATGCACGTGAAATGGGTTCTGGCCTCCAGTGAGGAACGCGGCCCATGAACACCCTGATTTCGGTCCAGAGAGACCCACAGCACACTGTGACCTCTAGAATTGTGAGGTCCTAATTACGCGTTGTGTTAAGCCACTCCATTTTGGTGATTTGTAAAAGCAGCCCTAGAAAGATAATACATCAAGTCTCCAGCGAGCTCTGAGAACCTCAACGGATGAGGCTAAGAGGGCAGATATTTGAAAACAGATTAGAAATGTGGCTCTAAAATCGGGAAAGATCTAGCTCGGGTAAGTTACGTAGACCTACATCATCAAACACTGGGATCTCAGAACTGGGGAATAATCACATGCAATTGAAAAACGTAAAATGAGTAGGAGGCAGAATCACTGAAGAGAATGTCATGGAGAAGGGATGTGGGTGTGGGGACACAACGCTGGCAAAGACAGGGGCCCCATTCTGTGGGGCAATAGGCATGAATCAGAGGTTTGAAGAATGTTTGCAGTGATTTTTGGGTAAAAACGTTCAGGACAGTGTTATTTAGAAGTGACATCGATATATTTTGTTCGCCTCATTAATGAATGTTAATGGATACTGCTGTTATTAAGACACTCACTGCTACTGGGAAATGTTCATAATACAGAAAAATTATGCTACAAAACAGTGTGCTGTGCTTTTCTAAAGAAAATATATGGAGAAAAAAAACTGAAAGGCCCATTCTCCAAATGTTAAATGTATATGGGGTAGCGGTATTACACATTTTCCTTTCTTAAAAAAATATTTTCCAAGTTGTCTGTGCTAAGTTTGTTTTTTTTTTTTTAATTTTTTTTTCCAACGTTTATTTATTTTTGGGACAGAGAGAGACAGAGCATGAACGGGGGAGGGGCAGACAGAGAGGGAGACAAAGAATTGGAAACAGGCTCCAGGCTCTGAGCCATCAGCCCAGAGCCTGACGCGGGGCTCGAACTCCCAGACCGCGAGATCGTGACCTGGCTGAAGTCGGACGCTTAACCGACTGCGCCACCCAGGCACCCCTAAGTTTGTAATGAAGAACAAATCTAATAAAAAAAAAAAAAAAACTTCTGAAGTATACCTGTACTGTTTTAGACAGAAGACCGTATATGGCGGAGATTAATTACTTGGAGAGGAGGAGGTAGGGGGTGAGAACATACTTAGGTAATCAATTTAGACTTTTGAAGGCACCTGGGAGGAAGCTTCCACAAAAGAGGTATTTGCCTTGGGTGCAAAATTTCTGAGTGGATAAAGAAGATGTGATACACACACACAGGAATATTACTCAGCCATAAAAAATAAATGTCATTTGCCATGACATGGATGGAGCTAGAGAGTATTAGGCTAAATTAAGTCAGAGAAAGACAAATACCATATGATGTCATTCATATGCGGAATTTAAGAAACAAACACAAAAATAAAACAAAGGAAAAAGACAAACCAAGAAACAGACTCTTAACTACAGAGAACAAACTGATCCCCCAGAGGGGATGTGGTGGGGGGGGCAGCAGATAGGGAAATAGATGATGGGGATTACAGCACACACTTACCATGAAGAGGACTGAAAAAGGTAGAGAATTATTGAATCCCTGTATTGTACACCCGAAACTCACAGAACACTGTATGTTAACTTTTCTGGAGTTAAATTTCAAAACTTAAAACAATTTCTGAAGGCACTGAAACTAAGCAATTGAGATAAACATACTAATGCAGTGTTTGAAATACTTGAGGCTAATGCCAAAAAAACCCATGATGAACAAAATATCAAAATTTTAAAGGCAGATCAGTACTGGATCCATGACGGATAAAATGGACCCCATTTCCAACTCACTTTGACAATTATTTTCTAAGACAAGGATTCTCACAGTGTGTTCCTGAGCCCCCACAGCATCAGGGTTTCCCGGGAAAGTGTCAGAAATGCTCTCTCTTGAGCCCAACACACAGGTTACAGAATCAGAAACTCGAGGGAGAGCAGGGATGCCTAGAAATCAACGCTCCATCAGTCCTTCCGGGCTAGGGAGCCTCTGTGTTCCATAACAGACAGGTGTCATTAACAGCTATGTTGGTAGAAAATGTGTATCACACTCATTTTCCAAGACAACATTCAGCGAGTGTTTGCTACGAGTCTGGCTATATGCTAGGCTCTCTGCATGCATTGGGGATGTTTCTCATACCTCGGTTTTATAGGGAAGAACACTGACCTTGATCAGGGTTAAGTACACTGCCTGAGGTTGCCCAGCAAGGACACAAGAGACCACAGAATGGCGGACTCGAACATCTGTTTTGTTAGCATCTGTGGAAATGTCTCTGCAGGTGGCGAGAGGCACAAAAATGGAAGAAACACATGCCTGGGCTTACCCTCTGACTCGGACTCCTCTTCATCTTCCTCCTCCTCCTCTTCGTTGCTGTCGTCCTCACTCTCTTCCTCTTTGGCAATTTTCTGCCGAGCGCTCTTAAACACAGACTGTAAGACGATCGAGTCTTCATAGATCTAAAGGGTCACAGGGGCACCGGTTACAAACACAAGCTGAGGACTCAGTATCACAGCCACAGTCTCTTCGTCAAGGCACACACCCGCTTTGCTGTACGTGAATCCTATTAGAAACATCAGTGTTAGCTTTTATGCCTGCGGGAAACCCAACAGGAAAACGCTGAACTCTACTATAGACACACATATTCTTACGGAAAAAGAGTCTACTTGTGGTTGAAATTGTGTGCGTACGTGTGCATACCTACTTAGGGAAGGGTAGACTTGCGTAAGATATCCTCACAACTGTGGCAACACAGAACACTTACAAAACTTCCATTTGTTCCTTGAAGTGTTGTGTCGAATGCTGTGGTAACACAACCTTGTCTAGAATGCAGATCCCCTAACAAAATGGAGGAAGTTGTTCTTTATTACTGGCTTATCAGTACTGGCCATGACTATTCCAATCAATACCTCACTTTCAGTGTATGCACAGACCTGAGCACAGCCCTGTGCGGTAGCTGCTGAGCTCTGAAGCTCAAACATGGTCCTTTTACTCCAAAAATGAAAAATTCAAGTACCATACGATCCAGCAATCCCACCTCTGGGTATATGTCCAGAAGAATTGAGAGCAAAGTCTTAAAGAGAGATTTGTACTCACATGTTTACAGCACCTTTATTCGTAACAGCCAGGAGGTGGAAACAAGTCAGGTGTCCATCAGTGGATTGACGGACAAATAAAATGCAGTACAGAAGGAAAATGGGGTATTATTCAGCATTAAGACAGAAGGAAATCCTTTCATATGCTAAAACCTGGATGAGCCTTGGGAACATAGCCCTGACTGAAATAAGCCAGTCTGAAAAGGACAAATACCGTCTGATTCACTTACATGACACATCTAAAGTAGTCAAATTTGTAGCAACACAAAGTGGAACAGTGGTTCCCAGGGACAGGGGAGCGGTCAATGGGGTGGTGTTTCACGGGTAGGGGGTTTCGGCTTCACCAAAGAGTTCTGGAAATCTGTTGCACAACAATGAGAACATCCTTAACACTACTGAACTGCACACTTAAAAACAGTGAAAACGATACATTTTAGGTGTTTTGCCAAATTAAAAAAAAAATATGGAAGCCAATGGCCTTGGACTCTAGATCTAGAACATAATCCTTTTTGGTGAGAAGCCAAACACTCGCTAAGGTGACTGGGAGAGCCACAGTGAGCCCCAGAGGTAGTACAAGGGAAGAAATGATGGGGAGAGGCTCTGAGGTGGGGCCACTGGGGGTAGAATTTGCCAGAAATCAGAATGCAGCTAGATATGCACAGGTGAGGAGGATTCCATCAGGGCTGAGAAGGGAGGGGGCTATTTAGGGAAAGACAGCAAGTGAGAAAGGTGGGGAGGCAAGAATATGATACACGTGGGATTGCACCAAGCAAGGTCATTTCCTAGTGGTGACAGTGAACTGCCTATGCAAGATGTTGCGGTCTTGTGACCACATAAAGGGCACACGGGCTCTCTCTCCCTGTCCTATTTCTTACGGCAGCACGTGCATCCGGGTTTGTGTTCATGGGGCATCCGGGTGTGTGTTCATGGGGCAGGTGTGACTGGACCACGAACTAACTGCTTAGCCTGAAAAGCAGCAGAGACAGAGGCTATAGTGTGAGGGTAGGGTACGACTTTGGAAAGCAGCCTATGGAGATTCAATTCCTTCTAGAATCTAATAGCACATGGTGGGAAGTAGATGGGCAGGAAAAGGAGCTGGTGAGAGAGTGAGCCACTTGTTTCCAGGATGGACGGAGAAGGAAGCCGGCCAAGAGACCATTTAGGACTTTAGTTCACGTGTGAGACAGGGCGGCTGTGGCACCAGAGGGGGACCGGAGGCACAGCACCACGCTGCCCAAGTCCAGTATGACGAACCCAAAAGTCCATCCAGCGACTGCAAGGGGTCATTCACAGGAAGACATCCTTGTCGACTCCTGCTTATTACCCTCTCTGCCCTGGTTTCCATGTGAGCCTTCTTTCAAGAGGGTCCGGATTGCAGAAGGCCTGCTTTCAAGAACTACTGCTGAGGTCGGCCATGACTTACCGCCGTTAACCTGGAAACGCACAGTCTTTTCCTAAAAGGCATAAAAGGCCCATGCGAGGGTCCTCTTGTTCCCCAGTTTCATGATTGGAATGGACATAAAAGATTTTAAAAACAAGATCAGGAGAGAAGCTCAAGGAACTGAATGGTGGCTTAACACTGTACCAGTTGGCAGGCACACTGACTTCTCCTCTCTTCATCATGATACAAGAGCATTAGCAGAAATACAGACAGGGGAAAAGGGGGTGCTTACAAAAGGGGAGCGGAATTGAGGTATAATTCCCGTGAGAGGATCCTCTCGCCAGTTATTTTAATCAGCTGAGTATCACTGACTCGTATACTTTAAGACTTGCTAATAGTAAGAAAGGGGACTTCTTCACTGCGGTTGGTTTGATAAGCATGTTCTGTAAGCAATTAAAGGCAATGGTTCTTTTTTCTACGTGTATCCTTTTTTGTCCGTCTGCTTTAAATCAAAGTATTTTCATTTCCTGACGTACGGTTACGGTCAGAAAAATGAAGGTGAAGTATAATCAAGTGCACAGTCTCTACAAAAGCAGAAAACCATACCTCTAGCCTTGAAGCATTATGCTAAGTGATTTCCTTGAATTCCAACCCCAATTAGAAGCCAAGCCTTGAAGGGAAAGCATAAATAGGAGCTATAGCACAGCTATGATACAGAGGCTGTCCTTAATTTGAAAGAGCCAAAGCCTCAATTTATTTACATACTCGCGTACGATATAGGCTTTTATTTCTCATTTTTGATTCTGCACCCCCTGGCGGGGGGGAGTAGCAGTGGTTCAAATAGTAGAAAATGAAATAGATCACTTAAAAGCACATAAGCACATCGAAGGCGAAAAGTTTTTCAGGCAACCAAAGACACATACCTGAGATCCCTCCAAGTTGAACGTCTGAGCGTTGTGACAGAGAAGCATGACATCTTTCTCCAGGTCACCCAGGCTCCGGTATTTGTGATTACGAATCCTCTCCTAATGCAGGTTTTGGATAAAATTGAGGTTAATGAAGAGGAAGGGGGGAAAAAATGCAAAAATCATTACTTGGTCCAAAAAAGCCTGATTTGCCTCCCTTGTCTTCATAACCGCCCTGCCAGGGATGTGGGGCTACACAACTCTAGGGGGCGCTGTTCACAGAGGCCACCCTCCCACGGGGATTCCTTCTTGCAAGGGGGAAGGAGCCGCCCAGATTGGGGGGAGGAGTCTGAAACTTCTGAAGTAAAATGCAACCGAATACACTATGGGCTCGTGACACGATGAAGTCACATACATGTCAAGGCCCAAGGATATATCCCAACTGTTCTAGGGACAAGCCCTAGATGGAGGAGTTGGGGCCGGGGGTGGAGGCCCACGGTGGTCAGACAGGATGCCACTGCCAACCCCTGACTGTAATCATTTCAATGAATTTACCTTTTTCTTTTTTTATAAAGTTTGTAAACAAAATATCTACCTTTATTTTTTTGAAATCCACCGGCTTCCTAATTAATTCATAGTATTCTGGTAACTCTTTCCTTGAAGGTAACTGAATGAAGACTTCACTGAGCTGCCGCCCTGAACTGTAAGGTTGGGGGGGAAACAAACAAAACCATATCCGGTCACGTACTACCAAGAAAAGCTTTTATTTCAGAAAATGTCAAAAACAAAACAAAACAAAACAAAACAAAACAAAACTGCATCCCACGTATTATAGACAAGGGGCCCCTTAAATCCAGGAAAAATCCCACAACTAGAGATTAATGCTCCTTGTGCTAACTCCGAAATCACATTAAAATGCCATTAGATCCCCACTCTGTCACACATGATATGCGATGTCCACTGTGAGTTCCTCTTTCAGAGTGAACAGATCTCTGTTTTGATAGAAACATTTAAAAGTGTCCTATTCAACCAACCACTCCATTTTTTTAATGAATAATAATTGAGTTGGCAAGAAAAAAAATTACAATGGCTTTATTTCCACACTCCTTTGTCTTCAAACTCCCTGTATATTCAGAAAATAGTATGTTAGAATATGACTCTGGAAACTCAAATGAAAAGCTTTTGTGTCGCTTTCTTTTCTGTGTTATTCCTTTTACAGTGTTTTACATACTGTGAACCACGCATACCTTTATTATTATTTGCCAGAGGAACCCCTTCATCTTGCCTAACTGCGCTTCTGTGCATATGGCCATTTGGTCAGAAAAGAACAAACATATTTAGCAAGCGCGGATAACCTCGTGTTTCTGGGATTAGTGCAGGACCCGCCCTCAAATTCATGGTAGCTTTATTTCACAGCAAATTTAATAGCAACAAATGCTTAGTAATTTACAACTTTGAAAAACAGCTTATAAGGCACTATAAGCTTCAACATCACTTAATACTGGAAGCAGACATGAGTGAAGGAACGAAGATATTCACAATTTAGGTTCAAGATTCTAATATCTGGCTTTGGCCTATCCAGATCGATGGTAGCTTGTGAGGTATGGTATGGTCATTTTTCAACAAAATCTTGCCTCCCTTACGATGCAGTCTCTACTTCCTTTGTGAAGGCAGGAATACAAAAATAAATAAATAAATAAATAGACAGAAATCACTACCATGCACATTTCGGAAGGGGATTCCAGGAGTGTGGCAGAATGCTGTGCCTAAGAATGAGTGACAATATGCTGTTTTAATCCATACTCCCAGTTGTATAATTAAAAAATATTCATAATGACAGTTATCATAAAAAAGGCATGCGCAGTAACTCAAAGGGTTGCTTAGCAACCAGTGGGGAAAATGCTGAAGTGCAAAGGGGCCTGCATAAATTAACCGAAAATCCGCTGTCAAAGGAATGGGCGAGTTTTTCTATCATACGGGGGGGGGGGGGGGGGGCGGGGGGGGGCTCTGTTTTATTTTTTTAAAATATATACATGGGCCTCATGAATATGGAAATCAGGGGGCACACGCCAGAGGTTGAAGAAGACTGCAGTTTAACAGGGAATTAGATTTTTAGGTTATCGTGGGAAGAGCCAAGGAGTTTCTCCCACCCCACAGCCGCCCTGACCCCCCTTTCCCCAGGCTGATAAATCTATTTGTACCTCCATAAATTATACCAGCAAAATATGACAAAAAGTAGTTTATTTATGGTCACCTTCAACATAGGGCCACAATTCCTGGTTTGTTCTTTTCCTCCCATTCTGAGATTTATACACACAAACGTTTTACCTGTTTGAAAAGAAGTATCTGAAAGGAAATTTATTAGCTATCGGTTTTTCTATTTCTATCCGTGTCTTCTCAACAAAGAGTCAGACCTCCTTGTAATCTCAGATTTAACACCTGACCCTCAATGACATCTTCACGATGTCATTTTCGACACTGCCAACAGATGGTGTCATTTTTCTATTGATGGATTACAAGGACATCTTTGCTTTGTACACCTGTGATGCACAGACCCTTGATTTCAGCAGGGCTCTCGGTGAAATAAGAAATAAGCTGTTTGCACCAAGAACGTGATAAAGGGCTTTCCAGCAGGGGCAAAATGGCCAAAACAATCTTGGTCTGATGTCTCTGTCTTTAGTCGGGTTGTGGGAATTCTAGACCCTGTCACGAGACAAGTCCAGAATTATCTGTGCTCCTAAAGGAGAGAGCTGAAAATTCTGAGACTCTGAAAAATCAGACAAATTTCTTCTGTTGATATGGTTTCAAAAGTTAACGCTCACTCAATATTCTGGTCCTATTTCCTTTTTTCCCCTCTGCCTAAGAACAAGGGAGCAATGGGGCAAATGGAAGATCTGGAAGCTACTGAAAAAGACCTCTAATGGTATGTTGGTTGGATCATCATACAAACATGTCAGTCCTCCTCAGCTCTGTATTGATGACCGGACTCTTCTATTCAGGACAGTACCTTTCCTGTGTGCCCATAAAGACCATGGTCAACCCCCCCCCCCACGTGATTACTAATTCCCAGGCTCCATGCCTCCAATCGTACTTCAAGATCAAGAACCCATTTTCCATAAAAACTGAAGATACTCGCACTGCCAAGCTAACCCTTGGTGCCTCACTGCCCAGAACTTAATTCCCCTATGTATTTTTTTTTCTTTTTTCCAAAGAGGGTGGGAACATCGTACATGCAGTTAAAAGCCTTTCCCATTCCTGTTGGTACCAGGGGTTCTGATGGCCAGCTTGGGCGGGAATGTCAGGAAGACATCTGGCTTTGTATGACCTAGAGAATGCACGGATGTAGGAGAACCACATGTTGACAGATCACTACGGTAACTTATTTTTTCCTAAATTAAAGGTTAAAAAAAAAAGTAAATGAAAAAGGAAGTGAGACAGTCTGACAAGAGTTTTGAATTCTTGGCATTTCTTTCTCAAACTTAAGCTGAGCAAAGGCTTTTTCAATATACCTTTTCAAGTGCCTTTTTTTTTTTTTTTTCCAGTGCTGGAAAATTTTGTGTGTGTGTGTTTTTAAAGTACAGAACAATGGACTAATTGTACAATGGCTTGCAGAAGGTGTTCTGTTTCTGTTGAAATGCTTAACCTATCCCCCAAGGTATTTTCCATGATGTCATTTTATATAGTTTAAGGCCTAAGTATGAATCGTCGGCTGGAAGTGTGCAGCTTCCCCAAGACAAAAGGGATATAGCCGCTGCCCTCCCCCAAAAGAGGGATCCACTGAGGGTCCGCGATTTCAGATCTATTTCATACACTGATCCGTCAAGGAACAAGAAACGTGAGAAGGCAGAGCGTGGGTGGCGGAGGGATAGGGCTACAAGGGGACGCAGGGCAAGCACAGCTCTCTCCAGAGGTGACCGGACAGGGGGGCACGTGAGCGTGATGTGTGACACAGAAAGGCCCTGTGTGCCGCCATGTAAATGCGGCTGTGCAAACCCTGCATGTACTGCTGATAGGTGTGCGCATTACACGTGGATACACGAGCATACGACGGGGGCTCCCGTGGCCGTGGGGCTTCACGTGGGAACCAGTTTCTCTCCCATCACATCCGCAAACCAGAGGGCACTGCTTTCCCGTCTGTACTACCAGGACCCTAAAATGGTGACTGCAAACATTAGGAACCTCTGGTTACATTTTAGGCGTAGCCTCCCTGGAAGAGTACAGAAGACTAACATTGCTAAGAAGCCTACTGCTTTAAAACGCCGGCTGTTCTGGTTCCCCACAAACCCCAACTAGGAAGATCAGGTATTGGGCAAGAGGTTTTTTGGTTTTGGTTTTAGTGTGTTTGTTTTTTGTTTTTGTTTTTTGCTGTTTTATGATTTTCTTTTCTTCTGCCCAGGTTGCTGTGTTGACAAGCATGGATTAATGGACACTTGTGAAAAAAAAAAAAAAGAATTTAGCTCATGTCGAAACGGCCACATTTTTGCATTTGTTAACTAAATAAAACCTCTCTTGCCCCCATTAAAGAAGTGATGTCATGATTTAAAATACCCACTTGGAAGGATTTTACAAAAAAAAAAAAAAAGTTACTATAGTCCTCAAGTATTCAAACACAGGAAATCTTTTGGGAAGAGAACTTTAAAACTGGGTCAACATTGGAGGGTAGTAGGTGAAAGCATGCTGTTGCTTTTCAGGGTCAGATTCCTGGGAGGTTTAAAACAAACCACTTAACAATGCACCTGAAGGGGACAGCACCCTACTTTCCCAGGGAGCCCTTGGACACCTGGGCCAGGCACAAAACAGGTATGACAATTACTTGTGCTCCGTGTTCACTACTGAGGTCTCTCACCTGAGTCTTACTGAGTACTGACTGAGAATTCCCAACAAGCTTGGAAATCTGAAGAATACAGGAGGTTATGGCAACACAGAATGGGATGACGGTAGACTTGCTTTTGGTAATGGCGGTGGTAGCCGTTAAAAATCACCCCAAAGGGTAGCGTTAGGACCGTAGATATAGGATGTGCCTGAGTTACCAACAAAAATAAGGTTACATCAGGTTAATGCAAGGTAAATGACCGGATGTTAGCAGCAGTCTATAAAGGGCTCACGCAGCTCAGTAAAAACAGCAAGGCTTTATCAAGAAGCTTAAATGCTCCGGTGCTTGAGAGGCTCAGTCTTGATTTCGGCTCAGGTCCTGATCCTCGGGCTATGGGATCAAGCCCCCCATCAGGCTCCAAGCTGAGTGTGGAGCCTGCTTAATATCCTCTCTCTCCCTCTGCCCTTTTCCCTGGCTCACATGTGTATGCACTCTCTTAAAAAAATAAAAATAAAAGAGTCTTAAATACAGTTACACCATGGTACATGGTTCTACTTTTGGTAATCTATCCTAGGTGAATAAAATAATATATATGTAATACATAAGTATGTACATATAATAGTTGCATAAATGATGCTCATCACGGCATTATTTAAAGCGACTAATGTAACGCATCCAAAATGTTTACTGGGGAAAGGACAACAGAATGTTAGGGAGTCTAAAATTACGAATTTTAAGATTATGCCTTAAAGAAGGGAAAAATCCTTGTTGTGACCTTCAATAAAAAAATAAATAAAAGAACACAGGATATCAGACTGTAAATGCAGTACAATTGCAACTACATTTTTAAAAAGTCATAAACTTAAGGACCAGAAGGAGATATGCCAGAGCATAAATAAATATTAACAACAATGTCCTCTGATTCAACAAAATGAGGATTTACACGCTAATGTATTTTGGAACCATATCATCATCCATAAATAAAGTAGGTTTCACACACTTTTACTGGGTTACCTTCTTTGAAAACATGCTGTAAGTCAAAAATCTAATCTAATTTTTCCCAGAGAAATGGTATCTAAGAGGTATATGATCAGCTTTTATTTATAACACCATAAATAGCACATTTCACCAACTGGCACCATTTAATTCTACCTTATAAAGCCAAATAAAGAGAAAAGTAGAACAGAATAACTCCATAAAAATTTTAATATATCACAACCATCAGAATCTACTACCTTATTAAGGTCCAATTTATTTCTTCAGGTTTCTCTCCCTGAACTTATCACTAACAAATCAAAGGTGCTCATCAGGACGTGGGATTCTGAGATTATTACTTATCTGCATAGACAAGCATTTTGAGGAAACTTTGGGAGATTCTACCATCTATCACTGGACTCTTCTAGAAAGTGACTCAGGATGTCCAGTTGCTTTTCCCCTCGTACTCGCCTGACATTTCCTAAGAGCAGGTAGAAATATACAATTGTAACCGCGCACCTGTCCACCTGAGGCCTTGGTCTCTGATTATACCATCTCATCTTGTAGACCTGGACGTGACTCAAAGAATGCGTTCCTTTCCAAAGGCAGGGACCTACCTGCCCTTCCACTGAGTATTTTGTCCTCTGCTCCGTCCCTTTGTCTCTACTTGGTAATAGTGAAAACACTTCAAAGCTTTAGGCTGAAATGGGACCAAACTCAAAAGCACACAGCTTGGCAAGCAAACAAAATCAAATGCCTCCCACCTGAGCCTCCAGTCCCAAGTGTCATTTTGTTAAAGGGACAGGTTCAAGGGGACACCAGAGTGCTGCTTTGTCCTAAATGGCTGTTTTAGCAAATTCTTAAGAAAGACACGAATGAGGCAGACCTTGCCCCATGAATATGCAAGAACATCTATGCCCGATAGCTGCCATGTCTCAGAGCAATCTGTTTTACTAAAATGCCTGTAGAGTGGTTTTAAAGACAGTTTTATCAGACCATAAGAAAATCTATTTTGTTATTCCAGCTGGGACTCTTCCTCCTCCCTCAGAAAGAGGTCATTTATGCTGGTGCTGGAGTACAGCTCTGCGAGGCAGAGGCCCTGTGCTTCCCCGGTCAGACTGACCCTGGAGGCCTCAGGGAGGCCCCTGTGTGCCTTGGAAAGCAGACAGGCTAAGTTTATTTGCGGGCTGCCCACTTGTAAGTGGCTGAGAGAATCATGAAGTAAGTGTCGAGTTGCCGGGAGTGAAAGTATAAACATATAAAAGTATCAATATTTGTCATGAGGAAAAAATAAAGTACTGAAATCCATATTTCCCTGAGCAAACCCTCTCTGGACTAAATGCAACTTCTAAGCTCCAGTTCAGCGCTTCCCAAGGTGTGCTTCAGGGAATACAAGCTTAATGAGTTTTTAACGGTTCTCCCTGGAAAGGGGGTTTTTGTTGGTCAAAGGAGTTTGGGATACACTGGGATGAACGAAGTTCAACAGGTTACTTGACAAAAGACCTCTCAGAGCCTCTAAGTGCACTGAGGGTTCTCCAAGAGGCTATGGTACCGGAATTTGAGGACCCCAGTCTGGGGAGCATAATCCCAAACAATGCGCAAGGCTATGTACGACCTCACCAGGCTGCAACTGCACAGAATAAACTGTCTGCTCTGATGCTGAGCCCGAAGCGTCCGACACGGGGAACGCACGAGGAAAGGCTCTTCACCTCCAATGAATTTTTCTACAAATGTGTCCACTTGGTCACACTACCATTTTATGGCAATTTCGCCATCATCTAATTAGAGCTACTATAGGCAAAGGTGCTTCGGCCCGAGATCCACAGTCATAGCCTTCCTCCCCTATTCAAAGAAATGCAGCACGTCGGGTGCTGACGTTGCTAAAAATAAATTTCCTCTCTAAAAGAGCTTCTTGGCTGGTCCTGGAAGGATGGTCAATACTAGCAACATAATCACAACATCAAGGGCTGCGAAGAGCCATAGAGTGGGATCAGATTTCCTGGGATGGATGGAGTATGTGGGCTGGGTAGTCGCATGTGCACGCACACACACACACACGCACGTATGCATGCACGCACACGGTAGGTAGGTATGCACGCGGCACCCACGCACGTGCGCACGCAAGTGCGTCCTTTCCTCCTACCCACATTCCTGAGTGGCACCACGCGGACTCCCCACCACGGACAGAGATCCAAAGGCTGTCCGTGGGTTCTCCTCGCTCACACCTGCTCTGGAATCTTGTCAGTCACGTTCCCACCGCCCCCACGCGAGACCCCCATCGCCCGCACGGCGTGGTCCAGGCCTACTGGGATCACGTGGTCTCTAGAGGGGCCCACGTTTCCATATGGCCAGGGCTGCCCCCGCACGTGGGCCTGGGTGCCTCTGCCTCGCCCACCACCCCCACACTCTCCTCGGGGTTCCCACTAGGCCCACACAGAGACCTGATGCGTCCACCGCCCCCGCCCCCGCCCCATCCGTCCCCTCCCACCGTGTATACACACGCTGTATACTCCCACTGTGTCCATGTTCTTCCTTGATCGCTTTTTCCAACTAGGCTTTAAGGCGTTCCGTCTTAGTCATTTCTCCCCCACCTGCGACACTCGCACAGAGACAGACATGGAAAATGCTCAGCACTTCTTCTGAACGCACAAACACCACTTTCACCCTAACACAGCCTCTGAACAACACGCATCATAAACTCGGGGGCTTATGGGAAAGCACAGCATATGGGGCAGTAAGGGACAAGAAAGATGCCAGAGCCTGGAGGGAGGCAAGTGTCGAGCCCCTCCCCGTGGCTCTGGAAATTAGTTTAAATGTGTCTTCGGTGAAAACGTATTTATCTAGGTCCCAACTACATGCAGCCATATCCTCTCTGCAAAAAGGCCAGGCGTGACACTGGAGGTTTGCAATACCCTTTAACGTTGTGATTAATCCACTTTTCACGGTCACATGACCATTTTGATGTTAGAGAGGGAAAAGGAGCTTATGTCTGTCCTTGTTTCCTGGGTTGGGCGTCTAGCCACATGGTGCCATTTAGACCTTAAGGCCACCTCTTCATGTTGGGGGACGGGGTGGTGAAGGTGGAAACGTTTACCCAAGACGTTCCCGAATTTAAACGGACCAAACTAACGAAGTCAAGTTATTGCAATCCCAAAATGCAAATCCGGACCGCGTTCTTTCTCATAATGGCCAAAATGTAACATAATTCTTAACATCCTGCAGTTAACACATGATGGTTGGAGTGTCTGTCTGGCTTCTGGGATTGAACACTGTTTACCGAACACCAATAGGAATGATCAAAAATCAACCGTCTGGGACAACAGTTCTATCCCCACACAGACGCGGGTAGGCACGAATCACTCCCACGTTTAATCTCCTTACACACACAACTGGGGATCGGCATCCATTCTGGAATGCCGGATGGAGGAGGCTTCAGTGCTTCCTCCTGGCCCTAGACCGGATCCTACGCTAGTGGGGGAAAATGCCGTAAAGGACGTTGCAGGGTCAACCGACAAAAGGGCAATATGGCTGAGCAAGTGGCATACCCGTTTTTTTGTTTTTTTGTTTTTTTTTTTAAGTTCAAGCTGACAGAAAGACATCTTCAATGTAGGCCTAATCGTTCCTAACCCCGAGAAATCACGTACATCCCCCCCTTCCCTTTCACGACCAACGTCACCTCATTTGCAGGAAATGCCTACGAGAAAGAGCAGTTCTGTTTTCCACCTGCAGCAGCAGAAGCACGCAAAAGTCCAACAGACTGGCTTGGGACACTTAGGACCACGGGGCAGGCACACCCAGATGGCGCAGGCAGGGCGCAAACCCCGTGCACACCGGGGTTAACTCCAGAACGTCAGACACACTGTGTGCACGCACACATTTCTTCACACCCTGCAGGAGAGCCACGCAGCAGACGGGCTGTTCATGAAGCTTCTACAGCAAGGCAGCACGGAGTGAGGAGGCCCACGGATGTAAGACAGAAGCTGCCCGAGGGAGGGAGAAGCAAGAGAAACCCATCGGTGAGGGGAGGTGGGCAGGCAGGCCGGCAGGCGGCTCCCGACGGCCCTTCTAAGAAGGGCATTTACAGGACGGACACACCCCAACCTAAGAGCAGCACAAACAACTTCAAAAGCCATAGCTGGGGGGTTGGAATATCTGCCTCTCCGTCTCCCACCCCAAGTGGGTGTGTGGTCGGGAGGCTAGGGGAGCAATGGGCTGTTTGCTGTCCCGACGGATACCTGTATTCAGAGACAAGGGGATACAAGACAGATCCTGACCTGTTTCCTTCTATTTCCAACTGAGAATTACCGGGCACCTTCTCCACGTTACACCTGCGGTAGAGTAGAAAGAACACTGGAGTCAGAAGACCTGGGTTCGAGTCCCAGTCCGGCTCTTCCTCCTATGGTGGGTGACCTTGGGGGGATTCCTGTCACTTCTCCAAGCCTCAGACTGCTTACCTGCCCGCGTTGTCGACTCATAGGATTTTGGGGGGGGGGAACTACACAATGTTATGTGTGGAACCGCATTCTGACACACACACACACACACACACACACACACAGTTTTCGAGGAATGGAGAGAAAAGAAAAAACCTTTTTCGTGACGTCTCTGAGACATTTCCTGCTTCTCTTAAACGCGAACATGCCTGTTACTCCGGTTCCTGCTCCCTCTGCTCATGTTTGACGTGAGCATTAGGGTGCAGCTTCCGTGCGCTGCTCCAGAAGCAGCGGGGGGAAGTCAGGCAGCATTTGCAGGGGGTGGGGGAGCATGACCTTACCGGAGTGCTCTTACCATCCGAGGCGAGCCAGCTCCTCACGTGTGAATGAAACGGGCCTAGTACTTACCTCGGAAAGCGGGAGTGGAAACGGAACAGCACACTGCACGCTGCTGCAGCAGCCAGGCCTGATTTCTGCACGCCACCCAGGTAGCTGGCTCCGCCTCCCAGACCTCCCTTCTCTTCAAGTCAGTCATTTGGACTGGAAAGGACCATAAATGGCCACCTGAGGTCTCCGGCCCTTCTATGGGCCTCTAGAGAAGCCTCTTCCATTGAGAACTCTGAAACTGCTACCCTGGTGTCCTTTATGTGGCGGGAACCAGAGCAGCGGCCGGGTGTGAGAAATCGCAGGGAAAAAAAAAAAACTTCCATCCTGTCCAGACCTTCCTCTAGCATCCGCAGGCTGCGTGTGGCCGCTCATAAAATCCCTTCTCAGAGCCACTCCCACTCTTCAGAGGGCATGAGGCACCACACAAAGGGAACAGCATAAACCAAGAAGAAGTGGAAAAAAGGGGGGGGGGGCATTAGCTGCAATGTCTAAAATAAAAGGGAGAACAGGAAGGGACATGTTGGCAAACGAAGCTGGGAGGTCACTAAGGCCAGACTATGGAAGACTAGCTTTCCCTGCACTAAGAAGTTTGATCGCACTTGGGGAGGCAATGGGAAGCCATGCAAAGTTACACGACAGTGTGACAGTGAGCTACAGGCCCCGGAAAGGCAGGATGAGGGACAGATTGGAGGCAGGGGACACAGGCAGCACACAGCTGCCCCAGGCCGGGACTCCCATGACACGGTAAGGGCCTAGTGAAGAAGCATGTGGGGCGATGGAAGACGGAGTACCCGGGAGAGGTGCTGGGGTACGTGTCAAAGGAACTTTGTACCTGAGCGCGTATCAGAACGAAGGCACAGAATTGGGAACACTTTTCGTGCTGCTCATTTGGGACACTGGGTTGATGGTAATGTTAACCACGGGGATACAGAAGCCAAAACCAGACCACGTGGTCTCAGGACATGTCGTTAGGAAGGCAGAGAAACCTGGGAATGGTAAATACTCCCTCAGACATTTTACAGAGCATGCTGTAAATAATTCAGAGGACGACGGGCAAGGCGCTGCGAGCTGAAACTAACGAAGATTACAGTTCACAGGAGATGCGAGGCTCTGAACAAGAGAGGTCCCTGTAGGATCATTTCGGATGATTCGGATAAGGAGGGCAGGGGGACAGATCTACACGGGTCAGCCATCTGATCACCTTGGGGGAAGGAAGAAAGGTACACAATAGCCAAACAACCACAAAAAAAGAGTACAGGGACACGGATTTGGCTTTAAAAATACTGTTACTACAAATCTGTGTTGGTGAGACAATCCCAACAGTGGTGTGAACAGCCCGCCCTGGATCGAAGCCTCTGGAGGGTGATCAGTGTGGGAAGCACCTCCCCCCAGCCCCCCCCCACACACACACAGTAAATGCACATCAGGTCAAGCACTTGAGAGAAAACCTCAAAACCAGGCAACTAACTTACTTAACTTTCTTTCTTTCTTTCTTTCTTTCTGTCTTTCTCTCTCTCTCTCTCTCTCTCTCTCTTTCTTTCTTCTCTCTCTCTCTCTCTCTTTTTTTTAATGAGAGCCCATCCCTTCTGGAGAATGGATTGATGAGATGGGGACCTTCAAAACCAGCAGCTCGGCCTTACTCAACTTGAGGGCTATGCCACACCCAACTTCAGCATGTAAAGGAATTAAACGGTACATTTAGTCCTAAGGCTTGCGGTCTACCCTGTCCTTGGAAAGGAGCTGAAATGTAAAGGAATGGCACACTGGCTCTCCTTTCCCAGGTTAAATGTCTTTATAATGATAGTTTTTTGTTCTTCTAAAAAGTGACCCTACACAAGAACTAATGTCATCGTGCCCTCGTGTAAGAGGCTCACATGACCCCCTGCTTCCCTGAATTCTCCTGGCTGGCCACCTCCTTCCTGGAAGGAAGACTGTCTACCTCCTCCAATGCATGCACCGTGAGCAAGAGGCGGGGAGTACTATGAGTTTTTTTGTTTTTGTTTTGTTTTTTGGCTTTTTACCCTCTGGCCCTGTTCTGCAGTACAGGGCTGGAAATACAGGAGGGATGCCATAAATATTTCCGGGATGAATAAATGATTTTCTACAATGTGAGCTGAAATTCAGAACAAGCCAAGACCTTCCACCGCTCTCAGACCTATCAGGAAGGATTCTGCAAATTCAGGTCAAGAAGATGACAGTCCGTCTTTAGGGAGGACAGCAGAGCCTCAACAGGGCCAGGGAGGAAGCAGCCCAGTGGTCACCAGCCCTACCCCCATCACCTCACTGTGGGCCAGGGTTGTGTCCACCCATCAGACCAGCCAGGCAGGTTTCTTCCGCCTCGCCCACTTCTTCCCTGTGTCCATCCGCAAAGCTGGACGTCAAGTCCCAACCCTCTGCAGACAGCGAGGCGGGTCATCGTAGAATGCTCCTGCCACAGTCTTCAGACAATTGTCAGGGAGGGAAGAGAGGACACAACCTCACCTTCCATTTCCAGATTCTTCAGGGATGAGGACAATGCTCAGATTTGAAAAGTCAGGCGCAACAAACGTTGAACAAAAGCCACCGACGGACAGGACTGTCGACCAGGCGTAAGAAGGTGCTTCACGTGAGTTCAAGTATCCAGTTGCAAACTAATTACATCCTGAAGCACTGTGCAGATTGCTTCTAGTAACGTTTCAGAAATCACAACGAACAGAAGTGGAGTCAGAAGATGAGAGATAAGAGCCAGCGTTCCCATGTCAAAATGAACAAGGAGACTTGAGATTGCTAAGCTTGATGAGGACCCTCCATAAAAAGTTAGAGGAAATTATTCAGATGCCACGGGGCTATTTAGAGAAGATAAATAATATCATTTAAGTACTAGTAGGGGGTCTCTTAGAAAAAGTCATGGCAAGCTAACCTCATTTTATTCTTTCGGCGGGGTTTCTAGGTGGATAGATTGGAGAGGCCACAAATGTGGTATCTCTTGGCTTCAACCTTTCTTGATAACCTTGAGAAAGGACAGACAGAGTGGGGGACACGACGGCGCAGTCCTGTGACACTACAGACGGCTAATCAACTTTAAGGATTGCTATTTAGGGGCTCCTGGGTGGCTCAGTCGGTTAAGTGTCCAACTTTGGCTCAGGTAATGATCTCGCGGTTCATGAGTTCAAGCCCTGCGTCAGGCTCTGTGCTGACAGCTCGGAGCCTGCTTTGGATTCTGTGTCTCCCTCTCTCTCTGCCCCTCCCCCGCTTGTGCTTTGTTTCTCTCTCTCTCTCTCTCAAAAATAAACATTAAAAAATATATTTTTTTTAAAAAAAAGGATTAATGGTTAATACATTTATGTCAACCTGAAGTGATTTTCAGGTGCACATGACAGAGATCTGTCCTTTGCCTTTTAGACAGCTTATAGCAAATCTGATGGAAAAAACAACAACAACAAAACAAAAATACAAAAAAAAACCCCACAAAACAAAAAACCCGAAATGATTTACACAAGGAAACATGATTTTTTAAAAAGGCATAAAAATGATGTTATAATAGTAGACTGGAAAAATGGGACAAGAATCTGTTAAATGGAGCTGCATAAGGGAAAGAATGAAGTCGGTACATACAGGTTCAAAAAAATCGAGCGCTTAGTTGACATCTAACCTTGGCAATATTCAAGGGAAGAAAGAGCTTTCTACACGTTTTGGGGCAAGGGAGCTTTCCCATGTTCATGTGTCAGAGCTGTTGGAAGAAGTTAAGGCACTCTTGAGGCAGGGTAACAGAATTTTGGTATCCAGACCAGGGAAGCTCACTGCCCCGCAATTAGCCATCAGAATACCTTTGGAGGTATGGGTGCCCTATTCTAAATGGGACACTAAGAAAGTAAGATGTGCCTAAGGAAGGGGACCAGGATGGTGTAGGTCTAGACAGCACTCTGAGAGCAAAGGGAGGTGTGTCAGCCGCAAGGAGAATGGCCTGAGGTGGATAGCCGTGCCCAAAGGACACTGCTCGGAATGCGGACGGACATACTCTCTGAACGTCCAAGTAGAACACCCAGAAGTCAGAAGGGCTGAATCCTATAGGAAACGATTGTTGTGCTTACAGCTGCACGTCAGTGTCGTTAACTGCCCCCTGACACAGCGCACTAACTCTCGGGAGGGTCCATACTGCTGGATGGCAGTCTGTCAAAGATGGTGAGGGGGGCACATCTGAGTTGTGGGAAGGTGAGCCAGGGAGAGCGAGGACCCCGAATCCCTCTAGACCTTTCCATTATCCAAGTAATTACGAGCCACGTCTCTAGACTCGGGATGGCTCTCCCAGCCCCTACCCTTCACTATCTTATTCTAGATCTCATCCTAGGGGTAATTTTAAAGGGTAAGGATGCAAACTGGGATGGATCCTTTTTCTAAAGGAATAGCATCTTAGGTTAAATAGTACATAATGTTAGAACAGGATTCTTAAAAGCCTCCGATAGAAACAGAAAACAAGGCTTATCATAGCAAGTCAAAACAAAGCCTTCTAACACTACTTGATTTGGGGAATGAAAATAGTAGGAATGAGCTATAGCTGACCAGTTCTAACTTTAAATAGCAATTACTGCAGAAGGATTTTACATTTGTGAAACACACAAAATTACTGGCTCTTTGGGGTCACATTTTAAAAAGTATCCTCCTTAAAAAAAAAAAAAAAAAAAGCCTGGCACTGAAAACAAAGGCAATAAATAGATGCTTAAATTATCCTAGTTCTTCATAAAAAAGAAAGATACATCTGTCCCAGAATCATGCAAGAACTTTGAAAAAACTGTCTCATGAGAGCTAATTAATTCTTATATATCAGTTAAATATAGATGGCAATTCTTACCTAATACACCGCTAATCTGTACAACTGTCAGAACCCTAACACTTGAGGTAAGGGGAGGGAAGTTAGTACAGGTGGTATTTCTTGCACAGGTAGGCTGAGTTACTATATTAGTAGCTGACTTTAACCGTACAAAAATCTCAGCACATGGAGGGGTAGGTACATTTCCCAGCAGTATTTTTCTAACACCAACAAAAATATAACAATGTATCCAATTAAGGCCCTCCTAATTTGAGCACCTCCTACTTGAGCACCAAGTTTGGGAAGAGAAATAAAACACAGAAATATTCACAATAAGTGCTTTTTTTTTTCTAGACTACTAACACGAAATATACATGAAACATGCAGCAATGGGAAAGGGGCCCATACTCTCCAGAACGGACCTAAATGTGGGGGCTAACAGAACGGGCCTTAAGAGGGTACTTTGCAAGGAAGAGTTAAATAAATACATTGAAACCAGAGAAAACAGGAGGAAGAAAGTACTCGGTGTCTGAATGCTAAAATATTTAAATATTCTTTCCCTACAATACAACCAAAGACATGTTCGATAATCAGTCCCAGTGAAACTGTGTTTTCTGTTTTTGGAGGGTGTGAGGGGACAGAAAGGATAGAAAACGTATTAGCAAGGACGCTTACTTTCAAGTGCTCAGAGCTCCATTTACCCACCTGATGAGCTAAAAGTAGTCTGAAAGGCTGATTATTAATAATTAAACGACTCAGCAAGCAAGCTTGGCCTGCATTAACTCCTCCAACTCGCCTGACGCCTCTGGAGGCAGGTACGGTAATCATTCCATTTTGTGGATGGCGAAAGTGAGGCTCAGAGGGGTTAAGGAAGTCGCCCGAGCGCCCCACAGGTAGTAGATAAATGCTGGAGTTAAGATTCAAACACAGGTAAGCTGAACCCACGTAAGAGCTTGTGTGTCAGCAACGGTGCTGTGCTCAGCTGAGGCGCAAGGGATCTAACCTCCTATTCTGTGGTGGTTTCTAGGAAAGGAGTCAGCCCATAGCTATCTACACCAGGAAGCGCAACACCCAGAAGCCTAAGGAGCCAGCAGGTGATATAAATGAGTCAAGTGGGCCGGGCGGGAAAGCACGATGATAAATAGTAAGTGGCACCCCACACTAGAAGGATGATTTAGCAGGGTGACAGGTCGGGGGGAGGGCTGCGGCAAGCTGGAGCAGGAGAGCCCGTGGTGGGGGCGGTGGGGAGCCATCTCCTCACTCCTACCCGTTATCACCTTGGGGAAACTTGGGTAGAACTCTGCATGATTTTTAGGTTTTTCTAAAAGGACGGAGAACACCTGAAGTTTATAAGAAGTCTCTCCGGGTTTTATGTGTTTGCTTTCTCCCCATCCCCCACCCAACAACATGAATCATGAAATTAATCAGGCTGTGGGCACTTCGTGGTCCACCAGCTGGTGACCTCTTTTGCACCGTTAAAGGAGGAGCTAGACGTCACCTGGAATAAAAGGCCTAGCTCCTAAACCTCTTCTCGGCTCTGCGCAGTGCTCCTGCCGCCCCAGACTCCACTCAGCAGGTTATGAGCAAGATGCCTGTCAAATACCAAGGCGCACCTGGTCAGAGTCACAGATGTCGCGCTCTGCTCTCCTGAGACAAAGGCAGAGAAGTTGGAGGCTTATGCAGGGTGATCCTCTCTACTTATTTTATTATTATTATTATTATTATTATTATTTTTTTTTTTTTTTACACCAAGGGCTGATAAAATAAGGCGTCATTGTCCAAGCTGGTTTCCCGGAAACCGTTCCTGCCTGTGGCATATCTTCCAGGAGGGCTGGGGGCGAACAGAAACCTGACAGAGTTACTGATTCTTGGCTTACGAGGAAGCGTGTGCCCGTTCGCTCTGGTCAAAGAACGGACTGGTGGGCCAATCTTCCCTTCTGGATGGCTGTCATCCCCCTGTGTCAATGAGTGGCCTCTCCAAACCCAATATAATGGGGCTGCTCTTTGTTGCCACGTGTGAAATATGCAAGGGGATGCACTTGAAAAAAAGAACAACAACAACAACAAAGACAAGTAGTAAAAATA
This sequence comes from Lynx rufus, assembly GCF_022079265.1. Taxonomy (NCBI): domain Eukaryota; kingdom Metazoa; phylum Chordata; class Mammalia; order Carnivora; family Felidae; genus Lynx; species Lynx rufus. The sequence continues at coordinate 9,062,610 of NW_025814824.1, forward strand.
GTAAGCAGAGAACCTAAAAACTCTGCAACACAAAGAAGGGCAGGAAATTCTGACTCTTCCACACACACCTCGTGCTACCACTTGTCACCATTTCTGGAAACTCCTTACAGATAATGTAACGAAGACCCAACAATAGAACCTCTCAGTGGAAAGTTTCTTCCTGGTTACACGACTTCATCTTTATTAGGAGGTTTCTTCCTGATAGAAAACGAGCACTAAAGTCGCAAAGAAAAGCTAAAATCACAACTTCGTTATGTGTGTTAAACATTCCTGGGTGTACGGAGCAACACTACTGTAAGAAAATAAAAATAAAAAAAATAACCGAAACCGGATTAAATGCCGCTGTGCAACTGCGAGAAATACAGTGTTTAATTCTTTTGTTTCCTATCAACTTTTCAACTGGAACGAGATGTGATCTTTCTATGAAAACTGCATCACATGATTATCAAGCAGGAACCAAAACAACTAACCAAAATGTAGCCCAACTAGTTTATCTACTGTGTCGGGCTGACCGACACAGGTCTGGGGATGATAACGTGCCACGTGTGTTTCTCCACACTCACACTGAAAAGGTCTGTGAAAATGAAGTACATCTGCCAGAAAACCATGCGGTCTATGCAGTGTCATTAGGAAGGAGGAGATGTTGCTCAAACGAGGGCTCAGAAATACAAGTGTGTTGGAAGGAAAGAAGGAATGGTATTTCTGACAAAGCACCTCTTTGGTTTTCGACAGAGTCTCGACACGAAATATTTACCTTAAGTATGCTAGGATTCTTCTTTCCCAAACAACTCAGCCCAAAAGTACAATTTCACGATGTCATTCCAGTCCTTCTACAAACAGGATGGTATTTCACAGATCCTTAAGAGTCCTGACTCCTCCAGTTTAGACTGTCTTTTTAATTTTTGTCACCTACACTATTTTCAAATATCCTCAACAATGCCTGGGAAAACAGCACACAAAACAGCAATGGCAGCCATTGTGAAAATGGTACGACGAGGTTTCTGACACCTTTGGGCAAAAGCCATGAAACACAAAGCAGAAAGAACCTTACAACCCAGCGCATGCCGTAAAATACATCTTGCTCGGTAGTATCAACTCTGTCTCCGTGGAGGGGAGCAAGTTGTAGGAGTGAAACACTCACCTGTCTTTGTAGTTTATTACGGTATCAATGATTGCGTTCATCTGCTTGGTCAGTTTGGGGGGATTGGGGGATAGTTTCTCAGCTGGAGGGCGGCCTCTTCTCTTCTTAGCTTTTTCCACGTCTTCTTTGGCGGGATCTTTATCCACATTTCTTCGTCTTTTCCGCTTCTTGAGCCGTACCTCCTCTTCCATTTCTTCCAAATTGCCGTCTTCGATGGCCTGTTGTAGTAGGGAATGAAGGAGGAAAATTCAAGACAAGAGATTAATCAAGAAAATTTTAAAAAGCCAAGGTGAGTGATGAGAATCAAGTAAAACTAACAAAAATAAGATTAAAAATACAAGTCAACAGTAATCAGTCAAGTAAGAAGAGGGAAGACCGCCATATTGGATAAAATAATTCTTTAAGCCAAGTCTAATCTGGGAACAAAATACAGCGAGGGCAGGAAACACTAATAGTAAGAAGAAATGACAAATACAAAAAGGGCGACACATGTGAAGTGTCTGAAAGGTAACTGAATCCAAATGAAATTTTAGCTCAATATAAGAAAAAGACCTGAATTGTTTTACTACTATAAAAGGGGGGAAAGGTAAAACAGAAACAAAACAAAACCAAAAAGAGGTGGGTGAAGAAAAAAATTCCTCTAAGAATACATCCTTACGATCATATAAGCTCTGACCCTTCTCTGGGCTTTTACATCAATTTACTCATGATTCACGACATAAATCCCTATTCCATCCAGATTTTGTTCTAACGTAGCAATTAGTAAACAAGGAAACAGGAAGTACAAAGCCACATTCCTTGGTAAATGCACTTAAATCATCTGATAAAGAACACACACACTCACAGACAACAAACACTTTTTTCCAATTACCTGCAAACGCTTGCTTTAAACCAGAGCCAGCAGCACTAATGCAGAGAGATAATAAAATAGCTATAAAAACAACCAGGTATAAAAGAAACCTGTTCGTAAATGGCTAAAAGATCCATGTGACAGACCCAGAAGTTTAAACTTTTTTTTTTTTTATCCCCCTGGTAAATCTCAAAACTTAAGAAAAATAAAGAAAAACTGCAATGAAAAAAAAAAATGAAACAAAACAGATAAAAGAAAATTTGACCATGAAAAAGAAAAAAATTTTTTAAAGACCTTTAAATTGCATTTCAAGATTGCTTTCTCACACAAAATAAACTGATGTTGTTATTTGTTCCTCCTGGCTCTCAATATTGCTTCCAGTATGCAAATGCTAATCAATCCTTTCTCGTAGCTGAAAGAGCCCTAATCATAAAGCAATTACCTTCATTTCTCCACAGCACCAAACATGGCTAATATTTATGATCATGTGAGTATAACAATCAATATAAAGAGTGATTACAGCTCAGACATAATTTCTTTCACTTGTGTACAATGCCTCCTGAAAAAGAAAGGTTTTATGAAGAAAACCTGGTGCAGAACACAAAACAACCTGGCATGTTAAAAATGCTAGTGGGATTAAAAGAATGTTTTCTATGCATCTTCCAATGTGCAAACCCGAAGAAGCAACATGCACACAGACAGAATCCTAAGGGACAGTCTGAGGCTAGGCCTTAATAATCAAAAGACAATTTCCATCACGATCCTACAGTGTTCAGATAACCACTATGAAGGAGGCGAGATCTGATGAGTTATGAGGAAAAAGAAAAAAAAAAAAAAAAGAGAGAGAGAAAAAAAAAAGCTTCCACATTATTTCATTAATATTCATTTGCCTAAAAGCAGGACACCCAAACTATACAGCTAAACACACTGCAGCTAAGCGAAGATTAAGAAAAGGAAATTGTCCCGCAAATGTTGGGGACTGAACATGCTAATAATAAATACAGCATGCAAGGCTGTCAACAGTTAATGGTAATGCTCTCCTCAAGCACCCAGTTGCACACAGAAATACGGAGAACACCGGCTTTTGATGTGTTACACACCTACACATGCCTGGGATGTAGTTCTACTGAATCTTCAAGACGGCAACGAAAAAGGATATTTACCTTACCACTATCGGCAGGCCGGCTATCGGAAATCACAGTTAGTGGGGATAAAATTAACAAGCCAGCAAAGCAGCGAGCTGCTAGTCTCTTCATCAGCTGATCAGGAAAAAAAAGAGAGCTGGGGAAAGGCTATGTTTTCATATACAAGTAATTTTATTTTACTGAAAATTTAATACTGAAAGGATTGTGGATACTCAAATCTGCTGTTTCATTCTACCTACTACAAGGCCCGAAGCCTTCCTCCTTCAGCCTGTTTTAATATTGACAACTACTTATCATATTTTTCCCCCCTTATTATTCCAGGAAGCAGAATTAGAGATTTTTTAGCTCAGATGATTTCTGATTCTTACTCTCATTTTAACAATTAAGCCAGTAAGGAAACAAATTAATATTCAATTTTATTAAAAAAAATTAAAACAGTTTAAGCTTTTTTTTTTTCTTTTTTTGGTATCTTAAACCTCATTTTAGTGCCTTTAAAAAAAAACAGGCTGCATGTTTTTGGAGCAATCTCAGATGATCTTTTTTTTTTTTTTGGATAAAAGAATTTTTTCATTAAATGCATGTCGGTAAAAGCAATGTGCATGTTTCCCAAGTTCAAACATTTTAATACAATGTCATTCTTCTCTTTAAAGAAAATCCCGAACAACTGTGATACTTCCCTTTCAGTTTCGTGCTGTAAAATTTTTCATTGTTTTTCTTTTCAGTGGGATCCATGAAGAGGGGGAAGTTGTGAAAAGGATATTTCTACTCTCACCCCCTCCCCTTAATTTGGGGGGGGGAAAACGGAACAAAGCATAAGCTTATGATATTTGGATTTATCAATCTCTAAATCTGGGAATAGCTAAGAAGCGAAAACAAATAGCAAAAAGGAACTAATGAAACAATGTTTATTGCAATTGCTCATACGTGCAGATTCTTATTAAATTTAGATTTTTGGAATCACAAGGAAACACACAAAGTACTGACCATTATTCCCCTTAAATTAAGGTTTTATGCAGGAATGCCGTCAGCTACAAAACATCTTCCCTCCTCCCCAAAGACCCCAAACACATCCATATGCAGTACTGTATGTTCAGGGATTTCTAAGGGTCTTTTTCTAATGGAAATCAATTCACTAAATATTTCCCAGTGCTTTTCGCACTTAAAGAAGTGGAGTAAGATTACTCCTGCATGTAAGTAAAATTATTCATGGAAATTTAAAACTGTTCTTTTATTAAAAAAAAATTATTTATTACACTGGCTCAACAGACTCAACTCAGTGCTAGGCGAGGGGGGGGGGTGCCACGAAAAAAAAAAAAAAACTTGCTACACAATGCTAAAGTACTACCCCGAAAAGAATGCCCTTCCAAACCTTTTACCAGCACAATAATGAAATAAATCACAGAAGCAAACCCCCAGTTTCCGACTGGTGACGTGTTGGGCAAGAGTGCGAGCCCTAATTCAACATACAGACGGCTCCCATGCTGAACTGCCTCTAGATTTAATGAAGTGAATAGGAAGGAAGTCGGGGGAAAAAAAAGTGTACAAATAAGAAATTAACACTTTCCTTCCCTCTCCGAACGGTGAGATACAACTACGGCGAAGTTTGGTGAGGCACTTCTTTCCTTAAAGGCACACTGCACCCATTTGGCTCCGAATGTCACTAAAAAAAAAAAAACAACCCTTCTGGTGATAAAAATCCCCAGCCAAGTTAAAATAGTTAAGCATATTCCAGCCTGTGTTTTTCCTGAATGAAGCTGGGAATTACTCCTTCCTCCACTGGATGGCAACCTTTTCTCCCCCCCCACCTTTCTTTCTCTTTCTTTCTGTTTCTTTCTTTCTTCTTCTTCTTTTTTTTTTTTTTTAAAGAATACATTTTCACAACACCAGAACCGGATAAAGACTGGCTCCTTCTTCAATTAGCTCTTAAGAAAGCAGCATGTAGGTTCTGATAACAAAATGCAGGAGCCAGTCCTGCAGGGTAAGCGGTTTCCGAGCAAACACTTTTTGCAGCCTGCAAGGCACATGGCAGACTCGACTGAGGAATCAGTCACCACACGTGGGTCTGGTGGTGCCCCTGTCATCCCGACACACGCCGTGTCTTTTAGGGGAAGAGAGACGGTCGGCAGAGTGGGCATTATCCCTGCTCTCCTCTCCCCGCGCTGCAAGGGGGTGCTGTGAATACGGGACTTCACAACCCTACCCGGCGGAACAGAAGGGATCCATGCCCGGGAATAGGTAAACAGAGACAAGCAAACAAAAGCCACAAGCAAGTAGGAGGCATTGTTTCACTGTGGTCGCCTTTTTCCGCCCCGGTATCTCTAAGCCCACCACACAGAGGGGCACAGACCCAGCAGCGGAACAGACCATCTTAGGAAAAATCAAAAGGAGTAATTCTAAAGACATCAAGACAATGCATGGGAAATGTCTTGGATAGGAAATGGGAGATCCAGTATTCTCATACCCAGCTCTGCTGTTTAAATACCACGTTTCTGCCTACGGACAAGGGCTCTGGCTCTCTTGGCGGGTCCTCCTCCCTTAGGAACTTGAATTAGGGTCCCAAAGAGGACCCTAGATGCTGCCTGGGTGGGGGTGGGGTTACAGATTGAGGGCTAAGCATTAAGGCAAGCGGTTAGGACAATTACATATCAATAGGAGTGTTTCCTGGAGACCACTCACAGGCTGCTAAACTTGATTCTAATATTAGGGGAGGCTAAACCTCCCTCACGCCCTGCAGAGACCCTGAAAGCCAGTAAGACAGGTAATGATGCCAGCGGCAGCAATGACCAAAAAAACAAAACAAAACAAAACAAAACAAAACAAAACAAAACAAAACAAAAAGTGGATTTTTAAAGAAACTTGAAGATTTCACGAGAAATTTTCTTACAATAGGCATCTTTAATAACAGCAACAAATTGAACATGGAGTTCTGCAACTCCTACTAAAAATGCCAGCCCATTTCAGCCACTTGGTTTAATAAAGACCACGGCACTTCTGGATACAGAATTTTGGACTCGGGGCCGTGGACCATTTTAAGGTTTTTGTTTGTGTGTTTGTTTTTAAGTTTATGTATTTATTTTGAGAGAGAGAGTGAGACTACAAGTGGGGTAGGGGTAGAAGAGAGAGAGGGCTAGAGAATTCCAAGCAGGCTCCGCACTGTCAGCACAGAGCCCAAAAGGGGCTTGAACTCACAAACTGTGAGATTATGACCTGAGTCAACATCAAGAGTCAGACGCTTAACCGACCCAGCCACCCCGGTGCTCCTGGGGCCATTTAAAGTTCTTGATCATTACCATCCCCGAAAGCAACCTGTTAGATCACTAGGCATGAAATCAAACTCCCAATGTAAAATAAGCTGGACACCAAAGGACAGATAACTGTGTGATTCAACTTACATGAGGAAGAAGAACAGAGGTCACAAGGCAATGAATGTTGGGGAAAGAGTGGAGTTATTGATTAATGAGTACAGAATTTTGGTTTGGGATGATGAAAACATTCTGCAGCATCTCCCGGTGATGAATGCACAGCAAATTTGCTAAAATGTACACTTAGACTGGTCAAGGTAGCACATTTCACATTATGTGTTTTTTACAACAATAAAAAAAAAAAAGTCCCGGGATGGGGGGAATAAACTCTGTAAATATTACACAAAACAAAACAAACCCAACTGCAGGTTCATACGTGTTCCCGTCACCTTCACACACAGCACACAATACCAGAGAAATCTTGCTGGCTTTCCTTCCGACCTCAGACCCTATAGCATTTCAACAGGTAGCACGTTCAGTCTTGCCCTCACTAGTGACTAGAAGCCTTTCCAAAAATTCTTATTCATTCATGTGAGAATACACCTGTATAGAAGGACATACCTATCCACAAACTTCATAGTTTTGTTAACAAATGCCTCAAATATTCAAGGAGAGAGATGAATTGATCTAAAAGGGTTTTGTTTTTTGTTTTTATCATGCTGGCTTTTTCTTTTTTCTTTGTCACTGTGGTGCAATTGACTGATGTCCTATTAATTCAGTGGACCCTCATTTCTTCACTCGTTCGTCAGGCACCAGGGTGCTGGAGACTGAAATGGGCAATGCTGGCCATTAAGGGCAAGTGTGTGGAGCCTCTGTTAACCTAAATTTCTGTTCAGCGACTTTCCATCACTTTTGTGAAAGTGAACCAAGGTGCTCTTTCCCCCTAACGCCCTGAGGAAGCTACCTAAAGAAACCTAGGGGAAGGGGGGAAAAGGCGCGCGTATACAATTGAGAGAAGGCAAATTAGACCCCTATTTCAGGTCAAAGCAGTTGTGGGGTGGGAAGAGGGAAAAAAAAAAGTTTAGGAAGCATAAAAAGTATTTCAGTCACAGGATCAACTAAGAACCCAGAGGGCACCTTCTGGGGAATATTAAGCACAGTACTCTGTTCAGAACGTGACTGTTAAGAGTTAGTAGAGGGTGGCCCTGTAGACCCTACCACGTTACAAACATGATGTACTGACACCTTTGTTCTCACACGTTAGGCACGCACGATGCTGTAGCTCCCTTGGGTGGAATAAAGAAGCAGAGAGAATTTGTGAGCCAGCAAAAGGCTTAGAGAAACGACGGAGAATTAAAAGAAACACAGTTCTGCTTTCTTCTCCTGAGACCATTTATCAGTTACTGTAACTCACAACCCATTCATGCCCCAGGGAAGGCTTCTCAGGGAGGCCTGGGTCACTTCACACTTTGGGGTTCTCAGTATGTTAAAATAAAAAATGAGACGCCAAAGATAGGTAACAACAGACTGTGGTACAATTTCAATGCTTACCAAGCACAACATGATGGGGGCGCCTGAGTGGCTCAGTCGGTTGAGCCTGTGACTCTCTTGATTTCAGCTCAAGCCATGATCTCACCGTTTGTGGGATCAAGCCCTATCGGGGTATGCACTGACAGTGCGGAGTCTGCTTGGGATTTTCATTCTCTCTTTCTCTCTCTCTCTCTCTCTCAAAAAAATATCTATCTGTATATCTATATCTATATCTATATCTATATCATCTATCTATATCTAAACTGGCAGTGCCTGGGGGGCTCAATAAGTGTTGGACTTCAGCTCAGGTCATTCATTGATCTCGTGGTTCGTGGGTTCAAGCCCCACATTGGGCTCTGTGCTGACAGCTCAGAGTCTGGAGCCTGCTTCGGTTTCTGTGTCTCCCTCTCTCTCTGCCCCTCCCCTGCTCTGTCTCTCTCTCTCTCTCTCTCAAAAATAAATATTTAAAGAAAGAAGGAAACTTAAAAAAAAAAAAAGAAGAAGAATGTGATATTTTTGAAAGAGACAGGTCATGTACAATGACAGAAGTGAACCTCATTCGGAGGTCCTCCAGCCAAAGAAATGGTTCTCTCACGGGCTTGCCTGGGACAGGCCATCCAGGAGCAACAGAGCCCTCCTCCGGGCTTCCAAACTGCATCAAGACAAATTCTTTGGGCTATAAACGTGCCCTGGGTGAAAAGCATCAAATCCAACAAAACAGTGGCTCAGAGTAGGGTGCCTGTTCCCCCTGAGGCAGAGGCCAAGACCAGTAATAGCCCAGTTAAGGCAGAGAACACCTAAGGAACACAAGAAATCAAAAGCACTGTAGCCTGGGCCATCTGGCCCCATCTGGGGCCTTTCCAACCCCTCTGAAGATACATGGCATGGTGGATACTTCTAATGCCCCTACACCACCATCATCACCAGCAGCAGCATCACCAAACCCTGACACATACTGTTGACACAGGTGCCAGGCACTCAGTGCTTTACATACATTTGCTCATTTAATCGTTACAACGACACTGTGAGGCAAGTACTGTGTCCTCAGGAGACAGGTGAGAGACGGAGCATCTCACTCCAGATCACAGACAAGTAAGTAGCGGGGCTAGGATTTGCGCTCTGGGGGTTTGGCTGCATTAAGCCACACCCTTAACCAGGACATTATTCCACTTTACAGCACAAATGAAGACTGAGAGCCCCATCAGGAAAAGGCTAATTACGCTTCCTAGGCTTAGGTGAAGAATGCACGTAAAGACCCAACATCGCATCTTAAGGAGACTCTCAGCAGGAAAGATACACGTTCTCAGTTGTCACTTTGCCTGCAAAGCACGGGGACCATAAAAATGATGGTGCAGTTTGAAACCGCAAAAACCCAGTCTAATAATCAGGAAAGCACGATTTCTTCCACGTCCCTTAACAAACGTACACGCCAAAAAATTAAAAACTCCTATCGCCGGTTATATGCACACAAGAAAATGAAAAACATAGTAAAATGAGTATCTATTTAGTACCTGAACTTTAAAGCACTAGAAATGAGCATTAAGAGGACTTTTTGGGGCGCCTGGGTGGCGCAGTCGGTTAGGCGTCCGACTTCAGCCAGGTCACGATCTCGCGGTCCGTGAGTTCGAGCCCCGCGTCGGGCTCTGGGCTGATGGCTCAGAGCCTGGGGCCTGCTTCCGATTCTGTGTCTCCCCCTCTCTCTGCCCCTCCCCCGTTCATGCTCTGTCTCTCTCTGTCTTAAAAATAAATAAACGTTGGAAAAAAAAATTTTTTTAAAAAAAAAAGAGGACTTTTTGGGGTTTCAAAAAAAACCGTATCAGTATTGGACAGCATTTGCTGTCTTCTCACCAATTAACTTATGACACAGAACAATCCTTTTCCCTAGGCTTTGGCAAAACGCTCAGGATCAGCTTCCAACACTTTACCCTTTGCCCTTTGGATGTCGTGAAATGTCTCGCTCAGATGAACCCCTGATGTGAGGATTTTGTTCTATTTTTTAACTGCTGTCTCTTCCTCTGGGACATCGTCATCCTTTTCTTCACAAGCACCTTCAACCAACTTCCTCTGGCTGAACATCGAGACTGTTCTTTATGGGCACTCTACGACCTTACGTTTTTGTTGGCTTCCGTTCTCCGTAGAGGGGTCTTCCAGAAAAGACCAGTCTCATCAGCAGTCAATACGGGACGATCCTTGGAGCTTGGGTGCAAACTTCACAGCAGTCCCCCCTCGTCGGCCCCTGGCAGTGCCACTAACCCGCTCTGTTCGCACCCACGTCTGAAACCTTGAAACGGGCCTCTTCTGGTAGACAAGGTTCTTCTCCAGTCTGCTCGTAATCACCATGCTTTTTCAGTGCAAAACTTCAACACTTTGGCCTGAACACTGGCCCAGTTGTTCGGGATTTATATATATATATAAATATATATATAAATGTATATTTATATTTATATATATATACAATGTAAATATATAAATATATAATATAAATATATATTTATGTATAACACATAATATACAATATACAATATATACAATATAATATATATAAATAATATAAATGTATATATTTTTATACATGTGTATATATATATGTCTTCAAAGTAAATGTTCAAATTCAATTTAAACTGAAATACACTGTGATGACTTTAGCCTTTATTTTTATGTTCATTGGACTGTTTCCAGGCTGGTTTATACTGAAGTTTCACGCAAGACTCCTCCAGTCTTCGCAACGATGCCACCATTTTCAAATCCAGTCACATCCAAATTCACTTTCTGTGCGTTTTTCTTCCCCCCTACACTTACGCCTTTGGAGGCCGATGCCCTCTCGTGACTATCTACTTTGGTAGAGTGTTGTGCGGGTCTACCACTGGGAAACAAGGAGGCACCGCAACCACATGCTTCACCATCTGTCCCTGGACTGAGCAACAGCCGCTCGATGACCAGTCACCAACACACTTTGAAAACAGTGATGGGAACGGTCACGGACCATCATGTGGGTCTGTTACTTACACAGCAAGGATCGAAGAGCCAGCTGCCAAATTCGTACTTTATATAAAGACACAGTATATCATGGCCTTCTGGTATACCCCGGTGTGTTTCCCCTCCCCAACTCCTGTGGTGGGGCCCTAACCCCCCGTGGGCCTCAGAATGTGTATGTATTTGGAGACGGGCCCTTTAAAGAGATAATTAAGGTACAAAGAGGTATTAAGGTGAGCCTGAACTCAGTATAACTGGGGTTCTCATAAGAAGAGATGTGGGAGAAGAAGATGGTGTCCACAAGCCAAGGAGGAAGGCTGCAAAAGAAATCAACCCTGTCAACACCTCGATCATGGGCTGCTAGCTCCCTGATCTGTGAGAAACTCAATTTCTGTCCTGTAAGCCACACGGTCTGTGGTATTTTGTTCCTGCAGCTACATCAGACTGATTCACCTGGTAACCGACCTTCGTTACTGGGGACTGAGGTTTTTTAACTCTCTCACGGTAATGGAAATTTGTGTGCACTGGAATGACACCAAGTGAGGACCTCCTCAAGGAGCGGAAACATCCCTTTGGGTAAGTGACGGCAGCCTTGGTCTTCTGTGCCCATCGTATAATCCAAGGGAAACTGCCCTGCCCGTAGGGCTGGCCGCCCGGCTGCTACGCTCTGTGTCTGGTCTCACCTGGAGGGACTTGGAAGGTGCCATGTTCTCAGAAAGGCCGGTCTCCTAGCTTGGGTGGGGCCTGGCAAAGGGGCCTCTCCATCAACAGAAGAGCGGCCAAAGTAGTTCACTTGTCTTAGGAATCGGGACTGCCAGCGTGGAGGAGGCGTCTAGTGGGTGAGGGAGTTGAAGCTGCATGAAATGAGGAGAGCCGCTGGTCCCAGGGAGGCTGTAGCTCCGTGTGCACAGGCACATACTCCTCACTGGTTAGACTTCCCCAGATACGTAAATACGGGCACGCGCAGATGCACGTATACATATACGCACAGATACCATTAGAGTGTCTGTCACAGGGGAGTGCCTGGCCCCAGCACCACTTGAGAAGCCAACCTGGACACGTACACAAGTTTCAGATTTAGGTTTGCTCAAGTTGCGCTTCGAAATAGACGTGAAGTTATTTGTCAAGGAAGACTCACTTTACTTAATTCCAGGTCAGCAAAGCTGAATTTTCAAAAGAGAATCCTGAGCCCCGGTGAGCTATCCATGTTACAACACAATGGGTCATGCAGTAGGCCTTCAAACAGGTCTCACGTTAAAGCACAAACAAGAACAGAGGTAACTACGACCAGGTTTTAGGAACGAACGTGCTTAGCACTACTCGGGCCGTCACGGCTCTCATGGGCTCTTGGTAGGCCAAGCCAAGACTACAAGTTTTGCTGGGAATCAGTGGCCGAAATTAGGATGGGCAGTGCTGGGTAGCAGAGGAGGCAACGCCGGGAAACGGGGTCCCCTGAAACATGGTCAGTGATCACGGCGCAGGCACACACAGTGACCAGCTGTACCTAGTGGTGACATTCTAGCGCAGAAAATCTCCCCTAAGTGCTACTCTAGGAACGGAGCACCTGGAAAGTGGTTTAGACGAGGCACACCTGTCCGTCACTCAATCTGAAGAAAGTGAAGAGGCTCCTTCAATCCCCTTCCACTTAAGGCCCCGCCCACAGCGGCTCCTGGCTCCTATACCAACACTCAGTGGTGTTCCCCTCGATCTTAATGCCAGTTACAACTTGTTACTGGAACTACACAATTGGACTGGAGATTGGGTAAAATGAAACACAGTTGCGAAAGGAAATAGGGCTCTGACTTCTACTGACCGCCAGGATAGTTCATGAAAGGCTCCGTAAAAGGGGAGTGGCTTAAAACACTTAACAGTATTGCTGAATTTGGCAAGGGCTAGACTTATCACGTGGGTAAGAGTATGCAGTCTGCCTGCTTTGTAAGTATCCAGATTTGCCTTCAGGTGACGATGGGTTCATGAACTACATGGGGCAGTCTGTTCAAAATGTATACTTGACAGGTCTTATCACGTCGTGCCTCAACCCTCAATAAAGCTGAACTTAAAAAAAAAAAAAAAAAAGATTCTAAGGGGCACCTGGGTGGCTTAGTCGGTTGAGCGTCCGACTTCAGCTCAGGTCACGATCTCACGGTCAGGGAGTTCGAGCCCCGCGTCAAGCTCTGTGCTGACAGCTCAGAGCCTGGAGCCTGCTTTGGATTCTGTCTCTCCCTCTCTCTCTGCCCCTCCCTCACTCATGCTCTGTCTCTGTCTCTCTCTGTCTCTCAAAAATAAACAAACATTAAAAAAAATAATAAAAAAAGAAAGTAAGAAAGAAAGAAAGAAAAGATTCTAACACCCAAACTGGAAGCTCTAAGTGAAACATAATATGGTTACTCAAGCGAGAAAGACTAGTCAGTAGATTCAGAGGTAACTTCATAAATAAATAAAAATGTGATAAATACTTGTTATGTTTCCCATTAAAGGTTTCATCGACATATAAGCGACATTTTCCCAGTGTAATATTCTCATTGACGGACCAGCTACTGATAAGAGGGTGTCTGCTGTTCTCTCTTTTCAGAATGGGAGTCAAAAGAAAAGTCATACTACCTTACTTGTTCTTTCCTGTCCTCCAGCCTTTTCTCCCCTGCAAGAAGATCTAAATAGCTCAATTATGCTTTTTTCCCCCCCTAAGCATTATGGGCTATATCCCATTGGCCAGATCTGAAATGATCCTTTCATTAGGTTACTGCCCTACTCAAGTTGCAAAGTTATCCTTAGGATTCCAATTCCAGGTCTCCCCGCCAGACTCCAGAGGTCTCCATAAGCTGATTTTACCCCATCTGACTTGCCATACTTTCCAGCAGGGAGCAGAAAGCCAGTACCTTGCCGCGGTGCACCATATTTATCCCCACCTTTGTGGTTTCTCTTACGTTTCTCACCTGGAGCTTCTCTCCTAATCCCTTGTGCCACACTTCCATGATCAACTCATTCTCTGCTCAGGACCTTCCCCAGCTGTAACGGATCATTCTGATCTTTTCCTTATGGAGATGCCTTATGCTTTCTCCACTTCCTCTACAGTATCGAGCACAGCACTTGGGGAAGAAAGTTAGGGAGTATAAATAGAGTTGGAATACAAATGGAACTTTCATACAGGATCCCCTGGGAAAACTGCCCTTGGGTATACACCTGTTTACTGAACACTGGTCATGAATGCCAAGGGTCTGTTCTAGACATTTCTACGGGAATCTCCAAGGACAAAATCATAAACTCTGGCATCGAACTCTCTGTGTCTTCTCCAGTCTTCTCATTTCTCACTTTCCCCTTACTGCCAACCTCTGGAGTCACCTGTACTGTTGAATCTACGTTCTGACCACGGTGTAAAACTCCTTAGCGCCCAGGACAAGACATTGCTATGTTTCAAAAGTTGCCCAGAGCTTCCGAATCCCCCTTAGTCTGGCCTCAGACCTTATTTTATTTACTTTCTCGTCCATTGCTCCTTATTTGAAATCTCTCCTTCCTGTCACGTTACAGTCTGGGGGTTCCCTACCTTTTCTTGCCGCCTTGTTTCCCCCCTTAAGTGCAGATACCCCAAGTTTTTCTTTGGCCTCCCCGTCCCTTTGTTCATGCTCCCGATAGTGAAATGTGGCTGCCCTGGGCCCACTGCAGCCATCACTAGTATGTCTGATGCCCTCATCAGCTGCAGGTGAGAGGTCTCTTAATGACCCGTAGAGGCTTGGCGGCTGGAGAACTTCAAAACCGCTCTCCTGGGGGTGGGGGAGAGGGGGCATAAATCGTTATCTTGGAAGGCTTTGGCCTCTCCGCTTCCAAAGCAGGGCCCTTGGTGAATGTCCCTGTGCTGAACAGCCTGGACACAGACTCACAACCCTCAGTGAGGTGGGTGCTTTCTGAGCAGTCCTTTGCCACTCAAGAAGTCCGGTCCCCTATTCTGGATAGGACACCTTCTGTGGAGATCCAAACGGCCCTGACTGACTTCACTCCGGGCACTCGGCTTCAAACATTTCTCTCTCTAGCCTGGACTTGCTTTGGAGTTACCAGTTGTGATTTCCAGTATCTTGGTCAAACATCCCGGGTAAACGTCACTGCCCTTCTCCCAAGAGAACAAACATTTCTCTCTGGATCTCTCTGTCTCTTCAAAGGGCGGCATCATTTCCCCCCCAGTTATCCAACCTCAAAACCTTTAAAATCATGACTGTCCCTCCTTACAGTCTGCCAGGCCTGCCCGTCACTGTGTGGTCTGCCCCTGAAAGAGCTCATTTCCTTCTGTTCATTCTCCTCTTGCACAGGGAGGGTCAGAGATAATGGCCTCCCTCTGGGCTTCCCTTGCCCTCTCTCCTGGGCCCTGGTTCATCCTTCACAAAGTGGACCGTTACTTTCTGCTTAAAAGCAGGAACGCACATTGCTTCTCCCATTTCAGACCCTGGGTGTCTTTCTATGGAAACCAGTAAAGCCCTGGTTCCTGGGTCACGCAATGCCCCCAGCTCTTCTCATCCATTTCTAGCTCTATAAAAACACCATGCTCCTACCACACAAAGTCACAGTGGAAGGAGCCACACATTTCCACGCCTCAATGTGGGTCAGAGCCTGGAACTCCCTCGTCCTGATCCCCCAGTCCTACGCAAATCATGCTCCTTTTTGCAGCAATGGTTAAAATGTCACCTCCTTCATAAAATCTTACCTGATCCCTTCCTTCCCTTGTACTTTTTACAATATGTTACATATACTTTTGTTCACTGTTTGTTTAGCTCTGCTTTGTAGGAGTGTTGTTCTCCAAATATGTCTGAATCGCCTATCAGTCGGAAATCTCTTCGGGAATTAAAAAAAAAAAAAAAAGGTCGCCTTAATCAAGACGTAAAGGCATTTTGATTGATGCCTTACTCACCCAAAAACGGGATCCAAAAATCTTGTTGAAAGAAAATTAAATCTTCATTCTTTATTCTTTTGCTTTCTCAAAATAGCAGGGCTTACCAACCACGTTGCAAGGCCTGGCTTAAATGACTTCTGTCCAAGGGACGCGACACAGTCATACAGTGAATTAAAAACAAGCCAGGGGTGCCTGGGTGGCTCAGTCGGTTGAGCGTCCGACTTCGGCTCAGGCCATGATCTCACGGTTCGTGGGTTCAAGCCCCGCGTCGGGCTCTGTGCTGACAGCTCAGAGCCTGGAGCCTGCTTTGGATTCTGTGTCTCCCTCCCTCTCTATCTGCCCATCCCCTGTGTGTCCTCTCTCTCTCAAAGATAAATAAACATTAAAAAAAAAATATTGAAGAAGAAAATAAGCCAGACAAATGGGGCAAAAGATTTTGGGGGCTTTGTTTGCCCTGCCCCAACCCACTTCCTTTAAGGTGCCTTTATTTTACTTTTATATATTTATTAAAACAATTTTTTTTAGTATTTTTGAGAGAGAGAGAGATAGAGGGTGAGTGGGGGAGGGGCAGAGAGAGAGAGAGAGACACACAGAATCCGAAGCAGGCTCCAGGCTCTGAGCCGTCAGCACAGAGCCCAATGCGGGGCTCGAACCCCAAAACCGCAAGATCATGACCTGAGCCGAAGTCGGATGCTTAACCAACTGAGCCACCCAGGCGCCCCAATCTTTGTTTTACTTTTACATTTCATTTATTTCTTTTCAGTCATCTCTATACCTAATGTGGGGCTCCAACTCACAACCCAGAGATCAAGAGTCTCATGCTCTTCCGACTGAGCCAGCCAGGGACCCTGGAACTGCCTTTATTTGAACTGCGTTTACCTGTCTTGCTCTGAAGCTTCGAGACTCAAATGGCCTAAATAAGATATCCAGCCTCACTGGCAAAAAGGAATATGCAATGCAGCCTGGAGTTAAGGTGAAGATCAGGCCTCATTAACTCAAAGGGAGAACATCGTGCGTGTCCCCACCCAACAAGATGAGGAGGGAGGCCGGGGAGAGGCCCAGGCTCCCTGCAAACAAGGCGGGGAGAGGAGCTGACCTGAGGCCGTCAAAACCCCGCGGGAGTCCCACCGCTCAGCAGAAGGAGGTCGACAAAGAAGCCCCCTCTTGAGGAGTGGGGGCAAGTCTTCCATTGATTCCATCTCAAAGGCCGTCTTGAATGTCAAGGCAAGTCAAGACAAGTCCCCGAGAGGACTTGCCTCCGGGGTCCTCTAGAGACTCACCTGTTGCAGATCTGACCTGAGCTCCTGCACCTTTTCAGGAAGCAGCTGGACTTCACAAGCCAGGAGGAGGTTGGCTCAGTGGGCAAAGGGGCTGTAAACTGGGATGTGATTTGTCTTTTGCCAAAACCCCATAGTCCCGCAGCTTTGCCCTGATGTGCATTTTCAAAATCTTTTAAGAGGCAGTAAACTGAACGTCCAGCATTCATCAAACGAATCCACCTTCTGGGTACCAAATGCTCTACCTGAAAACTCTGCTCCCCCACTGTGAGGCTTAGCTCCTCATCTGTAAAATGGGAGAAATAATAGCTACTCCAAGTCTATGAGGAGATTAAAACGTGATGTGTATTTATAGCACCCAGCCTAGCACTGTCTGGAACAGAGAACGGGGAAAGGGTAGTGTCGGAACTAAAAGTCCTGAAAAGTCTATGGGAAGGAATTTGGACTAAGAATTCAGACCTGGCAGCTAAAAAGCATACAGTATTTTTTATGTCAATTACATGTCAAAAAACCCCAACAAAGCCACATCAGTCTTGGGGGATGGGGTGACACGAGCCCACTCTGCGGTAGCGAAACAGCACCGACTCTATGACACAGGGAGGTGAAAGCAATTTTGAAAAGAGGAAACCACAGCCGGTGAAATCTGAAGTGGAGACATAAGAGGCCTGTTTACGGAGAAGCAAACATTGCTATTCCAGTGTGGGAAGGCATGCCCCCACATATCCCGTAATGGCCTTAAAAAAATGTCAGTCCCTTTGGCACCCGGAGCCCCGTAAAACAGGGTGCTCTTAACACTGAGTGGAAGGACATGCAAAGATTCCTAAAGACAGGCTGGGGCTTGATGGGCCTCATGGGTTGGGATTTACTCAAACTGCTACAAAAGAGCCAACGAGCAGCCTCGTAACAGGTTAAAAATAATTCGGAACGTAATGGCACCAAATTAACCCCCGTCCGTGTTTTACTTGGCTCTGTCTCCAACCTGGGTACGTGAAGGTCAGTGAGATCACAGGTGCTTCTATTTTCTTTCCCTCACCTCCCTCTTCTGTATTTCTCATTATGCTTTTATGACCGGGGAAAAAAGTGCCTCTCAAAAACACTATTTTGAATTTTAGGTTAAAAAAAAAACAACAAAACTCCCAAGGGTTTGGGTGCTGATTATAAAAATGCAGAAAGATACATGGGGCGCCTGGGTGGCTCAGTCGGTTAAGCATCCGACTTCGGCTCAGGTCATGATCTCGCGGTCTGTGAATTCGAGCCCCGCATCAGGCTCTGTGCTGACAGCTCAGCCTGGAGCCTGTTTCAGATTCTGTGTCTCCCTCTCTCTCTGCCCCTCCCCTGTTCATGCTCTGTCTCTCTCTGTCTCTAAAAAAACGTTAAAAAAAAAAAAACATTAAAAAAATGCAGAAAGATACAACTAAGCAAACAGTCCATCACCAGATTCGTTTAACAGGATAACATGGTGGCAAATAAAAACCCCGAAACCGGGTTGGTAACTTCTCTTGCAGAATATGTATTTATGTCAGGGATTCCTCTGCAATGTGGGCACTACAGTCTGTCGGACTCCACGGTATCTTCCCATGCCTTCCGGTAATATCCCCTGGCATTAGTGTACCGATTTTTTTTAAATGTTTTATTTATTTTTGAGAGGGAGGGGAAGCGGGGGGGGGGTGAAGAGAGAGAGTGGCACAGAGGATCCCAAGCTGGCTCCATGATGGCAGCAGAGAGCCCAAGGTGGGGCTCAAACTCACCACCACCGAGATCATGACCTGAGCCGAGGTCAGCCGCTCAACGGACTGAGCCACCTAGGCGCCCCAAGTACTGATTTTTTTTTTTTTATTAAAATGAGTGTAAATGGATTTGGTCTTGATAATTTGGGTGGGTGGGTGGATGAGGGGGCTTCATATGTGTCAGTGAACAAAATAAACCTATTTGGCAGCTGTGAAGCACTCGGTAGTGTGCAAGGGGTTCAAAAAAATTCTTGATCTTGGTCTGTAGAGAATGGCAGAAGCCCCGACTGCCCGCGTGGGAAAGGTAATCCCGTATGGCGGGTACGACGGTCCCTTCACGAGCTCCACTATGCTGGCGTCCCATCCGCCCCGTCCTATCAGCACACAGACTCAGCTCACCATTCTAAATGCTACAGACAACCAGACCGTCCCAAACACTGGATCATGTATGTACTGAGTCTACTAATATGCAACAGGACCCTGTGTCAAACCTGCATTTTCAAGAGAAAGCCTTCCTGAGAATGACAGGAAACCTCTCCCCAGTGCCCCCGGTTTGAATCCCTGAGAGCAGAGTCTCAGAGCTGGAGCCAGACCAGGGTAAATCCACGTGGTTCTCTCCAGGGCCACCAAAGGCAGAGTCACATAAGGACAGGGCAGGAAAGATGGGGCATGGACTCTTCCTCATCCCTCCTGGGGAGGTGAAATGACGCCTCCAAGATGTCATATAGCAAAACAACGGCAGATCTGGAACCCCCGTTCTTTCCACTAAGTTATCAGAGGCAACTTGGAAAAGAGGACCACTGGCAGCCTCGATCAAGTTTTGAGGCTATCATTTTATTTTATTATATTTTTAAATTTTTTTAATGTTTATTTATTTTTAAGAGAGAGAGAGAGAGAGAACGAAACGAGCGGGGCAGGGCCAGAGAGAGAGAGGGAAACACAGAATCCTAAGAAGACTCCAGGCTCTAAGCTGTCAGCACAGAGCCTGACATGGGGCTCGAACTCATGAAGTGTGAGATCATGACCTGAGCCGAAGTCAGATGCTTACCCAACTGAGACACCCAGGTGCCCCTTGAGGATATCATTTTAAATAATCTTTAGAAAATATTCTACTGAAGGTACAAGGGAGGGACATTTTACGAAAATAACTTCCTGCGTTAGGATTATGCTTTCTACAAAGGACTATGAGCAGAGTGACCTTAAATATTGTATTTCAGTAGGAGTGGCAGACTAAGCTTTGCCTGGAGCAAAGTTTCATGGTCCCATCTACAATTTTTCACGATTCTGACAATCCCACATTCTCCAATAGAAAACAAGAAAGGAAGCCGTGCAAAAGTCCACGGACTTAGGCTTAAAATGCACATTCTCTTTTGGGGGCTTTCTTGTACAACACTAAAAATGAAAACCCAATTAATTTAGTGCCTTTTTTAAAAAAAATTTTCTTTTAACGTTTATTCCTTTTTGAAAGACAGTGCACGAGCAGGGGAGTTGCAGAGAGAGGGAGACACAGAATCTGAGGCAGGCTCCAGGCTCAGAGCTGTCAGCTCAGAGCCCGATGTGGGGCTCGAACTCAGTGACCACTAGATCATGACCTGAGCTGAAGTCGGACGTGTAACCGACTGAGCCACCCGGTGCCCCTAGTGCTTTCTTTTTGCCTTTTCATTTCGAGTTAGATTAGATGTGCTAATCTGGTTTTCACCGAAAAAGAAAGAAAACAGTTCAAGCTGGAAAACGGCTGTTGCGAAATCTCTGGCAATTTCCAAGGAATAGCTGGGTTGAAGCAATGGCTGTACTTATGTAGGCATAGTTAAGTGATCTTCATCAATGTGCTCTGAAATTAGAACAGAGCCTTCAAATTCTTGAGGAACTCAGGAGCACTTAGGTCAAAACTGCATGCCTTTAGAATTCTTTTAAGTGAGAAAATTTTCCAAGGAGACACAGATCACTGGACCCTAATGGGAAAGAACGCCAACAATGTCTACCTTGACCCACATCAGTCAAAAGAAAAACACAACGCAGGATTCACAGAGTGTGCCGAAACGACACAGACTGCAACCAAATCTCCCCCAGCCCACATTTCTGGCTGGCCCACTCACGCAGTCACAAGTATTTGCTGAGTGCTATGGGTGAAGTGCTCAGATGCTGGCATAGGGCAGTGGACCAGACAGGGGAGCGCACCGGCTTTCCTGGAGCTGAATGCCAGTGGAAAGAGACAATAAGATAACCTTGGCATGATGGCATGAAGAAAACTAGCCTAGGTCACATGACAGATCCCGGCAGGGTGAGGCTATTTCAGCTGGGGTGGTCGGGAGGGATGTCTCTGGAAAGAGACCATCAGGGCAAGGAGATAGCCATCTGGGAAGGAGCCTTCCTGGAAGTACACAGGACCTGAAAGACAGCCTGGTGTGAAAGCCTTCCTGAGGGCTAGGGGAGAAGACCAGGTTCAAAGGCCAGGCAGCGGCCAGATGGCCACGCCTCCCAGACTATGCTGAAGTGTTTTGAGTTTAACTGCACTTGCAGTAGGAGACTGGAGTGTCTTATGTGGCAGGTTGGGGGAGCTGGAGTAGGGGTAGCAGGTAGGGGGTTATGGGAGTTGGTATTTGTTGTGGAAAGTACCCTCTGACCTCTCTGGGTAGCCACCTGAACTGTTGTGAACAAAGAGGAAATGCCATCCTCCAAAATTCCAGGAGTCTGCAAATGTCACAGGCCCCAGCACCTAACCCCCTGCACCTCCACCTCCTTTTCTCTGCTCAAAGGTGGAGGATGTGCTGTGCTGTATTTCACCTCCACTGGGGGCCAAGCAGGGTCGGTAGAAACCCCAGGAGCATAGGCGTGGCTGTCAGAGAGGCTCGGGTCTCCCGGGGACAGCCATGAGGTGACCTCTGTTGCCCTCCTTGAGTGGAGGGCACAGTCCGAGAAGGAGCTGCCCTTCCCTCCTGTGGAAGTTTTCTTAGGCGTGGGGGAGGGAAAATCAGAAATCACGTCCCCAGAGGCAGGACACTAAAACTCTAGCATAAAGTAGAGTGCATGTTGCCTAAACTCTGCTCATTTCTGGAACAGTTAAAAGCCCCACAAGTTAGAGCATCTCACAATCTATTTTAATCTCTATTAATTCCCATCTGTGTACACTTGGAGACCTGCTCTTGACAAGCTCTTTAAGGTGGCTAAGTGTGCACTATTATCTCTAATAGCATCTCTCAAATCTGGCTCTTAATTGCACTAATAAGGCGGGCACTGCTCCGACAGTAAGGAACAGAAACTTGACGATTAATGCTGCTTTCCCCGCTCCAAGCCAGTGCAGTTCAACCTACTCAACGTTCAATAAATGGGCGTCGAGTTGAATTTGCTTTGAAACAGCCTCCACGCGTGGACCCGCTAATAGGAAAAGCAGAGGATGATCGTTATCAAAACCAGAGTACAAAGTAAAAGGCAAACCAGCTTCATGGGATTTGGAAGGTTGTGGAAGGGACCCTGCGAATCAAACACAATGCAACTAACTCAACCCTGGAGGCCCGAGATCACCACAGCTGGCTGGTGGCGGGGCCAGGACCCCACAGGCCCAGTTCCTGACAGCTGGCCCCAGTGCTCTCTTCCCACATGCACAGAGGGTTAGGGAGAAAACCGTGGAACAGACAGTTGATAGCTGAGTGTGTATAGAGTGGTGGGCTTGAGGTGAACAAGCCTGTAGGCCAATCACACAACATATTCAGCAAGTAAACATTCTGTCCTCCTTAATTCCATTGAGTGGGCATAGGGACATCTCTACGCACCCCCTTTCCCTTTCTCCTGGCACCCCAAACCGTGTATTCAAGATACGCAACAGAAGTATTTTTGTTTCCTCTTTTACTATTACCTATCAGGTTTACTCTGAAATTAGTGAATACTTTTTCATAATAGCTTATTTGTTTTTGGAATCCTTCTTATATGAACCAGGTTCTCTATGTTATGCATTGAAACCTCGGAAAACCCTATGAAGAACATGCGATTATTTTCCTCGTTTTATAGCAAAGCTACGAGAGGTTACACTAGGCACCCCGGGTCACAGGCTAATTACCAATCAATGGAGCTGGGATTTGAACCCTGGCCCATCATATTTCAAGGCTTACTTTAAAAAAAAATTTTTTTTAATGTTTATTTATATTTGAAAGAGAGAGACAGACAGAGTGCAAGCTGGGGAGAGGCAGAGAAGAGAGGGAGACACAGAATCTGAAGCAGGTTCCAGGCTCTGAGCTGTCAGCACAAAGCCTGGTGTGGGTCTCGAACCCATATCTGTGAGATCATGACTTGAGCCGAAGTCACACACCAAACCGACTGAGCCACCGAGGCATCCCTCCAAGGCTTATGTTGTTGACCACCATCCTAAACTCCCCAGGTAGACAGCCACCAAAAGGGACAGCTGTGACACCCACCCAGACAGAGGCACAGTGACGGTAAAGTTATCAGCCCTGTCTCTAACCTCCGGATACCCTCCCCCACCTCCACCCCATGAATGACGTCATTTCAAAACCTATACCTGTATCAAAACATCACATCTCACACCTTAGATATATATACTTTTACTTGTCAAAGACAAAAATTCTTTCAAGAAGATCTTTGTGCAGCTTTACTGATCGAAAAAAAAAAGAAGTAAAAAAGAGTGTACGACAGACACCAAATCTTGATTCAAAAAAAGCAGGCGTATATCTAAAACCATCTATTTGTCTGCAGGAGTTGGCTCCACGGTAAAGATAAGACGAACTCATTGGGGCTTGTTAATATCAGTAAGCCCCATCCCATTTCTCATGGTTACTTTCCATGCCTGAGCTCTGCTTCAGAGCCCAATCCCTGTTTCAAAGGTTAAAACTTGAAACCAGAAATTCCACGCATCACAGTTTCAAAAACTGAGCAACACAAGTCTCTCTTGCTTCTCCACCTGTAATATTTATTCTAGTTGGTCCTTTGAGGGCTATTTCTTCTACTGAATTTTGACAAAAGGGAACAACATACTGAGGTCCAACGGCTGTGAAAATAATCTAGCCAGTGGATTTAAGAGTAAAATAAAAAGTGTAGAAAAGTGACCGAAATGCTTTTACTATTGTCAAATATTTCCCCAAACAATTCAAATTCTTGCCATTAATCAGTTCAGGACTTCCTTCCTAAGGTACGGCAGAGCGTGAAATTTGGCAAAACCCAAATCTATTTTCTAGGGCCTTAGCTCTCCCTTGTGTATAAAAGCGGAAATGCAGCTTGCTAGAAATTTTGCCCCAGTAGATCTGACGACCCAATTTTAGAAGCTAAAAATGCCATTTGAAAAAGGAAAAGAAATATCAATTTTTATATCTTATAGCAAAAAAACAAAGATTGCCCAAAGTGACAAAACAAAAGAGAAGCAGGAACAGATTAAAGGCATCGGGCACGTTACACTTTCAACGAAGAATCCAAAAAATCAAAAACAAGCACACAGAGAAAACCTTGTCAGTATAAGATATTTTAGGAAAAAGTACATCTCCCAGAATCACAGATGCTCTTGACTGTGATTACAACTAGGATTTTTCAGCCCCTGTCTCTGATTTCAGGCTGGATTGTACTTTTAATCCAGCCCAAATGCAAGACACTTTATCCTGTTTCAAAGGTTTCTAGAGAGAAACCACCTCTTTGGATAGGTGAGAAGATAATTTCGCTATTTTTCACTGTGTATTTCAATAGAATTTCAAATATATTATTTGAAATACCAATCTCTTTAAACCTTCTTGGTACCTTTTCCAGTCCTTTGTGACCACCTCTCCATGGATTTCTCTGCCTCCTTCCCAGGTAGGGTTTGGCACAGGCCGTTGGTGATGGAAAGCCACTCAAGGGATCTTAGCGTGTATTTGCAACCTGGTGTTTCATAGCTTTATAAGGCACACAGGTACATTCCCTTGAGAAGGGTCTCATTTTACTTCCTGATTGCCCCCTACTACTGTATATTTTAAGACTTTGTTACTGTTTTCTCCACTTTGAGCTGCGGGAAGGAGAAACCCCAACAATCTTCCTTTCAGTGTGGTCAGGAGACAGGACCATGAAGCACAGAAATCATGGGGAGGCTTGAGCTTTTAGCTGGTGACAGACTAGTTGAGGAAAAAGAGGGTTTTCTCTGTGCTGCCCTTCCTGGAGGTCCCTCTCGAAACCCTAACACTTCTAAAAATAGCTGAATCTATCCTTAGATTCAAAGATGTGAGAAAGTGGGTTTTACTGCTATCATTCACGTAACATCGTTAGGGGCCCCCAACTAACAGGGCATTGCAAAAACACAGAGGTACCTTCCTTCATCACCAGAAGCTTATACAGCAGGCCAAAACAAACAACAAACAAACAAACAAAACGCAAAAAAACAAGCATCTTCATACTCATACATGTGGACCACACAGACAGCCACCAGCAATTAAGAAGGACCTTTCCAAATCACAGTTTAGAGACATCACATCCATTGTGAAACAAAAGCATACTCTTCAAAGTTTGTTCCCTCTACCCGGCTGGCAATTAAATAGTATACAGAGCACATAATTTAGTTCGCATTCCAATTATCTTCAAGTGCTGTAGGGTATAAATCACTCACTCGGCAATTAAATAAATTCTGGGGTGTCACTAAATGTTTTAAGGAAGGGAAGGGTTCTGAAGTTGGTGGAGGGACCAAAGGTTCAGGAAGAATGGGAAAAACCAAGGGCTCCAGAATTCACCCTCAGTCCAGCTTTTAGCTTTGCAATCACCCCAGTTTTACTGACCTCCCGCCTCAAGAATGACTACGGCAACTAGAGATGTCCCAGACAGGGCACACACGGCAGGAGGTGAACTGAAAAACCTGTCCCCCTGAGCTCATCAGGGACATCTGCCCGTTTAGGCCGATGGGATGCCCGCTCTCACACAGAAAGAAACAAAGGTATTTTTTCCAAGAAGTCATCAACACGAGCCGGTCATTGTGTATGCGCAAACACACACACGCACACATACACACACAGTACGTGGTGTCACAGTGTTTTCACCTGGGGTACACCACGGGAAAAGCTGTAAAATGCTAATGGAGATAGTGTTTTTAAACCCACGTTCATATTCTCTTTTACGCCTTCGAAAGGCACCATTCCCTGTTGAGGGGAGTCACCCACTGTCTTCGGAAGGATTAGGGAAAAGTTGGTACACAAAGAAAAACAAAACCCAAATGATAACCAGTGACTTCCAAAAATGGATTTGTGAGCCCACCATCAGAACGGCGGACTAAATCAGGATTTGTTGAGGGAAGGGAGGGTTTCCTCAGTTCCAAAGGCTCTTTGCAACCAAGAGCTACCCTTGTGGACAGGGATCTGCAGAACTGCCAGGAGTCGTAGTGTTGAACCCCGGGCCGGGCCACATGTGGATGCGAAGTTGCTACATATAGGGCAGGAAGGCAGGGCACAGTGCCTTCTTTCTTGGCCACAGAGGGAGTAAAGAGGAAGAGAGGCAAAAGGTCAGGCCTGAGGATATTGCCACCTGTTGTATAATAATTTATCTGGTCTTTGTCCTGGGTTGCTGGCATAGAGCTTTTAAAACCCTTGGAATTTCCTGAGTGGCAGTGGTGCCTTTGTTATGCTAATGAGGTGACCCAGGGAGGGCCCCCAGAGGGCTTCTGGATGGGGGCTGTCACCAGAAGGACCAACCACCCGATTAGATGGTGGGGCTGTTGAGCGGGCCCAGCCTGGGAGGGGTGGGGGACCGGAGAGGGAGTCCAATCACCCAGCTGATGATTTTAATTATTCGTGCCTGTGTAGTAATGAGCCCCCGACAAAAACTCTGGACCCTGCAGCTCAGTGGAGCTTCCAGGTTGGTGAACGCACTGATGTGCCAGACGGGCGATGTGTCCTGATCCAAAGAGGAGAGGGCAGGGGAACTCGGTGTCCCCTTCTCAGACCTCATCCAATGTGTCTCTTCATTTGCTGGATTCGCTGGTCCTTCTGACGTGGGGCTTCCGTAACAAAACTAATCACAAAGTAGTGCTTTTCTGAGTTCCGTTAATCATCAGAGCAAATTACTGAACCAGCGGGGGTCATGAGAACCCCTGAAGTTATAGACGGTCAGTCAGAAGGAAGTGCAGGTGGCCTGGGCCCCCCCCCAAAAATGTGGCTGCTGGGGGAAGGAGGCACTGTCTTGTTGGGGGCTGAGCCCTTTAGCTTGTGGGGTCTGTGCCAATGCTGGGTAGTTGGTTCCAGACATGAACCCGGTTGGGGTTGAAATGGAATACTCACCCGCAAGGGTCCAAACTTGGTGTGCCTGTGCGATGGGTGCAAGGGGCACAAGGAATGAGGTCCTAAAAGTGCCAGATTTTTCTGTGATGCTAATATAGCGCACACTTGAGGATGCTCGCCTCACAAGCTCCTTCTGAGGCTCTGGGAGGGTCCCTCACTAGGTGTTCACAGGGTCAGATTCAATATGCACAAGTGACATGTTTTTGTCTCACTTGTTGTATTTTTTTTTAATTCATTATTATTTTTTTACTGTTTTTTTTTTTTTTTTAAATTGAGAGAGAGAGAGAGAGAGAGAGCGAGCAGCAGGGGAGGGGCAGAGAGAGAGGGAGACACAGAATCCAAAGCAGGCTCCAAGCTGTCAGCACAGAGCTTGATGCAGGGCTCGAACCCATGAATCATGAGATCATGACCTGAGTCGACATCGGATGCTCAACTGACTGAGCCACCCCGGTGTCCCAATTGTCTCGCTTATTTTGAAAAGCTCCCTCACCCACCCACCCATCAGATTCTAGAAGCTTCAGTCTTGACAACCCTTTGGAAGTGACTGTGTCATTGTTGAGAAATGGGGCTAGACTGTCTCCCTGTTCTAGCACGGCGCGAAGAAAGCAGCCAAGACTTTGGCGATTCTCAAGCTGGGCACGAAAGAGCTGAGGGGCACTCTGGCAACACCAGAGGGGCTGGGGTCCTCATGAGACTTCAGAGTGCAGGAGCTGGGAATGGAGTCAGGACCCCAGACTTCAACAGCACAGATCATGGCAATCTCCCAGAGGATGAGATGGGAACCAAGGGCACATAAGGGCGTCGAGGGATGGGGCGGCCCGGCAGCCCGGCACTGACCCCGGCAGACAGAACCGGGGCACCGGCCCCCAAGGCCATGATGAAACACCCACTTCTGCCTTTTTCCAGATGCCACTTGA
Organism: Lynx rufus; assembly: GCF_022079265.1. Lineage (NCBI taxonomy): Eukaryota > Metazoa > Chordata > Mammalia > Carnivora > Felidae > Lynx > Lynx rufus. The sequence continues at coordinate 9,090,519 of NW_025814824.1, forward strand.
GAAGGTACGTGGGACAGCAGCCCCCAGGAAGAGGAGAGAAACAGCCCATGGGGTACATGCCTGTTGACCTGACTACCCCAAAAAGATGAGTTAACTCGAGATTGGCTAAACCCCCAAGGAAATCTAAGTCTCCCTCAATGGAAATAGGGATTTCAGAACAACTTTACAAAAACGTTTGTTTCTTTTTTTAATTGAGCTGTGTTTGAAATTGTGAACCTTCTCATTTAAAGCAACATTATGGATACAGAAAAATTTAAAAGCCTTCCAACTAAACAGATTGTCTAAAGGTCACTGTGGGAATTTTTAGCATAATATGATTATAAAATAAAACCTGTTTGTGATAAAACCGTAATAAAATTTTCAAAGAAAGTGGCCATATCACTTAAATTTAACCTAAGTGTTCTGAGGCAGAGACTGCTAGCTAGTCACCAAAATCTTATTTTCCTGGGCTGGCGGCCAGGCCACATTTCCCAGTCTCCCTCGGAGCTGGTGCGGCCACACCACCGACCTCCCGCCGACGGAATCCGACCAGAAATGGATTCAGGCCTGGCCCGACTGAACCCCACACCCACCACTCTGTGCTGTCTCCCCCACTTCCAGCTCACTGGGGTGCAGATGAACAAGCTGCCGGAACGCTCGGTCAGCCTAGATCCTTGAACAAGCCCGGGCTCACCTCGGGCTTTTATGTGAGGGGATAACATCCTACTTAGTTTTCTGGACAGGCCCATGAATGCGGGGTGGTGAGTGAGCATGACCTTAGGCTCTATTCTTGCACATCAATCTGGTGCTGATTCAAGGTGGCACTCCACGGGCGCTTACTATTTGCACGTGGAGCTCCTACGTTGTAGCAAGATCCACCTTACCCACTAGGAGCCGAGCAGGCACGTCGGCAGCTAGCAAGAACGCAAGGAAACTGGACTGCAACTGGGACGAAAGAACAGGCAAAGGCATGTGACAGCACAGGGGAAAGTTCATTTGCGAAGGCGCCACAGATATGGTGGCCAGGGGAGCTGGGCCCTGAGGGATTGGAAAGCTTCCGAAGAAAGGACAGGGGCGGACGTTGGGACAGTTCATTCCAGACTGAGGAGACAGAATCAAAGCCGGTGAGAAGCAGCTACAAGGAAAGAGGATTCTGTTCAAAGAGAGGGGAAGAGCTAACAATCGGGGTTGACCACGAATTGGAGGCACTACGCAGACAAAAAGGCAGAGCGATTCCTTGAGGGGTGGCCAGCCTCCTGGCACAGGGACGGCGGAGAATGCGGTCCCAGCACGGGATGGGTAGCTGCTCCATTCAGCGGCCTTCCAGCTCTGGGATCTACGTATCTCCGGTGCCTCTGCCAAGCAGGCTTTGTACAACATTGCCAGAAGAAAGAAGAATTATTTTAGCCCTGTTTCAGCGTTGCTTACACGACGGTCTTTGCCACATTCCCTTTCAAGGCTGTGTTGGCTGGGATGGGACCATTCAGTGCGTTCGATCCTAAGCCAGTAGAGAACATCCCTTCACGACGAGGCTCAGGAAAACCCCTTGAATATGATGTTATTATCGGAAGAACTTAGTAGGCTGATACTAACCAGGATTGCTGCTGGGGACCAAGAAAACAGAGAACAGGAAGTATCTGTTTCGAATGCGGAGGCCGTGGGACAACGCCGCGTGAATTGCGTGTGCTGGCTGACAGCAAGTTACTAGCTCCTACCACCAATTATGGACATACGACTTTCAGAAGAATGGTTCACACAAAGACATATTACAACACAGCTGTGCGGAGAGCACTTTTGTCTTTCCTGGGTGACTTTTTATCTCGCAAGACACCTCGGCCTGAGCATCATAAACGTGAATTTCACAGTGTAGTTTTGAAAAGCAAACTAGTTTTCCACTTTTAGACGTCTATGTTATAGGTCAAAGAAAGTCTACCGGAGCACCAGAAAGAGAAATACTATTCTAACATCACAGTAAATGAGTCAATTTCCACTTTCTGCATACAGAGTTATAATTTCATTTCATAACCCTTTCTGAGTTTCTACTATGCGCTCGGCACTGTGTTATTCATTAGTGATATAAACGGAATGAAAAAGAAAAAATGGGGTCTTCTAAACTTGAAAACTTCCTAAGATCCACAATGTTATCTTTTTGTAAGAGCATTTCCAAATGATTATTTTATTTATTTATTTATTTATTTATTTATTTGAGTGAGTGAGAGAGAGAGAGAGAGAGAGAGAGAGAATCTTAAGCAGGTTCCACACTCAGCATGGAGCTGGCAACGGGGTTCATTCTCACGACACTGGGATCATGACCTGAGCCAAAATCAAGAGTAGGACACTCAACAGACGGAACCACCCATGTGCCCCCGGCCAATGATTATTTTAAAAAATGGTAAGTTCGGCTACATTCTTGCCCCAATAAGCAAGGTTATTTTGCTTGTCACATCTCGAGATTCTACATATAAAGAATGACTTTCAGTGTTGGCCTGGGCCGTTATCTCATCTCCTGTAACAGGACTCCAGATACTTAATTTAGTGCTTAAATAAAAGGGAAAGAGAAGAGAATTTTCCTGAGCTCAGAAATGATTGTTAAACAAACACAGAACTCTTCACATTATAGAATGGATCTTAATTAAACAGCTCCCGCCTCACAACGGCGAAACAAAAGAAACCCATAAAGCCATGTTCCGGGGCCACTGGAATGTTCGGATATGACAGTAAAACAGCCACACAGGAAGTGACATTTCATACGCCATCATTCAACCATAAATATGAGCAGTGCCTTCTTAGTCTCTTTCTTTTCCAGTCCTTTCAAAATTCAGGTCACGTCTCTCTCATCGTACAGCATCCTGAGTAAATCACATCTCAAGTGGTGACAAGACCTGTCTGCCTTTGATATCCAATCTCAAAATACTTCCCAATCGCCTTTCTACCCACCTACCTTACTTATGTCCTGGGTCCTAAAAGCCATGTTTTACAAAGCTTGGGAACTGCATTCCCTTTCGATAAAATGAACAACTCACAACAACAGCTTCTATTTTGTTTGGTTTTCGCCCAACTGTGCTGGCTCTTTCCAGCCCACATTTACTGGTCCTGCCTGGAACGTGGATCCCAGTTTGTTGTCAAGGCAGGTACTGAGTCTGCTCCCTGTGACAGAAAGCAGGGCTAAACCTTCAAACGGAAGATTCCCACCGGCCTTGGCATTCGCACCATGTCATTCCTAGGTGCACTGTGGTATTTCTCTGCTCCCCAGGCAACATTCTGAGATTTCCTTCCCTAGCCAAAATGAGAAATCAACATTTTCCAAAGTGGGGCGGAGAGAGCCCCAAACGACAGAATAACACTTCCAAACATCAGTGACCCTGAGTCTGTGTTTGCGACGGGACAGATCAGATTAGCCGAAACTGAGCACGTCAATGCTTCAGCACTCACAGATTCTTATTTCTAGCCAGCTGTGTGATCCTGTATGGTCACTGAACCTCTCTGGGCCACAACCACTTTGTCTATAAAACCAAGAGAATACCAAGAGACCTTCCAGCTCTAAGTTCTTTGGGCCACAACAACTGCTTTGTAAAACCAAGAGACTCCAAAGACACCTCCCAGCTCGAATTTCTTTGGGTCTGGGAAATTAACAACACGGTTAGAAAATGCCACTGTCTCTGGACTGACTCTGCAGACCTTGGAAAAGTAAAACTCGGATTAAAGACCATGAAATTGAGGGGGAACAATTAAAAGATCTCTAAGGCCCCTTTCCACATTTTGATTCTAACTCCGAGAGTGAGGCTTGGCCGGGCAATTGGCCATAAAACATTAGCGGGTCTCATTGCTTCCAATGGCCAATTCGGCTCTAGCGAAACATTCTTCATCATGTTTCCAGGCACTGCCTTGAAATGTAAAGCGTCCAAGGCAACAGCAGAACGACTTGCCCTATGCTCTGCTTTCACTGGCAACTCGTCCCTGGGTCCCCGATTTCTCAAGCCAACGAGAGCATCCACCTGGCAAGAACAGGTAAGAAAGCCACACCTACCCTCAGCCACTGCTTCTCCGTGAGGGCGTCGCTGTAGTCCACGTCCCGGCGCTGGCGAGAACCCCTACCAAATATTTTCTCCTCCTCTTCCTCACATGTGAGCCGTTCAACTTCGGCATCATCCTTAATAATCCAGGAGGGCAGCTCATCTTCCTCCATCAAGCGGGGCTTACGCTTTGGGTTCCTGGCATCTTCCCTCCGTCGGTCCATGTCCATGCGCTGCAGGTAGTAAACAGAAGTGTCACCAATGGGAAGGGGGACTCTGTCCAGTACCGATGTCACAGCACACAGAACTTTCACGAGGGGCACCTGCGTGGCTCAGTCGGATAAACGTCCGACTCTGGCTCAGGTCATGATCTCACAGTTCACGAGTTTGAGCCCCGTGTTGGGCTCTGTGCTGACAGCTCGGAGCCTGGAGCCTGCTTCGGATTCTGTGTCTCCTCTCTCCACCCCTTCCTCGCTTATGCTCTGGGTGTGTCTCTCTCTCTCTCAAAATAAATTAAATAACACTAAAAAAACAAAACAAAAACAAAAACAACTTTCACGAGTCTCCTCCTATGGCTTCAGGGCCCCTTTCTGCTTTTCCCACAGTCTCTCTATCCTGGCTTACTTGTTCCGGTTCCTTCCTCACACACACTGTCCCACCAGAGATTCTGCAAGGTGAAATCTCCTCCCTCCCTCCGTACCCCATCTTTGAAATTCATGCATGTAAAATATGCTCTTTACAAATTCCTTTACTTCACCTGGGTGTGTGCAAAAGCTACCCCTTAAAACAGTGAGAAAATTCCAATTGGGGGTATATTTAAAAAATATGAGCCCCAGAAATACAATTTGCTGCTGCCCTCGCATGAAAGTACTCTCTGAGCATATACAAGAGAAGCTTCATTAAGAAAACTTCCTTTGACTCAGTAGGGCTCATGCTTTTAATTAAACAGAGAAAAAAAAAAGTCAGCGACCCAAGTTTTGCTGCAGACTGGCTCACCCTTGGACTCGGACATGTGGGCACATAAATGGCTTGATTAGTCATTCGGCCATGAATGTATTGGATTTTCGGCACACCACGGGTTCCGTGAGAGGAATGTCCTTCGACGCTTTAGCTTTTAAAAAGTTTAGCTCTTATGAAAATATTACAACGCCAGAGAAAAACCTCAGATGTAATGTCACCTCAACGGATCAAGTTTTAAGTAAAGTATCTCCCTTTCATATATTTTCATAGCCTTTGAATGCCTACTTCTCCACCTCTTGCTTTCTTTTTTAAAAACCCAGTGCACCTGGGTAAATTAGGTACTACATGCTGGGCTTTAACCTATAACTAAACAATCTGAGAGCTAAAAGAAAAAAAAAAGTAAATAGGACCTACACGGAATTGCTGCTTATGTTATACACACACACACACACACACACACACACACACACATATATATGTATATGTATGTATGTATGTATGTATACGTATGTATATATGTATATATATATATACGTATGTATGTGTGTGTGTGTGTGTATGTATATGGGTAGCTAGATGTACTATGTCTACAATCAAATAGACCATTAACTATTCAATGATTTACCTTTCCCCCTTCTTCCTTCAGTTCTACCATCCTGAAACAGGAATTCAACATAACTTTTTCTTAACAACTGAAACTGGTAACAAAATAGAAATGAAATTTCTATTCAAATCCAAACTTGACCTCTAGAATCGACACAAAAATTAAAGTTCAAAGTCCCGTCACCTACGCTTAAACATTTTTGGAAATCATTATATTCCCAGGTTTGGGGCAGGCTTGCGGCACGGGGGAGCCCCATTGGTAGATAAATGTGGCCGTCCTGTTCCGTCATGTGCTATAGTTAGCTGGAGAGGCTGTCCTTAATCCTGACTCCTAATGTTCTGGTATCAGAAATGGGACCCACCAAACTTGCCTTGTTAGAACACAGAATGCCTTGCTAACAATACAGTCTACAGAGGGGCTTCTCAAAGGGACCGCCTAGTAACAGTACTTTAGAATGCTAATGGAAAAAAAAATTTTTTTTTTGGTGAATGCATTCCACTGTGATGACAAAATACTGCCACATCCACTTCTGATTACATCACCACCATCACTTTTATACCGATATACCTATATATGACTTATCCCATGCATTGTCCACAAGTGAGAAAATAAATCTTTTCTGACATAAAAATTTTAAAAATCGGTATTAAAAAAAAGTAAACTGATAGAAAATCTGATATAAAAACTAAATTGCATTTGTTTTTTTATTTTTCGTTTATGAAGGGGTGATGCACTTTTTAAAAAAAAGTTTACTTATTTACTTATTTTGAGAAAGGGAGTACATGTGAGCCAGGTAGGGGCAGAGAGAGAGGAGAGAGAGAATCCCAAGCAGGCTCTGCACCATCAGCACAGAGCCCGTCGTGGGGCTTGAACTCAGAAACCATGAGATCATGACTGGAGCTGAAATCGAGAGTCAGACGCTTAACCAATTGAGCCACCCAGGTGCCCCGGGTTGATGCACTTTTTAATAAGCTTAAAGTTCTGATGCTTGCCATCTCTTCCCAAAGATTTCTACTTGCAGAAGACACGTACAAAGATGTGAAGTTGATATTCAAGCATGTCTAATTTACTATTTAGGTACTACATGAATGTATTTGTTTTACGATACATTCATGATAATAAAAGTTGTGCTAACAACTACAATGATTTTTAAAAAGCACTTCTTAAAGCTTCATGTTTGTATGCCGTTGAAATATTTCACATTTGTATCTTGATGTGGCAAAGGTCTTTTTAGGTAAAATTCATTGTTAATCAGTGTGAAGGATCACTGTTTCTGAAGTTCTGTTTTTAGGAGAAAACAAGAAAAATATTTAAAAGAAAGGTTTCATTTTAAAGAAACTAGCTTATCTGCTTAAGGTGCGTTATTTAACTACAGTGTCCATGATAAATAAAATGATAACCTTATATTAATTTTTACATAGAGAACCAGCTTTTCAAATAATAAGGGATAAAAAGGTTAAATATTTGAAATCCAAATCTAGCTTGCATTCCATTCTTGTGTCTCACTGAACTTTTTCATCAGGAGTAGCTGGCAGGGAATCAAATGTGATTTCCTGCCCCCTGGTGGAGGTGCTAATGCATACAGAATGGGACAAAGGCAGCCCACTGCTTGGATTTAAAAAAAAAAAACAAAAACAAACCAAACCAAAACTTTGTATCATCTAAAAATGAGAAGGCAACCATTAACAAGCAGAACATTCCCCAAATCAAAATGCCTACAAAACAGTGTTCCCTAGCCAGCCAGCTTCATTTGTTCTAAGCCTCCTCTTTGCGTGATACAATATTCCCAAATTAAAAGAAAGCTGGGCCTTGGCCAGACATTTCTTTTTTTTTTTTTTTTTTTTTTTTCCCCCTGAAGCTTTCAATTTTTACAAATACCCAGCCCAAAAGTCAGAAAAGAGATGTACTCTTTTCCCCTCACTTCGGGGCTGCTGATGCAAAAATCTCCATCTCTGGGCCTAATCTAATTTGTATAATGACAGGCAGCTTATCCTTTCCCGGGCCTCAAGAGTATCTGCGGCTGTAGCACTGCTGAATTATTGCCAATCAGGAAGCAGCCAGGGAAGCTGAGGGCCTCTGGCCCCGGTGATCCCCAGTAATCTACATTTTAATAAGTTCGTCAAGGAGAGAAAAGATGTCTGTTTCCTATGTGTACCTCTAATGTCCCCAAGGAGAGCACCAGTCTATAAGGGTGACCAACAGTCGGGGCTCAGAAATTTAGGTCTGAGGGACACCCTGCATTGGCCATGCTGTCACATGACTGTGTTGCATCATTTCTAGCCAAAAATGCCTTTCCTAAGGAGGGTGGTTCACTTAGGAACGGGGTGGGGCGGGCAAAGTGCTCATCCCAGGTTAGGAGCTATTCCCACAGCTCCCTAAAACTTCCCTGAGGAAGAATTAAATGTCTTTTATCTCGAATCTTTATGTGTGGACACAACCGTTGTTCCCTAGTCAAAAATTGCAAAAAATAACGTAAGCCTCCACGCAGCTGGAGCTCTCTTCTCAGACTGTCTGGGCTAAAAAGACAGAGGATGCAAATCCTGTGGGTCACATCTGGCCCAGAGTCCTGTTTCATTTGGCCTGCAGTAGGAGATCATGATAAAAACAAAACTGAATTTAGCCGCAAACATTTTGAAATCCAGAGATTGCCCATGAAAAAAACCTAGATTTCCAGCTTCTCTTGGAAATTTGGAATTCCTGGATACCTGGGGCCTTGCGGCTCTGTCCCCCTTAGACAAAGCAGCTCTGGTTTACCACCACCACCCACCCACCCCCATCCACTTGTTTCACTCCTGCAAGATGCCTGACACCTTGAGGACATTCAAACTGGGGGCCTTGGACTTGGGGGCCGTGCAGCATGACCGCATCACAGTTCACATTTCCTTACTCATTCCGCCATCAGACTAAATGTCCGAAAGATCAGAATGATTGATGGTACTGGAAGGAGCCTTGCAACTTCACAGGTCCTGATCCACACTGACATCTTCACGGGGCTTAAAATGTTGCAAACGCTGCCATTCGTTCACTCAAGATTTGCTAAGCAAGTACTATGTGCCAGAAACCGTTCTGACCATTGGGCCGCAGAGTAGATGAAAGAGGTCCAGCGTGTGCCTGAAGAATGCAGCAAAATATAGCACTTCTGAGGGCCTCCTTCACGACCGGAGGGGCTTGCTTCCGCACGTACTGACTCTGGGGCGGGCCACACACGTAAATCAAGTGCAGATTTCAGCAAAATCGCACGTGACTATGTAGTATGGAACGTCAAGGTTGAAACCATGGCTGTTAATTCCTTAAATGTCAAGGTTCTTTCCTATCTGCCCAGATCAGCGAAATCCAACCAATTCCGATCTTTCAGCGAAGGCTACGCCTTGATGTGCATCTGGAAGGCTCCTGCTGGCTTAAGCCAGGCTCTCTTCAACAGGAAGGAGACACATGACCCGTGTTGTTTGGCTGGGGAGCATATCTGCTTTGATCCAGTAAGGAGACAGCGAGGGAATGATTGTGAACTACCTACAGGAGTAGGGCAGGTTCCCAGAATGATGCTGGCCTTGAATCACAATGAGTTGGGATTGGGGCTGGGGGGCCAGGGGCAGGGATCTGGGGCAAAGCCGTAGCCTACAGGGCCTGTCCATCCGGAGGGTGCGGCTGCCACTAAGCCCTGGCCAACTGTTTCCACACAGAGACGTGGGCCTGGTGCTGCCCACCCTCATTTTTCAAGAGAAGCCAGAAATCAGGATTCTTCTTATGTTGGCAACAAATTTGAAATTTTAAAAAACACTGCGTGGGCCAAACAAAATATGTCTGCAGGCTAAATCCAGCCAGTCTGCAGCCTCTGAACTGAAAGGCCCAGGCTCTCCGTAAAGGAAGTTCTGCCAGGGCACGCAGACTCCAGACATCGCGCGTTAACAGAAAAAGGTGCACGATTTTCTATGGTATTACCATAAAAAGATCAAATTCTTCCTCTCGTCGAGCAATCATTTGGTTCAGGGTCTCATCGTCGGGCACTTCATCTTCTTCCTGGGGTTAAGAACAGAATGATTTAACAGGCTTTAGGGGAAAGTTTGGACAATCAGGGTGAGGTATGAAAGAGTAAAGTGGATCTGTCCTGTAGACCACAGGGATTCATTTCTCAAGCCCCAAAGAAAAGAGAAGGGTCACTGGGGGTAGTATTTGCCATCATTATTTCGCAAGCTACTCAAACCAATCTTCCCAGAGCAAAATCTGTTTAGGAAGGACACATGGTACACTATGAAAAGTACTGTGTGTGTGTGTGTGTGTGTGTGTGTGTGTGTGTGTGTGTGGTTTTTTGTTTTTTTTTTGGTGCGGGGGGGTGGTGGTGGTGGTAATGTGTATCTTGATTCCATTACTTTTGAAACAAGTTACTTAACGTCTCCCCTGCTTCAATGACCTCATCTGTAAAATGGGCGTGACATTTAATTCACAGTCAAGTTGTAAGGAAACGCGAGGGAAAAAGTGCCTGACATAAATCCTTTTAATTCTATTAAGCTGCATATAAGTGCTGATTTTCAAAACCTTATGAAACCCACCAATATGTGAAAGTTTGTGACGAGGCACAGAACAAGGCCATAAAAATCATACAGATAGGTCAAATATAGAGCCTTTAAGATGGGTTTAATCAGTGTGTTTCAGTGGGAATTATTATGCTATCAGTTAAAGTTCTGGATGGGTGCATAAGGGGGAACAGTTTCGTTTTATGTGATCTTAGACCAAAGCACATGATCTCTCTGCAAACTCCTCAGAAACCAAGTTCTCAAGTTTTCTAGAAATGCTATGACTTCCACACTTTACAAAAAACCAAAAAAATCTAAAAGTTGGGCATATACTACAGAACTTACCTTCCAAAATTATTTTTATCATATGCTGACTGAGTGTGTTAAGAATCAAATGGGGGGATCGCAGGGTATGGGCAGAAGGAGGAAAAGAGGAAAACCCACAACTTCAAATATCCAGTTTCCCAAATTATATGTGCAAAAACGAGGCACCTTGTTCTAGAAAGAGTATGAGTGTCCTAGCAGCTTCAATGACTATGGTTCTTCCCAAGATAATGTCTTATGCACTGTGTTAGAAGTGAATGCATTTCCATAGGCAAATATCTAATGACTCAAGATAATAATTCCTCGTAAAAAGCTTTCTGTTCTAGTTCGCCTCTAACCTGATTAAAGTAAATTTGTCTCAATATTGCATTTCATTTGACAAAGACCAAGCCTATCTGGCAGCGGGCTGATACTTCATGGTACGAAGAATTTGGTTAACATATCCTTTGGTGAAAAGGTGCCCTGGTTTGCTCACTACCTAGAACCCCATATTATCCACTCTCTGCCTACACAATGGGGGCTTGCACATCCCCACGCGTAAGGTGAAAAGATTCTCTTGTAAACTGGCAAGAAGCCTGCCTGCAAGCGTCTGACCTTCACAGAGAACGAAATGGCTGGGAAGTGTGCAAAATACGCCCCTGGGGTCTTTGTATCTTAGTACTTCCCGGCCTGTCAGCCGTGCAGATAAGCAGCCTACTCGGCCTCAGTATTTGGAACCACAGCCCCTGACTGTGGTCTGTCAGTGTCTCCAAAGATCTGGACACAGGGCGCCCAGGGCACCCAGACACAGGACACAGGGCACCCAGAAAATGGCACCACGTCTGACACACTAACAGCCTGGAAGGAGTGTGGAGCCCCAGTAATGCGGCTGGCCCCAGGCCCCACCCCAGCCCAGTCCTGGTGGCCCCTGCGGCTGGAGACGTCGACATCTCCCTGCAGCCTAGGACGGGTGGAAACCTCCGGGCTCCTCTGCACGCCATGTTCCCCAGGCCAACCTCTACTGTGACAAGGCCTATACAAAACGAGTTAAAAGCAAAAACAGGGTAGAGACCATGGGCTGAGTATCAGCTCTGCCCACACCTGTGTTGGGACAGTATACATCATGCAAAAAAATAATATATGTTTTTTAATTTCCAGGTGTGTAAACAAGAACACAAAATTTACCTGACAACCTGATTCTAAATCTGGACCAGTCAATTTCAAGAATCAAGCCCCTATCACGTATTCAATTTTAAGAATCAGAGTGGTGAGTTATTTGAGATCACAATTTTAAAAATACGGGTGGATGTATGAATGCGTGCGCACACATATTTTTCATTATTTTAACAAAACCTAATACATAACTAATCAAATATATTAGACCTACAAGTTAGGAGGAAGCACGGTATAAAAGTGCTCTTCAGTTTGCAAAAAGATTCATTTCAGGATTCATTTGAATATCAAGATCTACTTCACATTTAGGCTCATTTCACACACGCAAAAAAATGTACGGGAGACTTTCAAATGAATTTGGTTTATAATTTATAGAAGATTTCAAAAACATATATCCTACTTAAGGCAAAATCGAACTGTATCTAATATATGCAATGAAAATAGTATTCCGTATGAATATGTTAAGGTAAACCCACTCCTCAGCTTACAAATATAGGGACATCAAACTAAATCTGTCCATCCCAAGACAATTTTATGGTAAGGATTGGTGCTGGTATTTTGCACACTTTTCTAGACTACATTAGAACTATGTCTTTTGATCTCTTTCAAATCTGTTCGGGTTGAAAATTCAGTATAGAATTACTAAAATTGGCAATCTAAAAAAAATACAAGCGACTACCCCCTTAGAGGGGCGCCTGTGTGGCTTAGTGGGTTAAGCACCCGGCTTTGGCTCAGGTCACGATCTCACGGGTGCGTGAGTTCAAGCACACATCGGGCTCTGCGCTGACAGCAGAATCTGTTTGGGATTCTCTCTATCTCTGTGCCCCCCCCCCCCACTCATACTCGTGCTCTCTCTCTCTACGTGAATAAATAAACTTAAAAAAGTTAAAAAAAAAAAAAACCCTTAGAGAAACATAAGGAATGTGTTCTTTGAACAATCTTGCCAAGTAAAGATATTTTTTTTTTTTTAAGCTGGTCATTTTCTCAGCCTTTGGTCAGCTTTTACAGAAAAATTGGCACTGGAGGTCAAAGTCCTGCTTTCAGAGTGTAAGTACAAGAAAACACGTTAAGATGGCTGTGAGGGCTTGTCCTACAAACATACTGAAGAGCTTAATCAAAAGGCAAAAGACAGAGTCGGCCCAGGGTAGGGGGATGGCAGAGAGACAAGGCAAGGAGGGACCCTTCTTTCTGGCGGTGTCTACTCTCATCTGGCTGATTGTGTCCGGGTACCAGGGGCCCCTGTGCAATTCTGCATCTTCCCTACAGAAGGTGGCATTTACAGTACGATTAAGCACCCTGTCTGCGTCTCTCGGGGGGAGCCAAGGGGGTGTGCCCTGGCTGAGCCTTGAGGTGCCTCTGGCAAAGGCTTTTAAGACACTGGTCTGGATGACTTTCAGAGGCTTTCTGTGCTTGGGATGTAAGACAGGCAGCTAATTTATTCATTTTAATCAACGCCAGCCCAGCAAATTCTTTAAAGAACGACCAGGTCGTTCTTAATCCTTCCGAGACAAAAGGCCGCTGTGAGATTTCATCAGCTCGGCTTTCTATCGTACCTCGTTTTCCTCTTCGTGCTCCAGGATGGCCTGCAGGAATGCCCTCCGCTCGTGGCTTGAAGACTTCTGATCAAACATACCCGCCTGGATCACTTTCTGATCCACGTTCAGCTTGTATTTCGCGGCCGCGAGAATCTTTTCCTCCACGCTGTTGACAGTGCACAGCCTCAGCACCCGGACCTCGTTCTGCTGGCCGATGCGGTGAGCTCGGTCTTGTGCTTGTAGATCCTGTGAGGGAGAACCACATGCTCTGAGGGCCAGCGCACCTGCCTCAGCCCAGCGAACAAGTCACCTGCCCGAGAGACAGGGGAGCGTAGAGGGTTACTTAACCCACCCACGCTAGTGAAAAGATTTTGCTTTCATTTTTAATGTATGCAAGCCACCTTCTCTGGAAAACCTGAGTTCATCCCTAGTTGAGGGAAGCTGGGCTCCGATCGGCCAAGCCAACCGAAATACATATCAGGTTTTGAAATCCAGGCATCAAGGTGTTTGCACCCGTCTCTAGGTTCACCATCAGATTTTGTCCTGAACTAAAACACAAAACAAACGAAGACCCCATTAAATTTGATGTCAGATTTATGACTTTGATATTACCTACAACTAACCTTAAATCTCAAGAAACACTAGACGCTGGTCTAAAGTGTTAGAGACGATTTTTAAAACATCTGTGAATTATACGTACATACAGTATACATATACACCGTACAGATAGGGACTTGTCAGGGGGCAGATCTCCATGCATCTAATTCCACCAAAGACTCCATCTTTAGTTTGGGCAATGAAAAGAATTCCCCAAATTATAGCTTGTGGGATGCTAAATTGGTCACAGTTTTGGGGGAAAGAAATCCGGAACCAAGTACCAAAGTGTTAAAACTGGGTATGATCTCTGACTCCTGAAATTTTGCTTCTGGTAATTTATCCTACAGGAATAATCGTGGATAGGATATGCACAAAGATTTACAAATATGGGTGTACCTCTCGGCATTATATAGTATTTACAATGGTTTTTAAATTTTTTTTTATGTTGATTTATATTTGAGAGAGAGAGAGAGCGAGCCTGTAAGCAGGGGAGGGTAGAGACAGAGACAGAATCTGAAGCAGGCTCCAGGCTCTGAGCTGTCAGCACAGAGCCTGATGTGGGGCTTGAACTCATGAGCTGTGAGGTTATGACCTGAGCCAAAGTCGGATGCTTAACCGACTGAGCCACTCAGGCACCCCTGTTTTTTGTTTTTGTTTTTAAAGCAGAATTAAATCAACATCCAACAATAACAGATTGGTTAAAAAAAATTAATCTTTGTATGTATGTACCATATACTATATGCAAAGTACCATACAAATTAATTATAGGAGATTTAATGACACAAAGCAGTAACAAGTAAAAACGACACGTTACATATGACTATGTACATGTGGATCTCATATGTGCATATTTACGTAAACCAAGTAAAAGGCAGGAATTTACACTTCCAAGTAACGAAGAATAAAGTCATTATTAAATTTCCCTCATTTTACTTTCAAGTGGTTGAACAATTTTTTTTTTCTGCTTTAAACCTATATTACTCTTATAAGAAAAAAACAGTTGTAATGAATTCTTTAAATAAAACCCCTACTAAACCTAGGAGGCCAAGTTACCTGATTTCAATGCTACACCACAAAAACATCTTGGTCTGTCACTTTGATCTAGGTGATGGTCTCTGGGCCAATGCTAATTAGTGGTTTCCATGCACCCCCCGTTAGACCCGTACACGTTTTGGGGGCAAAAGTCTGTCCCCTGTATCCGGCATCCCAGACGCCCTGTTTTGCACAGAGCTGATGCTCTACAGCAGGAAGCCCAGCCACTTGGCCTGATGAGTTTCCTGGCCATGCACATGGCACGAGACGGCAACAGGCCAAAGTCTGTCCAGGAGACCCGTCTTTGCTGCAGGGACCTCTACAATTAAATGACTCGTGAGGCCAATATGTTTCCTCAGAAGATACCCGAGTAATATAAATATCAGACAGCTGAAACACAAACACAGCTGGGATTCAACCAAATCAGATTACGTTCCCAAAACAGGAGAAGGTGAGTTGGAGACGTACCATCCAAAGCTGGTAGGGGGAGAGGGGGTCGGAACCCTAAACTTCATTTTCAAGCTCTTAGTTCAACCATGTCTCTCGACAAACGCTCACGAGAATGGTGAAGCAGATTTCAAAACAGCGAGGTGTATGTTATCCACCTCTGGATTATTCCTAGAACAGGGGTCAGTGGAATGTTTCCTGAACGGGCCCAACAATAAGTATTACTAGTAAATGTTCTAGACTGTCTGGGCCAAGAGCAAGCACTGAGCAACTGTGCTGTCAGCAAAGAGCCCACTTAGGATCCTCTGGCCCCTTCTCTCTCTGCCCCTTCCCCCACTCACACGTTTCCTCTCAAAAATAAATAAAATATTTTTTTAAAGGTTAGAAAAATTATTAAAAAAAAATAAAATGATCTATCTATTTGGCAAGTAGCCAAAATTATTATTTCTAAGCTGAAGGTTTAAAAAAAATTTTTAATGTTTTTTAATGTTTACTTATATTTGAGAGAGAGAGAGAGATACAGAGAGAGAAAGAGAGACAGAGTGTGAGGTGGGGAGGGGCAGAGAGAGAGGGAGACACAGAATCCAAAGCAGGTTCCAGGTTCCAAGCTGTCAGCACAGAGCCTGATGCGGGGCTCGAACTCAGGAACTGTGAGATCATGACCTGAGCCAATATCAGATGCTTAACCAACTGAGACACCTAGACGCCCCCAGGCTGAAGTAGTTTATAGAATGTTTAGCCTCTGAGTCTCTAAGCTGAAGTGGGGAGCGGGGGGCAGGGGATACTATGACAAAGAAAAACATGCTTTCGTCATTGAACGGATTCTTCAGTACCTCTTGAGATCGGAGTCGCCTGACACTCGGCCACACTAATTAGGTGTGATTCTATCTGCACATAAGAACATAGCCTGGGAAAAGGACCTCCAAGGTAACTTTGTGGGTGGCCATTCTGTGGTAACAAAGCAGTTCAAACTCCATGGGCTAATAGTAAAGGCATCAACCCATGTTTCTGATTCGCAGTTTGGAAATGAGAGTCTTGGTAATTCCGAGGGATTTTATTGCTAATTCCACATGCGTATGTGCTGTCCTTACTTCTAGCAAGGGCCTCCAAGTAGCAACTTCTTGGCCTCTATCTTCAACTTCGCAAATGGACCTGCGATTTCATCAACAGGACTTAATTTTGATTCAACTGACTTAGGATTATTATAGACACTTTTGTTTTTCAAAGCACACTGGAACCAACAAGGTAAAAAGAGCTCCACAACTTTCATTTTGGGGACCATGCAATATTTATGCAGGGGTATAGGGTAGAAAGAGCCCAAAGCCGGGATTCACACCCAGACAGACATGGGTGACTTAATACTGACTGGTTACCTAACATGTGAAATATTTTGAGGGTTAGGTAAGAAATTAGGTATGCAAATTGCCTCATCGTATCCAGTGGAGTCGTGGCTTAATGAAAGTTAGCTGTCTTACTTTTTAAATGAAAAATCAGTACTTACTCTATCATTGTAAGATAACTGATTTCTGAAAGTGAAAGGAAAAAAAAAAGTTTGCCCAAAGTAATGGCCATGTTTAAGTGACAGCCATGAAAACTCTGGTCAGCCCAGTTGTCCAAATCAGGTGACGGTGAACCTACCTGTGGCAGATAAAAATATTTGGAGAAATATATGGCCCAGTGCCAGGAATCTGGGGCAAATCAGACCAGAGGAAATTCGAGATATTAGCTCAAATACAGTGAAAAGTGAATGAATTGCTCATGCAATTTACTTGATTCTGGAGTTACACCTTTGGTTGCTGGTTGTAAAAGTATGTCTGTGTGTGTGTGTGTGCGTGTGTGTGTGTGTGTGAGAGAGAGAGAGAGAGAGAGAGAGAGACAGAGAGAGAGAGAGAGAGAGAGAGAGAGAGAATGAGAGAGAGGCAGACATAAAGACAAGACAAAGAGATAGAGGGGTAGAGGGAGACAGAGAAAGGGAAAGGCATGGATGTCCCAGCATCCAGTCTCTGGTAATTTAGCATTTCTAGAGACCTTGAATTCCTTTGACTCTTAGCATTTGCACCGTGCCAGTGAAGGTGGTCAGCTGAGATGCCATAGATGTGCTTCCCCCGCCAAGATAAAATCTAATGAACTCTCCATTCACCTCTAGACAGGTTATTTTTTTCTCAGTAAAGACACAGGCAGCGGCTGCAGGGTGATCTAAACCACGCTGGGCACCGAGAAGACAGACATCACATACTCCTCCCCTAGACGCCCAGCCGAGCTCAGTGCCTGCACGCGGGCAGCCTGTCACGAAATGTCAAGCAGACACCGAATTCACAATGGTAAAAAGGGACAAACTGCAGGTCTCGTGGGATATAAAAATATAGAAAACATATAAAAATATTTCCTAAAGACTTGGAACTAATATATTCTGTGCTGGTGGCTCCCGAGCCCTCTCCAAGGTGAGAACATTTCCAGAGAAGCTTCCTTTAAGATATTCAGCTAGAATAAATGACTGGCGAGCCTCGCAGGGGTCCCAGCTAGTGGTCACCTCAAGGCTTGGAACCACTGCTTTATTCCTGAAATCAGTGCTCCTTGGCCAGGAGAGAAAGGATGTCAGAATCTCTGGGGAGCTTTCAAATGTATGGTGGGGGGAGGTGGTTCTGGGAAGCCTCTACCAAACTGGGGGTGGGGTGCAGGGGATGGTAGGCAGGCATGCAAGTTTTTTGAAAGCTCTCTCATAATTCTGTGCACCCCCTGAATGCCACTTCCTGCCCAGAATGACTGCTGTCAGCTTTTTCATCCCAGTCTCCCCGCCGTGACCCGGTGACAGGGTCGTACTCTGCGTATTTGTAGCTGAGGAAAGCAAGGCGCAGTGAGGAGCCCAGGCTGACCTGGTGTATGGTTCATATTCATACACAAGGGCCGCTTCCCTTTTTACTACCTTGAATTCACGTGCGCCCCAACATGAGTCACATCCTGATGAATAGCACTCCACCCGATACCTTACAGGCAAGCGCACTATCTCCCTGAGTAACATAGGAACCCACAAGGGTGCCACAAGGGGCCCATCCTCACGGATAACACTACATTCACCTAGGCTCAAAGAACCTAGTAGTAGATGCTCCACAGAATATTCTTTGATGGCGATTTTAAACAAAACCTACGGACTAAAAGACAAACCATCATATACTAACCTCAGGGAACTTACTTAAAGCTTCCGGCGACTCATTTTCCTTGACTGGGAAGATGCATATAGTAATAATAATTACAACCTCACAGGATTGTGAATAAAGAATGAAGCAATGCACATCAACAGGCTGGCACAGAGTCAGGGAGGGTCCAAGAAATATTAACTGTTGTTGTTTTTATTTTGGAACATTTGTGATTTGTCCTACGTACGACTAAATATCCTTTGCCTGACGTCAACCTCAGAAGGGGGGTTAAAGCTAAGCAGAGCCTGAGTTTCTGTACCCCAAAATGGAGCTTTTCAAAGGCACATCAAAGGTGGGTGTGAGACATCTCACTGTCTACGCTCTGGAGGGACATGAGAAAAGAGCCATCACGAGGTCACCATTTCCCCAAAGGGGAAACAGCCCGCTCATTTAGAAATTTGTTCTTCTGCACAAGTGTGAATGCAGACACTGATAGTCTTTGAGTTCCTCTGGTTCCAGAAGGAAGGCCTGGGCACCCAAGTCAGAGGCATTACAGACCTGGTGAGGATTCCAGTCACTGTCAAAGATGACCACGGTATCAGCTGCCTGAAGGTTCAAGCCCAGGCCGCCAGCTCTGGTGCTCAGCAAGAAGATGAAATACTGGGACCCGGGTTCGTTGAATTTCTTCAGCAGAGCGGCGCGGTCCTCAGACTTGGTGGTGCCTGTAGGTACAAGAAAAGTAAATTTGCCAATTAACTCCTGTCTGAAAATGGCACGGTTCGAGACAGAAAGGCTGGCCTCCTTGAGAAATAGACTCCTCTGGCATTGGTGAGGTAATCCCCTGAGGTTTTTGTGCTTTTTGGGAGAGGAAGTTTGAACATTTTGCAATTAAAAAAAAAGAGAGAGAGTGAGAGAGAGAGAGACATTTCTCAAATCAAGGAAGGAATACTGTCTACTACCCACTGTTTCAAAATGCTCGGTTTAAATAAGTACTTATGACTGTACCTTTGCAGATTGTACAACATTCTCATGTTAACCTAAACCTTTATGAAATATTTGCTGGATTTATTTCTGTGCTTTAAAACAACAAATAATTTTATTTATTTGTTTATTTATTTATTCATTCATTCATTCATCCATTCATTTATTTAGAGAGGGAGAGAATGAGTGGGGGAGGGGCAGAGAGAGAGAGAGAGAGGGAGAGAGAGGGAGAGAGGGAATCCCAAGCAGGCTCCACACTGTTGGCACAGAGCCTCAGGCAGAGCTCGAACTCACAAACCGTGAGATCATGATCTGAGCTGAACCAAGAGTCGGCAGCTTAACCTACTGAGCCACCCAGGTGCCTCAAACACACCAAATAATATTATAAAATACACCTACATACATACACACACACACACACACACACACACATACACACACACACACGCCTGCACGTGCCTACAAAGACTATCATAACGGTTTAAAGCAATTTTGCCGATGGGTATCAGACCAAGTAGATGTTTATGCCAAGAGGGTGGAAACAAAAGGGAAATTGATTTCCACTGCATTTTACCATTTCGATTGCTCCTGAGCATGATCTGGCTGCTTAAAACCTGAAATGTGAATGGAATATTTTTATCCTGGTTAGCAAGACTCGAAGCCACAGTAATCCCATATATATAAACATATACCTACACACACACACACACACACACACACACACACACACACAGAAGCTCTCCGTCTGTTTCTTGTGTGGACATTCTGCTTGTTGAGTTCAAAGGGTGGTAACCTAAAACCTAACAGACCATCAAGCGACTCACCCACCGATGGGGGGCCCCAAGGTACCCGAAAAGACTCCAAAGACTTTGAATAAGCTCAGGACACCAAACCCCAGGGGGTGGTGCTCACTTTTAGAGCAGGAAGTCACCCATACCTGCTCCCAAACCAGCCACTCAATCACATACTGGGCATTTGTAATGTATTTAACCGAGAAAGAACAACTGCAGAGTTTGGAAAAAGGCCTTAGGCTGTTGGGAAATACGGGAAAACTATATATACATGTTACACGATAGCCCCTAAACGTCTGCTATACAAATATTATTTCTACATGGTGTTCTTTTTTTAAGGTTGAAAATACACCAGCAATTTAGTTCAGAGGATTAAAACAGTTAAGTGGTGACAGCTAATGAAATCTAATTACTATGAGGGTCAGATTCCCAAACATGGAGGGGATCTATTATTCATATTAATAAAAATAGTAAGTACCCTCCTGAGGAGGGGGAAAAATGCCAATTCCCCACATATAGCAAATGGGGATCAGAAACCAGGGGCTTTGGGGGTTCTCTTCATTAAATGAAGCAATGTTCTTTGGAGCTCATTTTGCTTCCTAAATTAGATTTCAAGTTTAGCCACCTGGTCAAATCCTGCAACAAGAAATGGTAAGAGTCTGAATTTTGGGGGAGGTGCACTAAATGTGCTTTGCTGAGTGAGGTTTCAAATACGTGGGGCTCTTCTTTTCTTTTCAGAACTGGCTTTCTGAGATCATAGTGACCTATTTGTTCAGGATGCTAACGGAAGATGTGTTCTGTGCTATCACGAAACCTTTTCACTGTATCATCTTTCCAGTTGCAGTAATTAAAAAAAAAATACTCACAGGGAGTCATGGTTCATACATTTACCCTATGCCTTGAACCAAACGGAAAGCTACAGAAACCAAAAAAAAAAAAAAAAAAAGAGTTCTAAAGTAAGGAAAGAAAGAACGTCTAGAGACAATGAAGTCTGTCTTCTGACAGCACAGAGCCTGACAGGGGGCTCGAACTCATGAACTAAGAGATCATGACCTGAGCTGAAGTCAAATGCCTAACAGACTGAGCCACCCAGGAGTCTCAGAAGTTCAGTTTTAAATCCACTGAAAAATAATCAGCTAATGACCACATGTGTTAAGATAGGAATAAAACTAATTAGTGGAGATAATTACTTGGGATGAAATAACCCTAAATACAAAATAAAGCACTGAAAAACAAAAGAAATACCAAAACTATTTGGTCAAAGGAGTTTTTGGACCCTACCCCAGATACCTCAAGCAAAGAGAATGACTATATATATATATATATATATATATATATATATATATATATGATGTGGATTCAAACTGTATAAAATCGTAGGGAACCTGACAAATTTTTCAAGCCAGACAAAACTCTGATTAAATCACTCTTCGTGCAAAGCTAGGACATTTCTAATGACAAGGTTCAGAATTTGCTGGATTACCATTCCCATTAGTCAAAGGTTCTCCAAGTCAAGATCTTGGCTGGTCCTCAGCAATCTTTGGGGTATTTGCTCTGGGAGGTTCAGACTACTCCATCAGGGCTTATCCGCAGGCACGTAAGCGCTCCTCGCAGGTGGCACAGGATTTGACGTGCTCGGGAGGAGTGTCAGCCCCATGTTCTTTTGGACTTTTGACACAGAACACAACCCAGATCATAAATTAATAGCAAGGGCAGTTGTGTTGCAAGTTGCAGAACGAGCCAGGAGGATTAGGCTGCCAGGCTTTCATGATTCCTAATTTTAACCGCGTTTCATGTGCTTTGGGAGAA
Organism: Lynx rufus; assembly: GCF_022079265.1. NCBI lineage: Eukaryota > Metazoa > Chordata > Mammalia > Carnivora > Felidae > Lynx > Lynx rufus. The sequence continues at coordinate 9,112,388 of NW_025814824.1, forward strand.
TTTTGTCTTCTGGGATGTAACTTCACCACTTGCTCTCACTGAAAAATCATTTCCAGTGAAAACAACGACTATAATGGAGTAGTAGCCAAATCTGTTCATGTAGCCATCATCTTTGCAGGAAAAAAATCTGTTTAGCTGTCATCGAATGATTCCCCCTCCGCGCCCCCCCCCCCCCCGCCCCAGGTCAAAAATCTGAGACATCAGACGCAGCAGTGAAAATCTGAAGTCATTTTAACAAACGGGCTAAGGGGCGGGTGGTGGGAGGGTGGATGTACTTGGAAGTGGGTATATTGATTGTTTGCCCATCGATTCTCTCCAACTCCAGAAACAAATGGCGGCTGTTTCTTGTGGGTGGGAGCCTGTACAATCCTTCTCAATTCCATCTGCAACATTTTATGGAGACTGTTTACTTGTCTCCTCCAACCTCACGGTAAGGGCGTTGGTCGCAGGAACAGTGAGTGGCTCCATTCAGCTTGCATCTCGTTCCGATTAATCACCTTAAAATTTCTGAGTGAGTTCCAAACCACTCGTAAAAGGCTGTCGCCAGGAAAGCAGCCTGCATTTGAAGAGATGGGGTGCACCTCACTGGGTCTGCTAAACCTGATTCTGAACTAATTTGGAATCAGACAGATCTAAGACAGAACCTGCTTTTGCCCTCGGCTCCTTTCCATAAACCTCTGTTTTCCCATCTGTGAAATGGGAATCGTAGTCACACCTCGGTAAAAGGGAATGAAAACAGCTTGCTTGCCTGAGAAAATTAAATTAATAACGCACGCGAAGTGCTTTGCCTGGTATCCCACATGAAGTAGGCGTTCTGTAAACCTTACCTTTTAGGACTATTATTAATAGCGATAAGGTCAGCAACCAACAGCAACAGAGGAAAGGCACTCCCTCAAGCTGGCAAGAACATGGGAGAGAGATTTGTTTCAAGGAAAAAGCACTTCTTGCCAGTTTCACAGACCAGAGCATTCCAAGGCCACACAGCGGAGGCTCTAAACAAAAAGCCACAAAGTAGCAAATGGCAGCTGGGTGGGACACCAGGGCTGGGCTGCCCCTCACCCGAGCAGCAAGGAAGGCACGGAAGGCATGCTTATCCTTCAAATGAGTGCTGACCTTGCCCCTCACAGAGAGGGAAGAAGAATCAGGTCAAAGGAGGAGACACAGTGCAGGAGACGTGCCAAAAGAGAGACTGTGGATGACAGAACTGTATCACGAACTGTGTTCAAAAGGAACACTTACTTAGCCATGCATCGGCCTGGAGGTCTGCGGTGACTTGGGAAGGGAGAGGTAAAAACACCCTGAAAAATCAGGTCTGGGGTCACCTGCGTGGGTCAGCTGGCTAAGCGTCTGACTTCCGCCCAGGTCATGATCTCACAGTTCGTGAGTTCGAGCCCCATGTCAGGCTCTGGGCTGACAGCTCAGAGCCTGGAGCCTGCTTCAGATTCTGTGTCTCCCTCTCTCTCTGCCCCTCCCCTGCTTGCTCTCTGTCTCTCTCTCTATGTCAAAAATAAATAAAAACATTAAAAAAAAAAGGCGGGGGGACAAAACCTTTTAATGGAACATAAACTTTTAAACTTCCTATTTAACAATAACTTGAAGATTGCACTAGCTAAAAACTGGTATTAGAAATACTGTACTACTCTATATCCAGGATTCCATACCATCCTGGCTGTAAATTAGCTCCTGTTCCTACAAACCACTCTTCAAAAGTATTATCCCACACCACCCTATGAGGAATTTTAGTATCTTTCATCTTTAAAAGCTTAGGGCTGATAGCAAAATCCTAACAGTAATTTAGGAAATGTCTCCAAATTCATATTTCCTCCCATTCGTATTTTCTTACTAATTTCTTAGAACTTTGCCTACCAGGTAAATCAGGCAAATATTTTGCACATAGTCTGCAAAATCTAGGACACAACGGGGCCGTACGTCTTCAGGTAGCATGTAGATATGTTCTACTTAGAAAAAAGAAAGAAGCTTTTATTTTTTTAAAAAAGAAGCTTGAATGATAATTCAGTATCACCTTAAATGAACAATTAGAGTGTTACTGAAGAAAGGAGACATAGCCCTTAATCTCGTTAAAAAAAATCCTCAACAGGTGGCTTAGCCTGGGTGCCTAAGTCAGTTAAGCTACTGACTCTTGCTTTCGGCTCAGGTCACGATCTCACCGTCATGAGATTGAGCCCTGTGTCGGGCTCTGCACTGACAGCGTGGAGCCTGCTTGGGATTCTCTCTCTCCCTCGCTCTCTGCCCCTCCCCCCTCCAAAAAAAAGTAAGTAAACTTAAAAAAAAAAAAAAGCCTCAACAGAAGAAGTTAAAGGTTTATCAGAACATTCGTACAAGTGTGCAGATAACACTCAATCCTAAAGGCAGAGACGGATTTTAAATTTTAATTTAGCTTCGTTTAGTTTAATGGTGGTACTTATAAAATGCCTCCAAGTCCACTTGCATTATTGGCTTGTCTGGGGGATAAACAGCTGTGCAAATGATTTCAGCCTATTTTTTAAAAGCCGGAGGAAATAAAAACTGTCTCTGGAAAAGCCGCACCTCACCCCGCTAGTTAATTCTTCAACAACTTCACTCCTCCTGTTGGGGGGGAACTGGATCTAAGTGCCCGTCACCCCTGCGCTCTCCAGGGCGTGGCTTCCGAGCCTCACCCCTCGGGCACTCACCGTCAAGGCGAAGGTAGAGGAAGTTCCGAAAAGCAAAGTAATCCTCCATGATGGTCATGAGCGAGGTCATCTGGCAGAAAAGCAGCACGCGGTGATTAGTAGCTCGCAGTTTGGGCAGAATACGATCAAGAAGCTCAAACTTTCCTGAGGCCCGATACAGTTCAGCCCTGAACCCAAAAAGGCAAAACAAGAAGACAGTATTACTGCTGTCTTCTTGAAGGATCCAGTATCGCTCTCGTTTTCAGGCACTGCCTTGTGCGTAGTGAACATTCAATAAAATAACTGTGGAATGAATGAATGAATGAATGAATGAATGACTATCCACTCCAGGGTGATGGGGGTATGTAAATGGAAAAAGAAAATGTTTCTATACAAAACCCATAAAGAGTACATTATAGATGCCAGGTATGATGGCAGATTCTGGAAAGAAATGGAAATCGTTTCATGTTCTGATTCTTTCACTCTGTGTGTGTGTGTGTGTGTGTGTGTGTGTGTGTGTGTCTCAATTCTCCCTCCCTCTTTCCCTCTCTGTTATACACACGTGTACACGAATATGTTGTATTTCCTTACACTGCTACTGAGCAAGCACATAATTATTAATTCAGGGCACGTAAGATTCATCCAAATATTTATTGAGCACCTACTACCAGCCAGGCACAACGTTCAGCATGTGTACGGGGATGAGAAAATAGAAACCCTGCCTTCAAAATGGCTAATTGCACATTGTGATAAGTACTGAAAAGAAAAACAGCAAGTTGCTATGAGACAATGCATAGCAACACGTGACGTCTTTAAATTAGAGCAGAGTTTGGCCAATTTCGGCCCTGGCCTGCTGCCTGTTTTTGTAAATAGAGTTTTGTTGGAATGCAGCCAGGCTCACTCATTTCTATTTTGTCTACGGCTGCTTTCATGCCACTATGGGCAAAGTTGAGATAGAGACTTTTTGACCCACAAAGGTAAAAATATTTGACATCTGGCCCTTTACAGAAAAAAAAAAAAAATTGCCAGCCTCTGATGCAGAGGGTCAGAGGTGACCTTGCTGAAGAGAGAATGGTTTAGCTAAAACCTCAGATAATGAGCAAAAAGGGAGCCAGGTGAAGAATGGCGGCTTGGGAATGGAGAGGAAGAGATTCCAGAAAGAGGGAAGCGTATGTGCAAAGGTCCTGTTGGAGTAAAGGAGGCTGGTGAGTCTGAGGAATGGAACACAAGCGTCAGGAGAATTCTGGAGATGAGGGCCAAGAGGCAGCAGGAGGGAGTGGGGACAGATGCCACAGGGTTCTTTTAACCACACTGGGTGTGTTAGCTTTCAGTGCAACGGGAAGCCCCTGACGGGTTTTAAACAGGAGACTGGCGAGATCTGCCACACCCTTCTACAAGATCACCATGCACACTGTGGAAGGATAGACTGGGAAGGGGACAAGAGGCCTGGCTTGCACAGAAGTTCATATCAAAAATAGGACAGTAGATTTACCTCTGTCAGGGTGTTAATGACCTAAACCAGGGCCTTTCCTCCACCGTAATAAACTACTTGTCTTTTGTCAACAGGCATGTGTTAAATTATTAAAACGTAATCGTAGGGCTGACGTGGCTGGGAACACCGGGCAGTGCACCTGCAGTCTACACTGAAGCGTATCGTCTGGCAGCTGATCCTGTGACACAGTGCGTGTTGTCTCTAACAGACACATTTTCAAGTGTACGTCTTCCCAACATCCACCTTCCCGCCCCGACTTCTCCTGCGGCCACGTTTTTAGTAAGCAACCTGGCCAGTCCCGTGATGGTGGCAGGAGTGACCACAGCCAGGGGAAAGGGAAGCAAACAGGAGTGGGAGAGCCTAGAGGCACTGGTTCTGGACGGGTCCCAATCTCTGGTGCTTAGCCCAGGGACACCATCTGCCTTTGGGATCCCAGAATGGCCCCTACATCCTCATGATCGATGTTCCCCGGGGCAAAACAGAGACTATCTGTTACTGCGAGGTTCTTTTTTGTTGTTGTAAGGCATGGCTCTCTTCAATGTCTGCTGCTAGGAAAAAAACCCAAAAAACCAAAAACAAAAAACCCAAAACAAACGTTTCTCATACGGGCCATACTTTGACAAACTACTGTAACGTCATCCATATTTATAGCAGACGAGACATTTCCTCTCACGCACGTCCATGTTAAGTGTCAACTTTAAATTTAATATGATAAGTTCTCTTTTCGGCTCAAGCTACACCACCGGTTATAAGTCACAATGTTTGAAGCTTCCACAACAATTTTTAGGACATGAGCATGCCATTAAGTCTATTAAATGAGATCTACATGCTTTGAATAGCCACATGCTTAAGGCATGGAGTAATTTATGCCAATAAAATAAAAGAGAATGCTGATGTTATCTCACCTCTGCTGAGGTGAGAGAGGACTGAGGAGGAAAACAGTACGTACGTGTGTGAGAGGAAACACTACGGAGGGAAAAGTTTAGGTATGACTAACTACTTTTTGAAAGAAAAATAAATTTTAAGATTTACCCATTGATGACCCCATTTGAATAGCCCAGGTGTTCAGCAAAGGATTCCTTTAAAAGAGAGAGGAGGAAAACAATGATTAAAAAAAAAAAACAAAAACAAAACCCAGACATGTAAATCATTAACTTAATAATGACTCTTGTAGTGAGGTCGTTCTATGTATTTCTAGAGTATAGTTAAACAAAATAATAAATAAGAAAATACTTGTTAGACGATGAACCAGAAACCCCGTATCTTTGAATTCGGAGTTTTGTTCTGCCACGAACGTGTCCTGGGAGTTTCTGCAAAGCTCCAGAATCTCATACTGAGATGACAGAATTAGTTTACTTATCAAACAGTGATTAAGTGTCCACTGAACCAGGTTTGAGCCAGGCAGGTACGGGGGACCCAGAAAGAACTGAGTATCTATCCCGAAGGAGTTAGGTCTAGACTAGAGGAAAAGCCTAACATAAGCAAATCAGGATCAGACGTACACATATGTATACTGCAAAGATATTTAACAGGTGCACTGTATCATAAATCTGAGTTTACTGACATCCTAAAATCCTCCCATACTGTGCTTTTCTTCCCTCTGTTACAGATAAGGCCCTAAATGGACACTGTTCCCTCAGGCGCCTGGCTTCCATTTTCAAAACAAAGAATTTTAGATTTAAAGAATGGTGGAATGTTACATCGAATTTTGAAATGCTTAATCACATAATTCCCTCCTCGCTGATCCTGCAGAAGAAATAAATGACTGTTCTCCATGTGATGTTTCCATTCCTGCTTTATGGAGAGGGAGACCATCTGTGGGGAAAGGAAGCATATCACACCTTCACATTAGCCACCAGCTGTCACCCTTCTCTGCTTCCTTTCCTTCTCCGACCCACGGAGCTTCTCCTCCAAGGGGATCAGATCTTCCCCTTTGGGCTCTCCTCTCGAATACCCTCATCGCCTGTGGTGGGCTCAGCCCCTCAGGATGCTGCCCCGCTGGCAAGATCAACACCGATGGACAACGGCCAAAGGTCCCGCTCTGACTCCAGGAACCACGTGGGCCTGCCCACTCCACACGCAGCCACTCCCGGCTAGATTTTTGGGTTCTGTCCCTATCTCCAAGAGACATAAAAACCACAGAGATGGTGCGTGTCGGTGCATGGTGGCAAGTTGAGGAATTAGCAGCATTTTAAAAATGCTGTTTTCGGGGCACCTGGGTGGCTCAGTTGCTTAAGCGTCCGACTTCAGCTTGGGTCATGATCTCGAGGTTCGTGGGTTCAAGCTCCGCCATCAGGCTCTCTGCTGTCAGCGCAGGGCCCGCTTCGGACTCTCTGTCCCCCTCTCTTGCTGCACACCCCCCCTCCAAAACTAAACATTTAAAAAAAAGTGCCGTTTGTCATTTCCCTGGCTTGCAGGTGCTCCGGGGAAACAGTGGGCCCACAAGAGAGGCTGGACTTCCGGTATGATTTTGTAAGAACAAAGGTTGTGGGGCAAACAATACAAAGACAAAGGCAAAATGCGTGCACCGACTCTGGGCTGTATGGGTGCTATGTTTGCCAAAACCGTGAGTCTCCTTTCTAGGAAGATGCTTCTGAAAGTTTTTGTGATTAAAAACAAAAATGTAAATCAGACTCTGTCTCTCTACTGAGTGCTACTTACAATGTAAAGGGGCGCCTGAATGGCTCAGCTGGTTGAACTTCTGACTCTTGATCTCGGCTCAGGTCATGATCTCGAGGTTCATGGGATCGAGCCCCGCATTGGGCTCGGGGCTGACAGTGCAGAGCCTGCTTGGGATCCTCTCTCTCCCTCTCTCTCTGCCCCTCCCCTGCTCGTGCTCTGTCTCTCTCTCTCTCTCTCTCTCAAAATAAATAAATAAATAAATAAAATTTTTTAAAAAATGTAAATATGCACGTATTGGAGGGCATGTTACTTAAACTTAGCTCCTTTGATGATCTTCTCCCTCAGGTTCTCCGGACGGAAAAGCTTGAGGGAGGAAGACGTCATCCCCCTTCCTGACACGACCTCCCATGTTTCAAAGGCTAATTTTTGCATGAGAACCAAAATGAAATTAGGTTGACACTTAATTTTCGTAACTTGTAAGCCCTCAAACCCCTCTATGCATACGAATGAATATCTTAAAATTGTTTTGCGGGCAAAATGGGTGGGTGATGGGTTAGCCTGACATGACCCCAAGTCATTTTCATCATGAAGACATTTTATTGGCTCCCCACGCCCCCCCCAGTCACAAACCAATGTAAATCCAACACGAATTCGTTGCTACCTTTGGTCTGTTTAATATATATTGTCAATTTACAAGATGCTTCCGATCTTATTTTTTCTTTGAAGTTTAGCCTCTGCCAGTCCTATAATCAATCTGTCACCATGAGATGACAGGTCAAGCACACTGAAGTTTGCAGATGCTGAGAGATTTTCACCAGGTCACTCAACAAAGTAGCCCGGGACGTGGCCTCACGCCCCATGGTGCACCCACCAGATGCTCCTTCACTCTGTGTCTAAATAGCTGTGCCTTGACAGTGGGATCTTTTTCCTTCTTCTTTTTGTTTTTTGGGTGTTTGTTTGTTTTTTTGTTTTTTTTTTGTTGTTTTTTTTTTTTAGTATTGCTGCAGCTGCCATTTTACTGGGATCCAGAACTTGTTAGCCTATAGCTACTCTGCCCCATGAACAGTGGTGACAGCAGTTATCAGGATGCCTGGGACAGGTTTCTAGGACAGGCACAGAATGTGCGATAAATACTCTTATCTGACAAGCGTGGTTACCAAAAAGAAGGGAGAAGAAAAACGAACCGTCAAAGTCAAGACGATTTGAAAGTCAGGAGTATGGCAACTCGACTTTTATACTGTAATTATGAAATTGCTCATTTCCCAGAATCTTCGACTTATTTCCTTTTTTAACGAACGGGGGCAGGCACTGGAGGCCTGCGGTGGCTTGTTCCCTGGAGCACCTGCTCACGTGCCGTGGACAGCAGGCACTGCCCTGGTGTGTAACTGCCACAAGGGCCATACGCATCAGCAGCAACGCTGAAAAATGGGAGACTATAGTTTGTCTCCTTTTCCTTCCTGCTCAGGTCAATTGTTCCCACTGGGGTGAAGTTCTGTCAATTTAGGAAACTTATTTGCACGCAGTGAACAGGGAGGGAAATGTCCTCGCCCCTAAAAATAGCTCAGTGAGACCAGAGCGTCAGGATAAAAGCCCGGATTTACACTGTCGTGATAGGAGCCAGAAAGGGGAAAAAAAAAAAAAAAAAAAAAAAGCAGATCGAAGCAACAGACCAAAGTCAGCGTCTTTTACAAAGAACGTTTCGAGAACGTCTTCCTCTTCAACAGGTATAAATACGTTATTTTAATATTTTTTTCACAGCATCCTTCTGAGGAAGCTGGCTGTATTCATCATTACCTTCAGTTTCGCAGCTCCTACCATAACAAGGCAATTCACAGCACTTACCCAAACCCACATAATGAGCCAGAGCTTACAATATTTTCTCACTACTTTAAACCCTTGGTTATAAAATTCCAGCTGCTCAAGTGCTTGGTGCCAATGAGAATCCGTAACCAGAAAATCCGTGTTTGTTAATTCTGCTTGTCGAGCTATCAGAACATACGTCTGCAACTGCCATGCATATTTTAACCCTCTTTCTTCCCTCTGTCGTTCCTTCCTTCTTTCCTTCCTTCCTGCCTTCCTTCTTTCCTACCTGCCTTTTTGTAAGAGTCGTTTTCACAGGACAGTGCGATCGGGATCAAACTCAACACAGAGCAGAAGAGGGACTCACCTCGATGTGCTGGAACATATACGGGTGGTTGCAGATTTTCCTCAACTGCATAATAGTGTTCATAAGTGTCTTGGCACCTCCTTTCCCCTAAGGACGAGGGGAATAAAGACAGAACAAATGATTAATCGATCAGATACTCCCTGTTTTAAAAAGTAAGCTTTTATAGAAAGGGCCATAGGGTCTTCTAAGTAACCTATGCGTCTTGGGGTCCAAAGCTCCTGTTACACAGCTGTTCCCGAGTGACATAAAACATCTCCCTTGGGACTAACTTGTCCTACGGGAGGGAATTCTGTCGAGACGATGGCTTTGCGACCTGTCTATTCCCCAGAAGCCTGGAGAGAGAAGACAGACCAGATGCCCGGGGAGCGGCACCGGATTTTAAAACTTTCTAAGATGCCACCCCACGCTTAGGCAGAATATAGTCCCTGCAGAAGTGACATGAGCAGAGCTGAAAACTATTTTAGTGAGAGGAACACACTCTGTTCTCCATGCCCCAGTGCAATTTGCGATTGAAGAGGTTAAGAGATTTCCTTCGGCCGCAACAAGAGCTAGAGAAAAGGCCCCAAAGTGTGCTTTAACAAATCAGCATTGGCAGGGACGCGTCCCGGGAGTATGTGATGTCACGGCCGTGAGAAGACGCATAATGACACCCTGAGTTGCACTATTTTCTGTGATGTACCTTCTTATCTTTCTCGGAACCATCTGTGAGGAGGATCCCTTTGGCTTGCATATGGCGATAGAGGATCTTCTGCAGGGCTGACATGTCACACTTGATCACATATTCAACCTGGGCGAGAAGAAACAGCAAGTAGGTAAGAGGAGGGAGAAGGTGCCCGTGCTCAGAAGGCTGTTGAGGCGTGGTGGCGGGTGCATTCTCTGGAGCCCTGCAGGTGCCTCTGTTTCCCCTTCTTGGATTCACAGAGTGCAGGGCGGGATGGGGGTGGTGGGAGGGACCACGGTCATCACTCCTAAAGATACCATTACGATGGAGGGACCTTCCAAAGGTTGTAGGTAACTGAGGCTAGGGTCATGTTTTCTGAAAATTCTTGACTTGTTCCATATTTGAGAAAGGGGGGGGGCTTGCAAAATGTTCAAATTCAAAAATGTCCCATACAGAGTTTTTTCTTAGTATTTCTTCTGCTTCCTGGCTACACCCTCTCTCATATGAACAGAAAAACAGCGAGTGGCCAATATCCCAAGATTTTCTGTTAATCATTTTCTTAATGGTCATACACAGCGACCCCAGTACTGGTCCAAAAGTGAGGTTTGTAATAGCCCTAGGTTGACTACCATTAATCTCTGCTTTTCAGAGATGAGAGAAAACTACCTGTGAGGACGGCAGGTGGGCAGGAGGGGGGGTTGCGGAGAGGAATCAATCCAAAACTGGATGCAACTTTACGACCTTCTACAGAGAGCAAAGCCTCCTGTGCTTCCAGTTGGACTATTGCAAAAAATCCAATTTAAAACAGTTGGAGGGAATTCATGTGCCCTTGGCTTAACACGCACCTGCAATACTTCTAGCACGTTCTTAATGCATAAAATCTGCCTTGATTATTTCTTAGTATTATTTTCTTTATTAAAAAAAATCCCCAGAATACAAATGTGCAATTTTCATAATCAACGTCACATAAATGCCTAGAAATCTGCAGAATGTGATTAAAAGTCAATCAGCAAGCTGCCTAATGTTTAATAAACTGATTAAAAACGATCAGGTTATTTTCAGCTCTGAGGGCCAGGGCGAGGAGGTCACAGATGAAGAGAAGTTGAATATTCATTCAGTTGTTGCGTCAGAAGGCACCTTTGTCAGCCCAGATAGAGCGGCAATTAATAGCCTTCCGCCACCTGTTTTGAGGCACCGACTAAGACTGGAGAAAGGCTAGCGTCTTTGCAGAAAAGTTAAGAAAAGCAAGCGACCTACCATATGCTTTTCGTTTGGAATGACCTTCTTGGCCAGAGAGGAAAAACCAAAATTTCAGGGTCATAAATTGAAATTCAAGTTCAAGTTTCATAAATAAGAATGGACTTACAACAGGCTGTCTGTTGCAGATACCTGACCCTGTACTGTTTTCACAGCACGTCGACGTTTTCAAGAGCTGTTCGCTGTCGGTGAAATTTGATCATGGTGAAGAGCAGTATTAGACAAGTTCAGACCGCAACAAGTTAGAAGCATAAAAATGGCACCAAGGGCTAATATCACCGAGCTCTTCCTGCGGACCCAGCCCTGTGCAAAGGGCGTTCTGTGCCTTCACTTATTTCACAATTGTATACAAGAGCTCTAGGAGAGGGTTAGATGTTGTGTCTGCATTTTATACAGAACCTGAGCATCAGAAAAGTTGACAGTCTGGCTCAAAATGACAAGGGTATTTGATGGTAGAGTTAGGACTGGAGACAGAGATCACTCTTTCCAGCTCTATGCTAAGGATGACCAAGGCCATCCAAGGCTACTCGGCCAGAAGGGATGGCCACCACTTGCTTTAAAGTGCGTTAGGGAGCAGCAGATACAGATATAGGGACAGATCCCCCAACTCCCTTCCCACCACTTAGCTACTGCTAAGCACTGGAGGGGAGGGACTTTGGGAAGCGGGAAGCACATATGATGACACCATGCAGACAGGGAAACCAACTACTCCTGCAGCACTCAGGTCAGCAGAGAAGTGAGCCCATCCCAAGGATCCAACAGCTGATCTAAGAGGAGAAGTCTCCCTCACCCTCCTCCCCTGCACCCTTAGGGGGAACCGAAGAGCAGAAGCTGCTCTGATACACATGATCAAAATCACCGTCATAAGCTTCACAACTGTATTTGACGTTTGCTCCCTGTACCTGCTCAGACAACTCCAAGCTGTTTTGTTTGACTTTATACTCTTCTCTAGGCCTGGGGTTGGGGTGGGGGGGTTACTCTTAGTGCCTCTTTTCTAAAAAATCTTATGCTACCTTAAGGGTTTTAAGAAGTATCTTCCCAGTGGTGCCTGGGTGGCTCAGTCGGTTAAGCGTCTCTCAGTTTCAGCTTGGGTCATGATCTCATGGTTCGTGGGTTCGAGCCCTGCCTCTGGCTCTGCAGCAGCCAGTGTGGAGCCCGCCTGGGATTCTCTCTCTCTCTCTTTCTATCTATCCCTCTCCTCCTCATGTTGTCTCTCTCAAACTAAGTAACTTAAATATATATATGTATAGGCATATATAAATATATCTCAAATATATATATGTATAGGTGTGTGTATATATATATATATATGTGTGTATATATATATACACACACCTATACATATATATATTTGAGATATATTTATATATGCCTATACATATATATATTTAAGTTACTTAGTTTGAGAGAGACAACATGAGAAGAGGGATAGATAGAATATCTATATAGATATATATATATATATATACACACCTATACATGTATATCTCTTCCCCGATTACCGTATCTATCAGAGTCAATTTCCCCTTTCATTTCCCTCAAAGAAGTAGTTATTAAGCTTTTCTTTTTTATTAAAAAAAGGTTTTTTTTTTTTTAACGTTTATTCATTTTTGAGAGACAGACAAAACAGAGCGTGAGCTGGGGAGGGGCAGAGAGAGAGGGAGACACAGAATCCAAATCAGGCTCCAGGCTCCGAGCTGTCAGCACAAAGCCTGATGCGGCACTTGAACTCACTGGCCACGTTATCATGACCTGAGCCAAAGTCAGAGGCTTAACTGACTGAGCCGCCCAGGCACCCCAACAATTAAACTTTTTTGAAGGCATCCCCTTCTCAGGTAGACATACGAGAGCACATCTTCCCAACACATGCCCATATATTTGCTTATGAATTATATGTAGGCACTAGCTTTAATATCTAGAGACACACATGGCTCTTAGGGCATAGTCATCAATGTTAAGGGCAGCTAATTTATTTCAAGGGTCCAATCTGACGACATCTCACTTTTTTTTGGCCGATTGCAGCCCAATTACCCTATGATGTGGTTAATAAAAACTCACACCAGGAGCAACAGAGGCCGGACTGCCTTTTTCTTACTGTTGACTTATGCTTATGCTCTTCTTCTTGCTTTCAACCCGCAGTCCCTTGTGGAATCTTTTTAAGTCCTTTGTCCGTTATGGGGGCCAGGAGTGTTGCGTTACTTAAAATCAGACCATCCTACATCCTCTGATCTGGGTACAGGGAACTCAGCATAGCCTCGCAAGAGGCAAGAAGTGCAGAAGCCGGGCTGTGAGGGTGGGTGGGGCTGCCAGATGCCCGGGTAGCGGTGTTTCCCCTCACACTCTCCCTGGGGATGACCTACCTAATCCAACTCAGGCACGTGACTCATTTCTCCCGTGCACACCGCATGGGTACCCATTCCAGTCTGTATGCTAAATGTCAACAAAGCTTAATTTTTAAAAGTATTTTTCATGTTTATTTATTCTTGGGTTATATTAACTTTTAAAAATAAAAAAAAAATTAAGCTTTGTTAGGGTGCCTCGGTGGCTCAGTTGGTTAAGCGTCTGACTTTGGCTCAGGTCACGATCTCGCGGTTTGTGGGTTCGAGCCCCGTGTCAGGCTCTTTTCTGATGGCTTGGACCTGGAACCTGCTTCAGATTCTGTGTCTCCCTTTCTCTCTGCCCTTCCCCTGCTTGCTCTCTAAGAATAAACATTTTTTTAACAAGTTAATATAAATGGAAGTTCTAAAACCTTCTTTCCATACCCCAGTGGACTGCCAGTACGCACCCCTGCCCAAACACACTCCCTGAAGGGCCTGCTCTGGAGACCTCTGCCCTGGAGTGCTTGAATGCCTGCATTACTCATCCACATGGGCTGGATGATGTTGCCTTTCATGGTCATGTCCTTGTTCAAGGTGAGTAGACCTCGTCTCCACACCATGTCTGACCTCTCACACCATGTCTGTTTCTGGTGTGGCTCCCACATCTTCTAGCCCAGCCATACACACAGCAGGCAGGCAATGAGAGCTATGTGTTGAGAAAAGGGCAGCCTGAACGATTATTAAGTAGACACAGAGACCAAGAGGAACCAAGTGAAAGAAGTTTCTATGATGCTCATGCCCCTTAAACTGCCGGGTCAGAGAGATGTGATGGCACCTGATTATGGCATGAACGCAGAAGTTCCTTGAGATATGCCGGTGCTGCAGGAATGAACTCTGTGCCTCTTTAATAGGGAGAATCCCCCCAACAAGTGAGATTGGCGAGGGCCACTGGGGCTATTTTTGTTCATGTGTGAAAGTGAGGTACTGAGCTACACTCAGAATAATTGTCTCCTAAGAATTCTTATGTTAGTAAATGACCAAACTGGTCCCTACAAGGAGCCACATCAGGTGACTATACTGGCCCAGAGTCTGCTCCACACAACCCTATAAAAGTTTTCAAGCTTTAGCCATAGTTTCCTCCTGAATACTACTCTTCACTTTCAACTTCCCTCCCGAAAGGATATGTTACTGGCACAAGCGATGTAGACTACGCTGTGTGACATATTACCACTTTCTGAACTGAGGTTTCCAAACAATAACATTAAATATTTGCAAGTCTCAAGTTCTGGAATCTGTGGTGTGAGAGCCCCGAAGTAATGATTAATCACATCAAGCACTCCACGGATTTATATATGGAAGATACAAGTTGCCCATCTAAGGGAAGCCTGTTTGTGGTTTTACACAGATGACATCAAAATCAGGATCAATTTTGGGTAGGTCAGCCTCTAGTCAACCTCAGGCATTGTACACATATTTGAGCATATTTAGACATCAGTATGTACACAGCCGATTGCAAGTAGAGTTGCTTCTTGATTATATGAATTAACAAAGTGGAGAGTCAGCATAGACGACCCCAAATGGGGGCTAAATCGCAAAATCAGTTTTTATTTACTTTACGTTAGGTTTTACATACGTCCTTTTGTATGAACTGCCTTTCTTTCCTGAGTGGAAGGAATGGATTTCATGTGACAAATTGGTGGTGGTGTTGGAGGCACTGGGGGGACAGTACATCCCCCCTGCTCATTAGATGTATCATTAGACTTATTACATTATTAAATACTCATGGATTAAAACAAATTTTTATTAAAAACTCACCTACTCGAGCTAATTTTTCTATGAAACAGGGCTGCACATCCCAAAATTCTGGCCCTTAGATGCCTGTTTTAGTTTCATCAGAGGGAGTACAGGTTCCTGAGCCTACTCCAGCTACACTAGACAGAATTACTGTTTAATACATATGGAATATATTTTGTATTTTGAAGAGTTTTTCTGTTTTAAAACTCAACGATAAGAAACGATCCAATAAAAAAAAAACAGGAAAGAGATTTGAGCACCATTTCATCAAAGAAGGTATATGGAGGCCAAATACGCCATGAAAAGATGCCCAACATCAGTGGAAAATGGAGAAATGCAAATTTATGACAAGGTACCAGCGCACCCCTGTTGAAATGGCCAGAAAGGTCAAGAAAGCTGATGACACTCAAAGAGTACGGACGAGAATGTGGAGGAAACGCCCAGCTCAGACACTGGTGCAACTGCAAAATGGTTCAGGAAGCTTAGAAAACAAGTCAGTTTAGAGAATTTCCTGTAAAGCTATGTGTACATTTACCACAGGACCCAGCAATCCCACTGGAGTGAGATGAAAAGCCATGTTCACGCAGAAACCCGTGCACAGTGTTTATAGCAGGTGGATCCACAATCATCAAAAACCAGAAACAACCCAACTGTCCCCTCAAATAAATGGACAGCCACCCCACAGTGCACCCACAGACCAGAAAGCTACTCAACAATACAAATGAGGCAACCATTGATACAGGCAACAACTTGGATGGAGCTCAAACGCACTGTACTGAGTGAAAGAATCCAGATGCAGAAGGTCTGATGAGACACGATGACTGATTCTATCCACGTGACAGTCTGGAAAAGGCAAAGCTATACGGATGGAAAACAGATCAGGGGTCGCACGAGGCTAACGGTTCCAGAGAGGATTTGGCTAAAAACAAGCAGCGCCAGGGGATCTGGGCGGGGGTGGGGGGGACTGGGAGGTAGAAACGTTCTGTATTTTGACTGTGGGTACGGTTAACAGGATTATGCATTTGTCGAAGCCCACAGAGCTGTATACCCGAGAGACTAGATTTTATCATATGTAAAGTTAGAAATAAAATGAAAAAACACTTTCCTAACTGGCTGCGTTTCATGAGAGCATTTGAGAATTCTTACTATGGAATATGTAGCCTTTTCCTACCATCAGCCATAATTCCTATCCAGTTCTTTATACAGGTTGAGAAAGACATACACGTTGTTTGTGGTGTCTGATTTATCACACCTGTAATAGGTATATATAATACATACACGTGTGTGTACATTTTATCATCTGTATGTTTACACATATCACATCTGTAATACGTATATGTAAAATACAAGTGTATGTAACACATATACATCTATGTTTATGTATGTTATACTATCTATATGTTGGCATGTATTATACCTGTGATATGCATATGTAATATATACACTATGTATGTAATATACACACGTGTCTATGTATATGATACCATCTATATGTTGGTATATGATATATTACGCCTGTAATACGTGTATGTAATATATACACACATGCGTGCAATAAACATACACATATATGTAATACACACGTGTATGTAATAAATATACATATATGTATATGTATATGACACCATTTCTATGTTGGTGTATGCTATATTACACCTGTAATATGTATATGTAATATAAACACACATGTATGTAACACACGTGTGTGTGTGTGTGTGTGTGTGTGTGTGTGTGTGTGTATACACCATCTGTAAGCAGATGGGGGCAGAAGGAAGCTCCTTATCGCCCCGGGATGCCACTTTAATGGCCAACCAACTTCCCTCAGGTAAAAAAGCCTAACAAGACAAAAAAAGAAGAGAAGGAACACAGGCCAAACCACATCAACAGCTACATGCACAAGCAGTGTGATTAGCTCCCTACTCACCTGGAAAGGTTTATGGGCACAGAATGGGGGAGGGCCCCAGAAAAGGCAAGGAGGAGCGGAAGGTGACAAAGAACTTGAGGTGAACACAAAGGAGAACTTCAAGTCAGCAGCAGACAGAGCAACACGTGTAGACAGTAAGGAACATGGCAGCAGCAACTGTCAGTGGTCCAGGGTGTATCTCATGCCAGGCTGAGACTTAGAAGTGCCACCTCCATGAATCCTCTCAACGACTGTAGGAAGGCAGGTATTATTTATTTTCCAGTTCACTGAGACTCACTGGATTAACTGACCAACGCCACACGGTTAGTAAGAGACAGGCAGTGGGGGACCCATGTCCGCTCCGGCAGGCAGGGCCCGTTATTCCTACTCCACGAGCTGCCTCCATAAAAGGCAGCTTATCCACAGATAATATACCACATACAGGGCATTTACCATACCTCAAATAATACTCTGGGTATTAAAGAATATAAAGTGTAGTTTATGCAGAAGACATGCTCTCGAAAATCGAATCCTAATTTTTTTTTTTAAGTTTATCCATACTCAGGAAGCTCTCTTGTGAAAGGAACAGTGAAAAAAAGTAGTTTAGTAAAGCAAAGAATTCCTCTGTGACACAAACTGATCACCCCATAACCCTTACTCTGGGCAAGCTGGGAGTTTTATATAATGGGTTTTTTCTTTTTAATGTTTATTTACTTATTTTTAGAGCGAGAGGGAGAGAGAGAGAGGGAGACAGAGAGAGACAAAGAGAATGCACATGTAGGGGAGAGGGGCAAAGGGAGAGAGAGAAAGAATATGAAGCAGCCTCCATGCTCAGGGCAGAGCCCAGCACAGGGCTCGATCCCACAGCCGTGAGATCATGACCTGAGCCGAACAAGAGTTGGATGCTTAACTGAGTGAGCCACCCAGGCGCCTTATATAATGGATTTTCTTAAAACAGGGCATACTTCCAGTTTGTGAGGTGTTCTTTTTTAAGATTTTTTAAATAAGTTTATTTATTTATTTTGGGAGACAGAGAGCGAGCGGAGGAGGGGCAGAAGAGAGGGAAACAGAGAATCCCAATGTCAGTGCAGAGCCCAGTGTGGGGCTCGAACCCACAAACTGTGAGATCATGACCTGAGCGGAAGTTGGATGCTCCACCAACTGAGCCAGCCAGGTGCCCCATGTGATGTGTTTTTAAAAATCTGTCTATATTACCCAGTCCTGGAAATAAGTAAACAAAAGTAACAAGTATTATGAAATGAATAAATGAAGGACTTCGGTTAGTTACCTTTTATTTTATACTTCTAAAGAAACAAAAGAAGTATAGGATACGTTAAAATTATTAACACCCACTTCTATACCTTTCAGGATGTCAGTAACAGTATAATGACAAGTAGTTAGAGGGGGCCACTGACCAATGGACCCATGCCCCAGTTTATTCAAGAAGTACGGTCCAGTAAGGGGATTACCCAAAGACACCAAGACCACAGGAAGTCAAAGAAATATCAACCACCTTCAATCCCCAGGATGCATTCATTAGCAAAATAAAATACTTATTTAGTCTTCTGCTGGAATAAGAATGATATAAGGACTGTATTTATTCTTAATTCCTTTTTTTCCTGACTGTTAATGAGTAGGGAAATTAGGAACAGAATTTGGTCTTAATAAAGAGATCAGCTTTGTATACTACCCTGTCAACTCCCACTTAAAAAATGAACAGGATGAGCCAATCTGTCCAAAAAAATAGAGCCCTTACACAGAAAAACACAATGATGCAAAATATACATTTCTGAACTGGCTCATCTATGGAGAAAACTCAAATCCAAATATCTCATACAAGTCATATACAATGTCAAACAATCTATCTTTAAGACAATATAATTTAGAACTCAGAAGTGTGTGCTTCCAAAATAGGATCAGAAACATATTAAACTAATACCCAGGTCAAACCAAAAAATGTGCAGGGAAGGGCTCAATAGACATTCTAAGGCACTGAAAAGTCCTGATAAATACCTGCCTAAAAGGTTCACAGGAAGTTACTTTTTATGGTGCAGGACAAAATCCCTGTCCAAGAATAATTAGATGATGTGTCTATAATTTGCAGGAACTCTTGTTTTTCACTTACTATCAGAACAGTGGCATCACAAGCATCACAAGCATTCAATAAATTTCTAGGAAACCTGGCAAATGTCTAGTAGGCCTTTTGCTGATGATTCAAGCCCCAAACTCACGTCCTTGTTTGACTCACCAGCACACCAATTCTGTGGCTCCTGCAAGAGTAAACTCAATGAGGCCAATAACTTTAAAAAAAAAACAAAAACCTTAAAGTTACAGTATAACATTAAACGAACACAAGGTTAAGGGAAGGTAAGTTAAAGCTAAGATGTAAGCAGACTCTATGAATTTGCTAATTTTATAAAATCTGCCCCAGAGCCTTAGGAAACCGGGCTGGAGACACCAAAATTTCCCTTCTCTCCCTACCCTAAAATCTCTAGCTTCTATCAAACAAAAAAAAGGACATCACGCTATTTCCGCGACACCACCTGGGACTCAAACACAAGCCTGCTGTTTCAGAAACACAATTGAAGGGGCAGAGAGAAGCCACCATTTTTTTGATTTTGCAACATACTTTTTCTGGCAGCTGGGATTCAACTTCTTTCTTCAGCCTCCTCAATAAAAATGGTCTCAACACCTTGTGCAGGCGCCTGATGATCAATATAGTTTCTTCTTCATTCAAGTCCACCTACAAGAGAACCTCAGGTGAGTCGGACATTTTTTTTTTAATGATGTTTCACTTAAAAACACTTCAGGCTACCTTTCTTATTTGTTGCAATACACGACTGAAATTGTATGTGCGGCACGAAGGCCAGGTCATTCATTACCTCTGAATTCTCTTCCCACGTGCCAGGAGGTAATAAAATGGACTCTAAATGGGGGTCTTTGTCTTAATGTGCAGTTCCATGGAAAGGGGGCCAGAGCCCCCAGCTTCCCAGTTGAGAATCTTTTGGATAGGATTGCAACAAAGCCTTACTGAAGACTGAGACAGAACCCGAGGGAAGGGGCAAGAGTTCGTGTGTTCTCACTCGAAGCTGAAGCGTTAAGCTAGGCTCTTAACTTGGATTGTCTCCGATGCAGAAACACACCAAGGCCATGTGGCCTGAACATGAAAAGAAAAAGAGAGCAGATCTAGTTTGTGTTGGTGAGCTTCCAAGCCTCTCTACCTCACTCTTCCTTTCCTCTGCCCTGATCTCGTTCCATCCTCTGTATACATAACCTCGTCCAGAACCTCTGTGTCACCTTCCTCTATGAACCTCTAGGGGGCAGATTTCATTGGCGCTGCTTTCTACACACGGGCAAGCCACTGAATTTCTGACAAAGGGCAAAGATCCCTATAACGTACTTCAAAATTCAAGGGCTGAAGAGTTCCAACATAAATGTCTCGACAGCTTTCTAAGTGGCTTTTCAATCCCACAGTTAAGAAACCACTAATCAAAAGGACAGGTACCCATTTCTTTTCTTGCAATGGCCCGTGTCTTCCTTTCAGAAATGAGCTCCAAGACAAAAATTGATGGTGGAAGGAATGAAAATAAGGAATGTGAAAATGGCTGCTCCGGGATCTGAGGAGCATTTATATAGACACGAAACTGAGGCTCACACAAAAGCCGGAAAAAAAAAATGTGTACAGAGAATTAGTGTGGACTAGCTCAGTTTTACACACAAATTCTTCAGGGGGATATAGTTTGACGAGAAGCCCAAGTTTACAACAAGGAAATATCTGTTTTAAGGTTTGTGCTCAATTGGTTCGGTTGATCTGGTTAAACTGATTCAACAAATATCTCCCGTTCATCCTCCCTGTGGCCCTTGTAGATAAACATTCCAACAGTCAGGAACATTCTCTGCTGGCCTACTTAACATGTTGGCAAAAGACCAAGGACCTAGATTCTAGGATCCTAGACCATTTTCCTAGGACAGAAAATAACCCTGGAAAGAGAACATATGCATCCACTGATTAGCTCTGTAAAGTAAGCAACACTGTAAACCACCCTACGGGCTTTCTGTGGCGCTAACATTCTTGGCTTTGGGCTCCTTACGTGCATTTCATTCCCATACGTGGAAATACAAAAGTTAGACCAGTACCCTTTCTCCAGTCATGGCAAATGGAGCATTAAACCACTGTTCAAATGTGCTGCAGCTCTTAAAAATCGTGGGGAGGAGGAAGTTAAGGAGGGCCCAGAGTTCCGGGAGCTTATTCTGCAGTGGGGTCCCGGTCAACAGGATCCTTCTGGGGGCCACATAGTGAGTGTTCAAGACCTGAGTCAGCTTGCAGTGGTGATTCTTCATTCGGTGGCCTTCATCCACTATCATGTATTTCCACCGAATCTGTAACACATGAGGAAGGACCAACATGTGGTGAGCTAGGGAAAATACCACAGGCAGGCAGTGGTGAGGAAAACCAAAGAATTCATACTTTGTGCATAATACAGTGTGATTCCCCCTAGGATAAAAGAATCTCAACAGTCTATTTCCCGTACCTGATGGATCACGTAAGACGTCATGTGATGATGGAACGTCAAAGCCACAATGCTGCATAGGGGCCATGTGATTCCAAACCACCCTTCCCAAAGAAGGGAACTTAGCCCAGAATGAAGTGGTCGGGCCAGGACTAGCTCCTGTGTCTCGCCCCCCAACACCCTTCCTATTGATGCTATCTCAGATTTAGTGTTCATGCTGCCTCTGCTCCTAGAAAGTACAGAATAGAGCTCTCCACTTAAAGCAGAGATTACTGACTGGTTTTCCAAGGTGGCGTCAGCAGGTACTTAGAGCTGAGCTCTTCCGGCTTCATGCCTTCTTTTCTATTATTATATTGGCTGACTAGTACCTTTGGGGCTTGGCTCAGCTCAGTGTTCTTTTTTCTTTTTAATTTGAATGAGTTGCTAACATTTCAAAGTTGGAATATTTCACATAAAAATCTGGACATCCAGCTTCTCTTAAAAAAGAAGAAGATCTGGCAACTTGGAGTCTCTCGGTTCAGACAAATTCCTTACCTGCCAAATCTAGGATCACTCTTTTGAGATAGCTAAAATGAAAGGACATACTCACTAGCACTGAAGACAATGCTAAAATATCATCCCTCTATTTGTGCCAGAACTTCGGAATTAAACACAATCTTCTTTCCCAGCATGACTACTGCTTTAAAAATAAAGAATGGCCATATGACACAATCTTCCCTCCTAAGTCTACTAGACACTGGCCCCTTCCTCTCTCATAACTTACCCTTCAGCCCTCTTCAAGGTCACTGGTCTCAGTTTCTTTAAGTGAGAACAATAAGGAATGTGCCACTAAGCCTATTCATTCCCTACAAAACAGTGGAAATGGCCAAGAAAAGCATCCGGTGCTCAGATGTCCCTGGATCCTTCTGCAAAGCTCCCAGAGAGAGGAGGGAGACTAGCAAAGTATTTTAGGTGGTTCCTGCCTTCCTCATGAGAAGTGACGGTAAAATCGGGGGAAAAGAAATAAAAGCATCCGCCAGGCTGGGATGTCCGGGTAAAAGAAACTACCAGAGTTTGGGGTTGTTTACTCTTCTTTCACCATTTCTAAGAAAAGCGTTTAAGAACCAAGCTGTACGGACAACTGTCCCAAGCTTACCAATAGCATGAAAAGAGGCCAGCAGATAAAAATGTATTCAAGTAAGCATTCTAATCTAATTTCCTAATTTAGCTTATGACCTAACAAACAAGGAATCAGGGGACGCTGATTTTGCTAATTTGCTAATTTACCAATTAGGTCTTCTGCTTGGGCAAAATATTACTACCCCTTTCTATAGCCTCAGTAACAAATAAAAGCAATTCATCTCATTACCAGGCATCTCTGATGAATTCTGAAATACATACGCAGAAGATGTGATAGGGTGTTTTTTTTTTTTTAAAGAATCTCAAATGTGCAAACACATTCCTGCAGTAATATTGAAAACATGTCATTTTTGACATGTTCAATGTCAAATTCATCTCTGAGCCGGAGGAGCAGGAACACAGCACTATTGCCACTGTCATCTCAATTATTAAACCCCCCTGGGAGCACACTTCCTGTGTGTTACTTCCTGTGATGCCACGAAGGGAACACTCCATTCCCAGAGCAAAGGTTTAAGGCAGAGAGAGAACAGGTCCAAGAAACAGGGATTCCGTTCAGTTCTGGCCATAACTTAGTTTCAGATTATAGCACTTCGGTAGCACCGTGGGGGGGAAAGAAATTACCAAAGGGGAAAACAAAAGGAAGTTTTCATAGTTGCTCCCATGAACCAATGTATTTCTGTCATTCGGCAAGAACGCATCAGGAGGCAAGGTGATATAAGTGAAAAACACTTTTCTATTTTATGGCTAAAGGACAACTTAGGACGTACAAATTAAGAGCCATGAAGGTTGCAGGTGGAAAAACAAGCCTCTCTCAGCTTCAAGTAAATAGAGAAACAGCCCAGAGTAATTCAAACAATAGCCCATTATTTTCCCAGGAAAACCTAACACAGGAATAGCACCAAAGCCCCAGCCTGGATGAATGTTCGTATGGAGAGGTGCCCACTCATCTTTGGAGAGACAAAGGCACCAGAGGAATGAAGTCACGCGGCTGACAATAACCCAGGGCAGCAAAAACAATTATTTCTTCCACAAGCAGGTTCAGGGCCACTGGAGAGAAAAAGAGTTGCAGAGGGAACCCAGGTGAATTTCTTAAGAGATGTAAACTCATTAACTATGAGAGGCTAGGTAAGAGAAGCAGAATCAATGACATATGCCAAAAAAAAAAGCATGCATAAAATTAAAACCCAAGACCAAAATATATCTGACTCTGCAAGTGAGCGAGAGCGAGAGCGAGAGCGAGAGAGAGAGAGAGAGAGAGAGGGAGGGAGGGAGACGAGAGGGAGAGGGCAAGGGGAAGGGAGAGAAGCCATCTAATGATCAAATTATAGTAGCGAGTATAATTTGGGGAATACTTTACGCTCCAGTGCAATGGTCCATAATTAGAGGTAAAAGAATTTTTTTTTCAAACATACCTTTGCAAGAATGTGCTTGTCTTTGATAATGTACTCATAAGTAGTCAAGAGGACGTTGAATTTGCCACTCCGCAGCTGGGGGACAAGGGAGCGACGCATGGCAGGGGTGCCCTGAATGGAAAGAAATACATACATATATATATATATATATATATATATATATATATATATATATATATCTCCCAATGGAAGTAATGTGAGCATTTTGTCTCACTATTCATGGCTTAATGGAGCCCAGACACGTGACTGAGAATTGCACATATATGCATTATCATATACAGATCCATTATCCAGGAAGAAAGTGCTTGGCAAAATCGCACACATCTGGACAGTTTTCAGACCCTTACAGACAGGCTTTCCCAGTGAAAACTGAGGGTGGGGAAAGAGAGAAAAGGAAATTATGGCAACCTCGAGGTAGCAGAGACCCTGCTGCCCTGCTGGAAAGCTTCATTTCTATGGGACCGTGCAGCAGGCAGCCCACGCGCCCGGGTAATTGCGAACTTTGCGGGAACCGTGGGCATAGAGGCACGCGGAATGCGTGATATTTGTCATTTGTATTACTCTCATCAGAAACCTCGCAATATGATAATTAACAATTTTCTTCTGCATTTCACTATCTGAAAGTAATTATGGTTTATTACAGTAATCTTCTTGGGATGATTAACTCACACTGTTTGGTACATGATGTACATGACAAAACTTTACAACCAAATACAGTTCACAGATGTGCATATGGAACGAAGAAAAAAAAATAGGGTCTATTTTTTGCTTCTCCACATTTATATATAAATACAGCATTCCAAACCTTGTAAGAAATTTTCACCACAGAAGGAGCCCATTTGTCAAATTCATATGTCCAGTTAGACAGAGTCCTACGGAACAAAAAAGAAAACATTCAGAGAAAAAGGCATTTGTATGAAAAATCAGTGGTTAAAAAGATGTTCTTATTCATGCTCAGGCCTCACCTTGAAAGGGGCTAGAGACTATAAATTATCTCAACTAAGTATCTCTTTTAAAGGTGTGGAAATAAGAGATAAGTGGAGAATAAGACGCCCCAAAGCATGACAAGTGTGTGTGTGAGTTCCTAAGAAATCTCGTAAGGAAAAAAAAAATTAATGCATAAACATAGAGGGGGAAGAAAAACCTTAGCAATTGCCAGAGTGATGTGGGGACTCTTTAGAAGCAGCCATGTAAGTGCACAGAAAAGTTGAGTCAGGAAAAAGAAATTTTATAAAAAGCACATGAAAATATTAAATAAATATGTGAAGATAGAGTAAGGGAAAAACATTGAATGCCCTTTTTTTTTTAAATCCCTGAAAACATCACCGTAATATAGGAGTCTGAACATGAACAATATAGGTAAAGAGCAAAATATATACTTGAAACGTAGATATAATACAAAGGATGTCTAAATACCACGGATTTGGATAATGCAGATTCAGAAGGCTTGCAAATAAATAGTCCTCGTTTGGACCGAATTTGCAAAGGCTAAACCAGAATCCTTTTTTTCTCAAGGTCCAAGACTGTACCAACACTGGGATCGACAAAGATCTCAGGGACTAAAACTGTAATCTAACACCCACAGCCAGAGACCCCATTCTGGAAGGGGGGCTCTTCTGAACAGGTATTCCTTCTCTCAGAAGAGTCAGAGAAAGACCTCCGAGAAGACGCACAGTGGGCCAGGCTCTGGGAACTGAATGGAGAACAGCAAGACCCATCCTGATGGCTGAAATTAACCTGCATGTACCAAAGGCAGTTTAATGCAAAATTCAGTTACGACTGTGATTTAGCTTCTGCTTTAAAAGATACAGTGAAGGCAGGTTGAATAAGACATACTTTTTGAATTTCTGCAACCTTTTGGAAATGGGACAAGGGAAAGCTATCAAAGAAATCTTTAAAAAAAAATACGTCCAAGCCTTTCCACCTCGGGAGTCACTTAAGGTGTCACAATGAATAAGACCTAACTGTGCCCTGTGCAGGCTGTGTAGACTACAGGGCTAATGGCTGGTAAAATCACTTTGTCCTGTGTTTAAACAGCCATTCAAAGAGGCCGGGGGTTGAGGGGGAGGGTGGGCAGTGAAAACCTAAATCCAGATTAGATGCTCTTGGTAATCCCACGACCTGCTAAAATTCTGCCTTAAATGAAAAAACAAAGATGAGCTACTAAGAGGGCAATCTACAACCTAGGGAAGGATAGTGCGAAATAAACGGCTTTACTTACGAAAGGGGAACAATGATGAGATAGGGGCCATTGAGTCTTTTGTGCTCCATCAGATAAGTGATGAGGGCAATGGTCTGTATGGTCTTTCCTAGCCCCATTTCATCAGCTAAGATCCCGTTCAAATTGTTATTATACAGGGAAACCATCCATTCCAGGCCCTGGAGCTGAAATGAAGAGTAATTGCTTCAATTATCCAAGATCTGCACAGGTAATTAATACTAATACAACTCAAGTGAGGCTGTGACTTCTTAACTCCTCGGTGCCGTAGGTTGCATTTCCCACAGTAGGCAAGTGGGGGGAAGCACCAACACAAAAAGAATTTAAAATATGAGCCTGTAATCATTCCGGCTGCTTGGCAGGTGCTAAGTGTTAATCAGATTTAGAAATGACGGGCTGCAGCATACTGGTGGGATTTTAAGCAGCTTTCCTGCTCATCCCTACTTAGCATTTCACAGTATATGACATTCCACAGTGATTATAAATGAAGAAAACCCAAACTAAAATCCATTCCAACCACTCCAAGAACAAAAAGCCAATGTGAGGATTAGAGACAAACAAACCAGAAGGCAGGTTTGGCACACAGATCAGAGATCATTAGAAACAGCCTTCTTGGCCACGTAGAGACTCCCCCGGGGCGGGATCCCCTCGGGGAGGAAGCAGGGTGACCGGGGAGCCAGGGGCGCGCTGCTGGGTCCACAGGAGCACATTTCCTGGTGGAGAAAAAGCTCC
This sequence comes from Lynx rufus, assembly GCF_022079265.1. Lineage (NCBI taxonomy): Eukaryota > Metazoa > Chordata > Mammalia > Carnivora > Felidae > Lynx > Lynx rufus. Next base: position 9,139,245 of record NW_025814824.1, read on the forward strand.
CAGGCACCACTTTGCAATGTGGGTGCCCCCCATGGGCAGCGCACTGGAAGTTTTAAAGTACAAGAGCTCTGCACCAGAGATGCGGCTTTGGGGTTCCTGTGTTAACTACAAGAAAGCTTGGGTGAAAATACGGAACTGCTCCACTTCCTTCCCCCAACCGCCAATACCACCACCATCCCACACATGTTGGATTTCAATGGTAGAAGCAATTTAATGTATTTATTTACGTGATATACATTTACACGCTTACATGTTACATACTACATAGAACTATTCACCTAGATGATGTATTACATATTACACAGAAGTAAATGTGTATAAATATACAAACACATAAATACGCATATCTGCTGAAACCAATTTAGCTTGCTGATGAAGTTATACTTAGGGAAATGTTCCTTTTAATTTATTTTATGTAAGAACTAAGCGAGTAATTCAATGATTTTCGTTAGTTATTAAGTGACTGTTCTGTGCAAAGGACCATGCACCGAGGTAGAGAAGACGGATGCGGGGTGTGGAGGATGCATGCCTCCCTTCAGAAGTTTCCAGTCCAAGAGGAGACAAAAGGCGTTCACACATACACGTGGTCTAAGAAGTGCTTGAAAGTATGTGGCATCCATATAAATACTATAAACTTACTTAAAACGGTACTAGCACATATATGCAATTGTATCGAGCAGGTCTGCAGAAATACCTCCATAGGCCACTTGGGGCTACCTTGCACCATGCCAAGACGCCCAATCATCCTACAGGATTTTGCAGGACAGCAACACCAGGAGATGGGAGAAACAGGGAGGGCTCTGAGGGCACGGGCAAAGATAGAGAAGGCAAGAGGGGAAATGAATGGCCACCACAGTGGCGGGTGGGAGGGGTTGCATGACTGCAAGAGGACCCTGAGACCACCAGACCTTTTGGAAAGTCAACTAAACAAAAAGCCATTTGAACAGTGGTTTAGTGGATTTTTTTTTTTTTTTTTAACGAAAACTGGCAAAGGGGCTGAATTTTGGATCTGCGTTCAACCTAGATAAAACAGGAGCACCAGTGGGCAGCACAGGAGACTAGAAAGTCATGAAACTGTAGGAAGGGATTTGGATTTCCCTAGACCGCAGAAGTGGAGGGTTCGGGCAGCGAAGCACACTTGTGCGGCTTTCCCGGGAAGCAGCACAAGAGCCTCCCCTCCACCCCCATCCACAGTGCCAGGGTTACAGAACTATTAATGGCACAAAAAAATGTGCCAAGGAGCAAGGTGACAGAAAGCTAACGCGTGGACAGAGATCCAGGAAGGCGCTGAGCCGCAGCTTTGTGAGAAGCAACTCCGTGGAGCGAAAACCCGGAAGGGGTCTGATGCGCATGCTCAGGAAACCTACAGTGGCTGGAGAGGAGGAGGGGCATGAAACACACAACCGGAAACCGGGGAGACGGGTGTGAAAGGACTGTGATGTCAGGGGATTAGAAAGGTGTTGGATGGCGGGAGGAAATCAGTGTGTCATCAACACTGATTTATGAATATTCCAAAGTATGCATCTTCTCCGTGCAGACCGACAACAGTTTACTAGAACAAACTGAGTTGACATCTATGCCAAGTACGATGAAAACAACTCGGAACCTCGTGAAAATAGCATGGTCTTTGGAGAAACCATGACCTTACTACAGCCAGAACAGTGGTTCTCCAAGTGTGCTCCAGGGGCTCCTGCTGGGGAGATTTTCAGAGCATCCCCAAGGTCAAAACTATTCTCACAATATCACTAATTCACCTTTTACATCAGGTTGATACTTGAACCGGTGATGCAAAAGCAGCAGTGGGTACAGACTGCTGGCACCTTAATTCAAATCGAGAAGGGGACTGTGGCAATGGGCAATGCAACCTTCACCCCCCACAATGGCAGCAAGCACAGTGCCCAGTATTAAGAGTTTAGAGGAGGGGCGCCTGGGTGGTTCAGTTGGTTAAGCGTCTGGCTTCAGCTCAGGTCATGATCTCATGGTTCGTGGGTTGGAGCCCTTCATCGGGCTTTCTGCTGAGAGCTCAGAGCCTGGAGCCTGCTTCAGATTCTGTGTCGCTCCCACTCTCTCTCTCTCTTGCTCTCTCTGCCCCTCCCCCACTAGGGCTCTCTCTCTTTTGAAAATAAATAATTTTTTTTTTTTTCGTTTATTTATTTTTGGGACAGAGAGAGACAGAGCATGAATGGGGGAGGGGCAGAGAGAGAGGGAGACACAGAATCGGAAACAGGCTCCAGGCTCTGAGCCATCAGCCCAGAGCCTGACGCGGGGCTCGAACTCACGGACCGCGAGATCGTGACCTGGCTGAAGCCGGACGCTTAACCGACTGCGCCACCCAGGCACCCCGAAAATAAATAATTTTTTTAAAAAATTAAAAAAAAAAAGTTTACAGGAGCCGAGTCTAAGAAGTCTGACAACTTAAACCAATACTTCCTGAGGTATATTCCAAAAGACACTAATTTTATAGCATGTTAATAGGGGATATATCAACATAAAATTTGGTGGTCAAAGAAATTTGGGGATTAGGAAGTTAAAGTTATTTCACTGCAGGATGCTGATGTGCAATCATAGGTCACACGTTTATTTTTGCAGAGTCGTGAATGCGCTCCTGCACAGCAGGGCTTACCAGGAGGGTCACTTCCAAGGTGCCCAGATGTCTGCTTGGCTCAGGATAGTCCTGGGTTATGCCTGGTATTTATAGGAAGGGCTTCTATACATGCTCCTAAGCATCCAAATTTGCAATATTAAATTATGCAATAATCCTACTTACAGCTGATAGTATTGCCCATATTTATTTGACCACAGAACATTTTTTTTTCTTTTTAAGGTACGTCTCCTGAGACAAATGTTCCAAGGAACACACTCTGGGAAACACCAAAGTGGCAGGAGGTAGAAGACAGGAGCTGACCTTATTCCAACAGGTCAAATGCAACGTCTGTTATGTTTACAGTATACTTTTCACCAGAGCTCCCCATTTTATGGTGTCTTAAAAAAAAGCATAAATACAGTAGACAGCGGCTCCCAGAAGCTGAATCCATGGCATTAAACTCTAGCCACCACTGCAAGTTTTGAAAAAAATGCTTCATTTACTTCAAGACGAGGCACAGATGTTCCTGTACGTACAGAATGTGGCTGGGTTTCCCATTGTGCAGAGACCCACAAGAAAACCGTTCCAAATGTTAAAGCCCATATTCCTTAACACGCAATTCACCCGAAAATCATGGAAGAGAAAATGGGTATGCACTAGTCAGGTGGCAAAATGGAAGTGCTCTGAAACAAAAATGGGAGGCACCACGGAAGAGAATCATCTTAACAATGGGACCCCAAATGCCTCCCCATCACCAAACTTCTTAAGCAATCGACACGCGCCTGTGCAAGACCCACTCCGATGAAAATTAGGTACAAGACTGTGACTTGCCAGGAGGGCACAGACCACACCCATTACCTGATAATGCTTCAGGGTCCCGTTGATGAGGAGGGCGGACTGCTTCTCCACCCTCTCCGAGATGGCATGGGCCACCGTGTAGTAGGACTGGGAGCCCCTGGCACTGTACTGCATGCTGTACTCATCATCCACGTCTTGCTTCGCTGTCCTGGGACAGAGAGTGGAGAGTCATCCTCAGATAATTTGGTGCCTGAATGGGGAGCCTAAAATAGCTGCAGTGAGCACTGCAGGTGTATCGACCACCTACTTCCTGTCTTCTAGTTCAAATACACGATCTGTAACCCTCACAGAATTAGCAAGGTAGACTGAGTACTGTCCATCCCCATTTTACGCTTGTGGGGAGCTGTAGGCTCACAGAGGTTAATTCATTTGTCTGGGCCACATAAAAAGTAGTGGAATCTGGGTCTGCGTGCAGGCCCGCTTGACCTCCAATGACCGATATGAGCGTGAGCTTGCCCAGCAGCTGAGAGAGGGAGCAAAGGGATAGGAAAGACAGGCCGGTTTCAGCTTCCTATGTCTTGTTAACCAGCTGGTATTTTTTTTTTTTTAAATTTTTTTTTTCAATGTTTATTTATTTTTGGGACAGAGAGAGACAGAGCATGAACAGGGGAGGGGCAGAGAGAGAGGGAGACACAGAATCGGAAACAGACTCCAGGCTCCGAGCCATCAGCCCAGAGCCTGACGCGGGGCTCGAACTCCCGGACCGCGAGATCGTGACCTGGCTGAAGTCGGACGCTTAACCGACTGCGCCACCCAGGCGCCCCCCAGCTGGTATTTTATTCCACAAGCAGTGAGGACCATCAAAGGTGGGGGTGGTGTTCTAGACCTTTGGTAAAGGAGGAATGGCAGACTGAGAAAACAAAGTTTCCTAATGTGGGGACTATTTCCTATTTCTGGGTGTTTCTTTTAAAACTCATGCCTTTTATTATTTATTTGTTTTTTAATAAAATTTATATTTATTTATTTCGAGGGAGACAGAGACAGTGCACATGGGGGAGGGGCAGAGACAGAGAGGGAGAGAGAGAATCCCAAGCAGGCTGTCAGCACACAGCCTGATGCGGGCCTCAAACCCATGAAGCCATCAGAACATGACCTGAGCCAAAACCAAGAGTCGAATGCTCAACCGACTGAGCCACCCAGGTGCCCCAAAACCTCACCACTTTAAAATGTTGTATTTTGCAGGGCGCCCGGGTGGCTCAGTCAGCTAAGTGTCTGACCTCGGCTCAGGTCATGATCTCTCATTTCATGAGTTCAAGCCCCACATCGGGCTCTGAGCTGACAGCTCAGAGCCTGGAGCCTGCTTCGGATTCTGTGTCTCCCCCTCTCTCTGCCCCTCCCCTGCTGTGCTCTCTTCTCTGTCTCTCAAAAAATGAATAAATGTTTAAATAGGTAGATAGATAGATAGATAGATAGATAGATAGATAGATAGATAAATGTTGTATTTTGCAGGGCACCTGGGTGGCTCAGTCGGTTAAGCACCTGACTTTGGCTCAGGTCATCTCATGGTTCATGGGTTGAGCCCCGCATCAGGCTCTGTGCTAACAACTCAGAGCCTGGAGCCTGCTTTGGATTCTGTGTCTCTCGCTCTCTCTGCACCTCCCTCACTCTCGCTCGGTCTCTCTCTCTCTCTCTCAAAAATAAAATAAATATTAAGAAAAATTTTTTAAATGTTGTATTTTGCATATTATTTCCTCCAAGGTTTCTCTTAATATTAGAGCTACACAAGCAAAGTGTTGACACAGAGGATGGCTGGGGTGAAGAATGGAGCTAGCAATTGAACACTGGGAGAAGAGGGCGCTGAGGGGTCCTGGGGTGCTGTGGAGACGGGCAGGACGGGAGTTAGCAGGGACCAGGAGGGAATGGCATTTCGCATGGGGTTGGGGGGGGGGGGCTCAGGGTGAGTGTCAAGGTGGGAAGGGCAGCCGAGCAGCCAGCTAGTAGGGGCAGTCTGATCAGTTCAGTCCTGGCACCAAAGGCCAAGGTCGGGGAGAAGCCCAGGAGTGATGCTGAGCTGGAGATGGGGATTTGGGTGGAAGGAAGGAGATGAGCCCCCAAAGCTCAGTGGGTGACCTCAGTCGCCACATTCATTTCACGTGGGGTGTGGGCGTAAGGTCGGTCAGCCTCCTTCCTTAGACAAAATTTTCTACAAGAAAATCCATAAAGCACAATCCTCCTGAAACACACTGACAAGGGAGAAAACTGAGCGATACACACTCAATGATCTGCTTGGCATCCTTCTCAGAAACCTCTTCACTGTTTGGATCCAGAAGTATTTTCTCTTCCGTGTCCTGCCGACTGGACTCCTCTTCTTCATCCTGGGGAGGGAACAAAGACACAGGAAAGAGTCCACTTCCGCGAGGGAACCTCGACGGTAGGATTTTCTGAAAAGCGACTGGGTGGTACTCAACTTCACCGACAGAGGAAACACAATTAAGGGAGGAAGTTAATGTAATGCTTACCTGAACCAGGCAATACGCCATTCCATTTCTGTTTAAATCATTGAATAAGAGAATAAGAGAAACCCTCTGAGGATCCCTTAGAACACTCACTCCCAAGAATGAATATGGAAAAGTCATGGCAGATGGGTATTTATCATTGTTTGGTTATCAGAGTCCTGCAGACCGTATCTTCTCTCACTTAGAAACATTCTAGAGCCTTCTCTCCAAAGCCAGACTTTAGAGGCTTACTATGATCCTTCTCATAAAAATGCTCTCTGATAATGCCAGTCGTCCCCCATGCATTCAAGGTAGAGGGGCTGGAGCTTGTGAACACACTGCCTTCTGTGACTACTTCACATCACGTATTTCTGAATTTAGATTAAAACTGTCAATAACTTGGCAAAGGACTCACTATCTCCACCTCTCAACTGTGTACTATGATCTGCTCATCTGTTTGAAAGCTTCGCTATGTGCACTACCAACCACTGGTGTTGAAGGCTCAGCCCTTCCAGGTAGTCCAGGAGAAATTCTTTAAAAGCAGGTTTCAAGAGAATAATGCTTTCCCACAACTCCTGAATGAAAACATATGAACTGACATGATGTTAACACTGACAATCAAACCTAGGACAACAGATCATTGAGATGCCGGGGGTCCGGCGAGGAGGCAGTACAGGTCTTTCGTTTTCCAGGCAAGGGATGAAGTTCTTTGACGGGAACATGACTCGCCATGAGTGGGAGACCCAAGATGAGGACTCCGGGTTTCTAGACCCCTGGGTCAGAGTTCACTCTATTCCCGGCTGCCTAGAGCTGTCTGCAGGGGTCAGTCTTGGGCTGATAGCTGGGGGTTCAGCAGCCTACTGTATCTCATCTCTGTCCCTCCCTGGTTCTCTTACTCAATGACAAGATGCTTCCAATGGGTCACTTATGGACACACTCATCCGAGTAAACAAGAAACATTTTTAAAATTGATTTTGTAAGCTTCAAAGACCTTGGAACAAAAGTGGCCTATAAAAAATAAATAGCATGCAACCCAAAGCAGTTTCTTCTTTTTTTTTTTTAACATAACTTCTTTTTTTTTTTTAACATAACTTTTATTATTTTTCCTCAACATAACTTTTATTATTTTTTGCTCTTTGTAAAAGTTAACAAGTGTTCATGGTAGATTCCTTTGGGGAAAAAAATGGGGGGGGGGCACAAAACAGAAGAAAATGACAATTGTCTTAAAACTCTGGTGAGCTATATGACCCAGTCTGTGGATCTACGCCACAGCACTTTGTGAACCAAGATTCTTCCAAGGCTGGCAAACAGAATTAATGACCACTCAATAACAATGCTCTCATAAAGGAGATAAAAGTCTTCTTTTAACCCTCCTATATGTAATTATTAAGCATTTTGCAGTTGATCTAAAAAAAAAAAAAACCTTTACTATTATTTCTTAAGTTCTGTTAAAAGTGTCCAAAATTACCATCCCAGTCTCTAGATGTCCTGACTGCCCCCTCCAAGAGACTGAGAAACATGCTTCTCCTTGGGTCATGGGTATATCCAAGGAATTCAAACCAGAATCATGTTTAAAGAGAAACCAAGAGGGTCAATAACCTCATTCAAACAAGCGCATGTTGCCCTTTCGTCTAAGTCTCCAGGTGTTTGACTGCAAATACACTCTAAGGCTTACAGGACTGCAGAAACCTTTAGGTGACTAAGTCTCAGTGCAAACCAGGTAAGGCAAGGCGCTGCCTTCCCAAAGTAAACCATCTCCAATTCTCCCCCAGAAGACCATTCTGTCCCCTCCAACATAATGTCAGCTTCTGTTTTCTTGGATTCATATAAATTTAGAATTCACCAAGTTTCCCCACTGGCCACGAGCCCCCGAGAGGTCACTGTACCGTGGGGATTGTGCCATCACGGCTTTGGCTCATCCCTCAGCCCCAGGCGTCCCCCAAAGGCCAACACTGGAGGAAGACGCGACAGACAGACACGGGTGCCTCCCCCATTAACTTTCAAACCCATACACTCCAAACACAGGTGACTACATACCTCCTCCTCGTAATCAGAATCACTCTCTTCGCTGTCGGATCGGGGGGCGACTTCGTAACTACAGGAAAAGGAGTGCGAACGAGAGGGGGCTTAGTTTTTTATTAAACTATAATATGTACACCCGTGACCTAACTAGCATGTTCTATGCACAAATGACAGATGCAGGTGAAATAACTTTAACCAGATCGGTAAAGGTCATGCTGTTTTAGTTCTAAGATTGTACAAGGAGCACAAAACTAAGAAGTCAAAGGAGGCCAGTACTTCTGTTTTATTGTTTTTTTGGCTTTTTTATTTGTTTGCTTGCTTCAATTTATTTTGAGAGAGAGAGAGAGAGAGAGAACGCAGGAGGGGCAGAGAGAGGGGGACAGAGGATCTGAAGCAGGCTCTGTGCTGCCAGTAGACAGCTTGATGCGGGGCTCAAACTCACGAACTCTGAGATCATGACCTGAGCTGAAGTTGGACGCTCAACTGACTGAGCCTCCCAGGTGCCCCCTCCCCCAGTATTTCTGCTTTTAGGCCATACCCAGGATTCATCTCCAACCAGGCGTCCAGCTGACTTGCTTTGGGTGCTTCTGGTCCAAACAGGACCTTGCCAGTTTCTGTGTGAGTCACTTTGACAGGTAGGTCACTCATCTGACTGCTTTCATCTATGGGCTAGAAAGGAGAAAAAAAAAATACACATCACCGCTTGGTGTTCACACAGCCTCCCAATTCTGTGCTGGGCATTTCTCAGCCTTTTGGCTGCCCAGCATCTGAACCCTTTTTCTGTGAATGGAAAGTTCACCACCTATGGAATCCTGGCAGGAAGTGGAATACCACCTCCTACTGAAGAAGCTGAAAACACCAGCCTCTCTTACAGCAAGGCTACCAGCACAAGACCTCAGCTCCATCCACCGGATGCACTCACCAAGGCTCTGTATAGGGACCCAGAAGGCTGGGGAAGCCGGCAGGAACAGGCATGCTGGAGGGAGGGCAGAGCACAGCAAGTGGCCTTGTGCAGCTCCTGCCTCCCAGCGTCAGCCATAGGTCTCGCTGTCGAGCTGTTCGGCTCAGCGCTGGCTGTAGCCTTGAGGCATGTTCTCCGGGCTTTCTTGGAGATCCAATGAATTACCCAATATCCCATTAACATATTCTCTTCTCACTTAAATCTGGCAGGGTTGATTTTTGCCATTTGCAACTCAGAACCCTCAACCCCCAAATAATACTTCCCCAGATAACAACTATTGCAAAGTCATGGTTTCTGAGAAAACAGGAACAGAGAAAGGTACTGTCACCTCATGAGGGGCCAGTCTAAGCTTCTGCAGAACCAAATGGCCTGGCATCTAATGCAGCCACGGGTGCTAGGAGTAGGATTTTAAAGCAAAAAGCTCTGCTCATCTGAAACCTGGCGAACGGGCCAAGACTGAGCTGAAGTTCATTATTAGACTCTCAATGAAAAATGGCTTGCTCAGAAAATTAGGAGAAAAAAATGAAATTGCAGAGGCTGCATTCAACCTACTTCAGAGAACAAAATTTTTTTAAGAGGCGTAAAAATGGAGTAATCCTATGCAAATGCGTGCAACTCATTACAGGGTGACGTCACCTCTAGGAGCAGACCCCCGGGCCAGACGTTGTTGGTTTGGAAATGCTTGATGTTTTAGGAGTCCTCCAGTTATCTATCTCCTTAAAGGTAATAAAATTCAATATTTAGAGAACTTATCAATTCCAAAGGATTTTTCCTAATTGTTCTTAATTGAAGTTAAATATAAATGGTAGGAAAAACAGTATACAGTAGCTTATCTTACGTATCTTTATAATAAATGACCAGAGGGGCGCCTGGGTGGCTCAGTTGGTTGAGCCTCCGACTTTGGCTCAGGTCAGGATCTCACGGTTTGTGGGTTTGAGCCCCGCGTCGGGTTCTGTGCTGACAGCTCAAAGCCTGGAGCCTGCTTTGGATTCTGTGTCTCCCTCTCTCTCTCTGCCCCTCCCCCACGTGTGTTCTGTCTCTCTTGAAAATAAATAAACATTTAAAAATTTTTTTTTAAAAATGACCAGAAAAAAAAGTTCTTCCTCCCTTCTCCTTTAAGAAAACACTGTAAGAATAAAAAACAATATATTATGATTATCAACCAAAATAAGCTTTAAAAAAAGAAAAGGATTACTCCAAACTTTTTTGTTTTTCTTTTATGTGTGCTAAAGCGATGCATGTGAACACCATTACTTTGCACGCACGACGTTTCTTTCTCTTTAATGTGAAAGGTCATCTACACACCCATGTGATCAAGACCTACCAGTCACTATCGTCTCCCTCGGAAAAGTCAGCTTACGTTACCTTGAACTATTATAATATAGCTTTTTCATTCTTATGTCATGCCTCAAAGAAAATTGGGAATCACTGTAGCTGGAATTAGATCTTTGGCAAAAAGCACTGAATGAGCACAGCAGAGTGTAAGAACATGATTTCAAAACAAACTGAGCAAGATGTCCACTTTGCCAACTTGAGCAAACAGAATGCACATGTGTTGAGATTAAAAGAAAAAAAAAAGGTGCATGTCACAAGCCCAAGATCAGTGGCTAATTTTCCCAAGAGATGATAAGAGGTAAGAGCATTGTCCCGCTAACACGTTAAATCTCTCCCTGTGTGCTTGTTAGTTACAGACCCTTGTGAGGCATGCTCAGGTAAGGCTGGGGGCTATTACAAATCAGAGTGGTTTCTAAGTGCTCCAATATATGGTATTCTTCCCCTAGAATGGCTCACTGAGAGGGCCTTACACGTTAGACTCTTAACCCCATCCTTTCTTTCCCTGTGATAGATTACAGTGGTTAAGCCACATTTACTGTTCAAGAAGTTTCTGCGCAGAATAGTGGTTTCAACCTTTTTCTCTGGATGCAGGATGTTCACATTCAGAGTACGCCTCCCATGTACAGTGATTCTAGAAGGGTTCCCCAAGCAGGTTTATCAGAATCCATGAGAGAAGACAGTTTGAAACATACTCCCTCCCATTCGGCTGTGGAGAGGGGTACGTATGCCTCCTCATGTGAATCATTGGCAGAGAACTTTGAGTTTTCGGAGAAAAAAAAGTCCAATAAATAAGTAATTGTGTTCTCATGATTCAGGAGAATTTTCAAAATCCTAGGAAATAACATTTAGCAATGTGCTGATGACTCCACACATAGAAGCCCTATCATAAACCTACACACAATGTCAAAAAATAAGTTAACCAAATATGTAAATCGTTTACGGAGTTTCATAATTTCAAATTAGTAATACACTAAGGAAACTGGGTCATATTTTATGTTTCTGTATCATTTGCTGGGGAAATGCAATTATACAATCACTTAAGGTTCTTACACACATGCTATACATTCATAAACATATAGGTACACAGAAGATTCCAGAAGGTACACAAGAAACTTCGTCTGAGACGGAAGATGCCTTTCCAGTATATCCCTTTTATGCTATTCTAATTTTCAACTATGCTAATGTACTACTATTTTTACTTAGAAATGAATAGCTGAGTAAAAATAACGTTGGTATTCACAGAAAACGGTGCCGTAGGGCATGGTGGGGACTCACGGAGCAGAACAGAGCAGAAATGGGTGCAAAACGCCTCACCTCTCCGTCTGGTCCCAGGGCAGACTCTCCTCCCTCGGCAATCTCTTCGGCCTTCTGCAAAGCAAGGTCAAGATGTCAGGTGTACGTGAATCAAGAAGACGGTTACAAGAAGAACTTTGTGGCAGTGCTGTGGTATAAAAAAGCACTTCATCGCCACTCATCATCATCCAACAAAGCTTACGTGTTAATGCCTTTCATTTGTATTTCTCTTCGCTGTCTGAGACAAGGTGTGTCTTTCACGGGCAACTTGCGGGGAGTTACTGAAAGCCACATATGATTCAAGGCTGGCACACACCAAAGATTTGTGGGTCGAGTCTTCCAGGACCCAAAATGCTGAAGGTATGAGAACATCAGGGCTGAGGTCAGCACGTGGAATGTCCTTCCCCTGTTTGGCACTGGGAAGACAAATCCTGATGTAACTGGCTCCACGTTCCTTGGCAAGGTTTCTAAAAACGTCCATCACGAATAAACTCGGAACCGCTCTTGGGTCATAAAAACAAAGAATCGTACAACAATCCTTTGAGCTCTCCGGATGTTTTCCATTCAACCTAATCGGCTTTTCATAATACACAGTATTTCCACGGTGGGTACTGGGAGCAAATGTGATACAGATACTGTGATCTCATGACAAATTCCATCACCTGCCATTTCTTAAATATTTCAATATCTTAGTCCATTAACCTCCATGTGCCTCAAAGACAGCCTAAATGAAAAGCGAGGATTATGTCACATTTGGGGCATACCCGAGAGAGTCTCATCTGCAATAAACACAGAAGAGTCTCAAATTTCTTACATTTATAACAACCTCTTTGACAAGGGAAATCTTTTCCATCACCTTTTTAGAATCCTTATTTGAAAGTTATTGCTGGAAAGCTATACTCTTCGTGTGTGAGGAAAAAAACCCAAAAAACAACTTTAGTCATTTCCTTTATCAAGACATTTAAGAAAATGAGCTTTCCTCCCCTGGGCTCTTTAGTTAATTAAAAATATATATAATGATACAGAATCGATATTAACTCTACTCTGTTTACTTAAGGCATTGATTATATAATACATTTTTGCTTTCCATGAAAATAACTCAATTGTCTCTTGACAAAACAGCTTTGAGAGGCAATGTTCAAAATCCAACCCTTTGTCCATACTGAAGAAATGCAGATCCCATAAACGTTTGAAATTTTGGGGAAGTTCTTTCAAAATTGTCTTACAAGGAATACATGTACGTATGTATGCCAAAGCAAAGGGCATGAAAAAAAAATTGCAGTGCTTCTACCAAAGAGCAGGAAATAAAATGCTCCCTTTGGTTATGATTTCCCAAGAATTTAATATTCTATGTATGCCGCCCCAACGTGAAAAACGTTTACACTCCAAAGGAGTGATGAGCGTCAGAAAAGACACCAGGCTCTATATCTTGGCGAAGGATATAGAGAACAATGGCAGAAAAGCCCAGAAAAGAAACCACCCATGTGACCAGCCCCTAAGAGTTCCAATTTTGGAATTCTTGGGCACTACACTCAGGCGACTGTTTTAATTAATGGGAGAAAGTCAATTAATCCCACCATTCTTTCCATACAAATCAGAAATAAGCTACAAATTTGGTCAACAAAGAAAATCAAATGAGACAATGAATAAGCCAATTTCCAATATCTAGCGAGTGGAACTGGATCACCATTTCAATGAATAGTACATTAAAAAGCTTGAAGGACCATAAATAATAGAATCAAAACCATTCTAAAGGATACTCTTCTATGAATATGCTTTGACTAGCTAGAGTGTTATCTAAAAACTGCCTCACAATCAGGCCCGTCCTTTATTTTAAATCCTCTAAACTCATTTTAAAAATAATATCAAATTCAAGAGGCAATGTCAGATTAGATTTAAAAAATTTGGTTCTGGAATTAGACCACGAGTGTTTGAATCCCCAGCTCTGTCACTACAAACAAGAGATCTGAGCTATGTGATCTTGAGCAAATCTCCGTCGTGCTTCCCTCTTCTGTAAAAAAGGGACAGTAACAGTCCCTCCCTCATGGGGCTGAGGCAGGAAAGGATTGCTATTTCAGTACGTACAATCCAGTGTTCCATTATATACTGTTATATACATATATACTCCTAGCATCAACCTCCACAATGCACAAGTTTCAATGACTGTCTGAAGACTATTCCTTTATGTCTGTGAGACTGGCTATAGCACTGCGTGAAACTGCTTCATAAGGTTCATCCCATGAAGTCAGGGATTTCTGTCTGTTTTGTCACACGTATATCCCCACACTGACAAGGGGTCTTGGCACGTAAAAGGTGCTAAGTAAATATTTGGTAAAAGAAGGAAGGAAGGAAGGAAGGAAGGAAGGAAGGAAGGAAGGAAGGCAGGCAAGCACCAAAAATTATAATAATAAAGAAGCATCCACTTAGCATACACTCAATGAATCATCATTATTGTAATTACATGCCAATGTATTTGCAAACCATAAAATTAGTTAAGAACACACACACAATTCCTCACAGAACTGGCACGCCCTGAATTTATACCCAATCCTGCTGCTATTACACAAGGTGGAAGCCAGGTGGCAGTCTACTCTATGGCAAGAGACAACACATTCTCCCATCATGCTTTGGATTCTTTCAGTTTGGTGATCTCTGGATCTCCCATGACACTGGTGCTTTATCTTGGCCGCCCACCCCCCACAAAAATAAAAAAAATAAATAAATAAAATAAATAAATAAATAATCAATCCCACAAAACATCCCTTTTCTTGGTTCAATGTTAACTCCAAACAGATTGCTCTTGGTGTTACCATGGTCTCCCACCAGTTGAGGAACCTTCATATACAGTTATCTCCATCACATGATTACAAACACATCCTACGTTACCAGCTGATGCCTGAGCTTTTTTTTCTCCATCAATTAAAAACAAAACAAAACAATCCTACAAAAAAACTACAAAAAAAACTACAACACTGTAGTTCATCCATTAATCAGGACTAAAAGGACCCTGTCTTGGCTTCTTCCAACCTGCAAAACGTTGGGGACAAATTATGCTTGCTGGAGGGAGGAAGGAGTGTAATTCACCTAGTGATGGAAGGGGATACGGAACAAATTACTCACAACTAAAAACAATGTGGCTTCCCAATGCCCAAGGCCAATGGCAATTTAGAAATTCCACTTAGGAATGTTCACCAAGCTGTGTGCACTGCTACCTGTTTTCCTTGCAGAAGCTATGTGAGATAACTGGCAACGGGCGCAAAGAGGCCAAGGAATCCCTACACGTGAAAATCCTGTGTAAGCCCGCACCCAGGAAAATAAACTTCAGCGGGACACTTCCTTCACATCACTACCCCAACACAGGCCACGAACGGCCTCGATCTGTAAAGAAACGGTTTTCTACCAAATATTTCACAATTTTACAATTTGTATGATGAAGCAAATGCATTTTATCCCCCAGTAGGTGTTGTTACACTATGCTAAAACAACGTTCAAGAGCGCTGGCATCTTACAGACTCATTCTGTTTCAGCGGAAACCTAAGCTTTCAGAAACCACTTGGGTTATTTTTACTGTCATTTAAGTGGACCTTTGAGCATTAAGATAGGTGATCAAGCAATAAAAAATACCCAAGAATATCAAATGAACAGGCAACTGCACATTACTGTGCTTGTACTCTGCAGAGAAAACCAACTCCAACATTTTTGACTCAAGTAACTGGTCAATCCAGTTAAGCAGGACTCTGATCCAAACTTCAGTTTTCACCCATTTTGATACTGAGCTAATCAAATTAATCTAATCACGCTGGCATTGCATTCACCTACCTTGACCACAGTCCCTACACTCAGATGCCCAGAATTTCTTAGAACTTTTCTTTGACCTGTGAAATTGTCCTCGTGGGGGTACATCATCATCTTGGGGGGAGGGGGGAGAAACAGGAGAGACAGAAGAATTGAGAAGAAGTGGAGAGCGGCTTGAACTTAAAACAAGGGTCTCAACAATATTACTATACGTTTGCATCTGATGCCTCTTTTCACCAAAAACTACACCAACAGGTTTTTCTGATTTGTTGATATCTAAAAAGGATGAAAACACATTTCCTCTTACCATACTGACCAATGTGGTATGCTGTGCCAGAAACACTCCCCCTCCAATATGTCACGGTCCTGAGATTTACTCCTAACAGTGTCTTCTGAGAAAGAGAATTAAAGAACTTCTGGAAGGAAAACTGAACACTACGATGGAAAAGGTACTTGACCCAACAGTCCCCCATGGGATTTGGACGGTTCTTATTAGCATCTTGAGTTTCCAAGAAATGTCACAAATTAATAGCAAGGGTGTAGTTCTGTTGGTATACACGCCATCGAAAGACTTTGGAAGAGGGAATTAAATATTTATTTTTGGCCTGAAGTCAACAGCCCGGGAAGCTGAGCCTGTGAAACGACCACGCGTCTTGACAGTAGGTTGGGTGAGGGAGGTCGGGGATGGCTGGCATGGGCTCCTGACCACAGCTGAAGGAAGAACTCTAAAGCCCTGCAAGGGCCACCTTATTACCACCAGGAACCACCGTAAATTAGAGGCTTCATGATTAAAAAATTCTCCTTGTAGGAGCTAGGGAGAGAGAGATAGGCAGGGTCCACCACAAAGAATAAATCTTCACTTCCTACTACATGCCTCAACAGGCAAAGAACCTGTCACTGTCCTAAAAGCCATCTTACCTAATTGCTCCTAACTAAAATACATACATACATACATACATACATACATACATACATAAAGTAGCCATTTATTCTCTCGACATCACAGAGAACATACAGCATGGGGAAAGAGAAGATTTTATTTAAAAAAAAAAAAAACAACTATAACCACATTTCAACAATTACTATCCTACATTTATACCGCAAAATTGTTTCATAAAATAATTAATACTAACTGAGCACTTACTCTGTGCCAGGGTATACTCTAAATGCTTTTTTTTAAGTCTACTTATTAATTTTGAGACAGAGAGAGAGAGAGAGCAGGGGAGGGGCAGAAAGAGAGGGAGAGACGGAGAAAGAGAGAGAAAGAGAAAGAGACAGAGAATCCCAAGCAGGCTCTGTGCTGTCAGGGCAGAGCCCAACACAGGGTTCAATCTCACAAACTCTGAGATCATGATCTGAGCAGAAATCAAGAGTCGGACACTCGGCCAACTGAGCTGCCCAGGGCCCCACTAAATGCTTTAGATACACTTTGCCATGTAATCCTATCACCTTCTTACAGATCCAGAGACTGAAGCACGAGGTAATAGGTCTTTTAATGAAATACTCTATAAGGGAATGAAAGCAAATTTGTACGAAATTTAAAAGTCTGCAGACTAATGTGATTTATTAGACAGTGGCTCAATTTTCTACTCTAGTATGCTCAATCCTATTTGTACACACCCTGGTGGCCTTATGTAGCCCCATGCCCTTTTATACCTTGTAGTCACCCAGCAGATGTTAAGAGAACGATCATGGCAGGGGACAGAGACCTCAAGGTCATGCAGAGTGCACATCAGAGTACATTAATCTTGTCACACTGCAAAGACTGGTTTCACATAATTAGATATTTCCATACTTTACAAATTATGCCTCCTCTAACACCTAGGTAGATACATATATTTCGTTTCCTATTCCTCCACTTCAAGGGCATTAACGGAAGACCAGACCCACAGCGAGAAGCTCCAGAATGATTTATAAATGTTATACGTCACAGCAGCAGCTCTGATGGTGAGAAGAGAGAAGCAAACATGGTCAAGGCAGGTTAAAGAAAACCCACTCTCCTGTTTACCAATAGCAAGGAAACACAATAAACTCCACCAGAAAGAGAGAGAACTTCTCTGTTACATTGGGGCAATTAAAAAAAAATTGATCCCTTTCCATTTAAGTTACAAGGTCAACCACACTCATCTACAGGAGTGTAGATACAGTCAGCTGTAGCCGAGTGGTCCTATACCTGTTGCTATAGCACAATGTTCTTGGTCCACTGGGTAAAGAAGGCTTTCTCAAAATAAAGGCTTATTGATGCCTTACCTCATTAAAAACAAACGAATGAACAAACAAACCGCAGACAGGTACAGCATAATACTGTTCTGTGGGAAAATGCTTTCTCAAAGGGTCAGCGCAGAACTTTTAAGCTTCAGGACACAGCCTTCCTTCCCAGCAGAGAAGCTGGAAGGAGCCATCTCAATCATTCACTCTAATGGAGGGAAGAAGAACTACAGATAATCCAAACTGCCAAATAATCAGCTTTTGAAAGCATCCATTTGCTTTGCACTTGAATAAAGGTGCATCTGCAATTGTGTGACTTGCTTTGAAAGAAGTCTCAAAGCCCCAGGAAAGAGACAGGTTTCAGGAAGGAGCCTGGTTTCTTTGTTTCCTCCATTATCCCATTTGTCCCAGCAAGATGGCCCCGGGAAAGAAATACAGCAGGTCCTCCCCAGTCCTGCTGAGGGCAGGGTGTGCTCAAATGCTGAGCATCCTGACAGAGCACCGGGAAGGAGGCAGAGGGCTGATGACCAACTAATGGTTCTGCACACTGAATCGTGTGAGATAACCTGCCAGAGCCACCCAGAGATTCCCACCAGGCAGACAGGAGGGAGTTGCTTTGGTATCCATTATTCTTTTGCCAGGAAACCAGTCCCCACCCCCAATTTGACTCCTGGGGCTTCCTTTTCCGCATTCATCATGGTTTATCATTATGTACCTGGTTGCATATTTGATTAATGTCTACCTGCCTCTCGCTCTCTGATGGAACTGAGAAGGCACGTGTGCTTCTCCTTGCCATCGCCTTCTTTCTCCCCCAACGTGTAGCCCGCTGCCTAGCTTCAGTTGATACTCGTCAAACAAACAGATAAAAGAGAAAAGAATAAATGCTATCAGCAAACCTGAAGCTAAGAGTTTGGAAGTAGAGAGCCAATCTATAGATCACGCAAAGTTGGCAGCATCGTGAAAAATAGTGTGACAGGTTCCCGCTCTATACAGATTAACACAAAAATAAAGGCATAATCCCCATCACTCAGTTAGAGATCTTTCTTTGCCTGCGATGATATAACAATCGAATACCATGGCAGGAATCCATTAATTATAAGCCAGAAGCTCAATTCGGGGACCCTTCAGCTTTTACATCACACACACACCAAGTAGAATTTGAATTTTACTGCTACGAACACCAACGGTGACCTTTTCCTGGCCACTTCTGCAAAACACAGATCCGGACTGGGAAAAACGAAAACTGCCGTTTCACGGGGTCCCCTTGTGGAATGTTACAGAATTCTTTCTACCTGTTTGCCCATGTGCCTTTCTCTGACTCTGAAAGCGTCTTTTGAAGTCAGAAACTGGGAGCTGGCATTCTGCAGAGTCTATAATGCCACCTTGACAAGAAAATGAGGGATCGCTCAACGACGAAATGTCTAAATCCAAGCCCTGAGTCATTGCGCGCTCTTCACAATGCGGGAAGCTATCTTCTACTAAAGAAGTCAGGTGCAAGAAGGCACCTTCTCAATCATTTATTCCTCCTCCTTAATTATGAAGCAGGGATGGGAATTCAGGAGCCATGAAATTAATTATTTTTTGAAAAACATTGCGTTCAATTATTCAGTGCACAGAATAAATGATTAAATGGCACCAATCTTCGATCCTCACAGCCCTGGCCGAGACTTCCTGTTTCTCGCTGGTGTGTGTGCCCAGGCCAATCAGGGTGTGTCGTGAAAACAAAACATGAACCAAGAACCAAATCACCAGACCACTCAGGATTCAGAGAGGATCTGTATTCACAGGTCTACACTGGCAGGTTGCCCTTGAATCGAGGTACAATATCTGCAGGGCAGAAATTCTAAATCTTACTCTTCACTTTCCGTGCAATATAATTAGGTTATATTGTACATAAAACTATTTACTGTTCTCTGTAATAACCTAAAACCCTGCCTTAGACACTCACCCTACCGTGACACCAGGGCAGCTGAACTGAATGAAGGAACCACTTTGACACTGTCTCCCGTTCGAACAAACAGACGGAAATCTGTTTCGAAAGTACCCCAAGGCCATCTCTTAACATCTTTCTCAGGCTCTTTCCATCTGTACTCTGCATTCCTTCTTAATTTTCATCGCCCTACCACACTGGCATTAAACTTAAGCAAATACTTCTGTGCCCTCACATCTTTCCCTTTTTGACTGACCGTATACACTTGATATTTCAACACTGTACGGGACCGTGAAAGTATGGACAGAACCGTTACAGTTTGGAACATCCTACTGGCTACACCCTCATCTCCGACCTGTGGTCTGGTGTGCCTCAACACCTCTTTGACACGGTGCCTGTTTTGGGTAAGCATTTTCTGCAACTCAAATATCTGATTCTTCCACTAGGGCAGTAACGAGTAAATATATACACACACACACACACACACACACACATATATATATACACATATATATGTATATACACATACATGTATATATGCATATATATATGTTTTTTTAAGTTCTTTTATTTTTAAGAGACAGAGAGAGACACAGCTTGGGCAGGGGAGGGGCAGAGAGAGAGGGAGACACAGAATCTGAAGCGGGCTCCAGGCTCTGGGTTGCCAATACAGAGCCCAACTCGGGGCTCGAACCCATGAACCGCAAGATCATGACCTGAGCCGAAGTCGGATGCTTAACCGACTGAGCCACCCAGGTGCCCCAGGAGAATGTATTAAAGGGCCCTGGACTGGCTTCTGACCATACACTCCTCTCCTCTGACTCACTAGGGCGCTCACCTTCTTCCTCTTCCTCCTCTTCTTCTTCTCTTTGGCGGCCTGGGCTTGCTTGTGCTCCCAAACCAGGTTGGTCAGGTTGGCCACATACTCATCAGTCTGCTGCAAAAGGTAAGCTAAACGCCTGTCTTTCTTTTGATCAATCAGTTTTCTGTAGCCCTCTTCATCTTCAGCCTATTAAGGAAAGAAGAACACGGTCAGGGCGCCATAAAGATTGGCAGACGACTCCATCTGCCACTCATCCGCCCCCCTCATGGTCTGAACTCTGACCGGTGGTGAGTGCGGGCAACCTAAGGATCCAGGCTGCGTGAGTTACGGCGCACAATCCGGGTCTGGGGCGCGCTTGGGGGCGCCATGCCTGCGTCCCAGGACACGTGGGCTCGTAGCAGTCAGGACACCGAACCACACTACTTATGTGGTGCAAGCAAGTCCTCAAAGTCAGCTCTTTGCTCTTCTAACGTTTTTTGTGCGCACGCATGCGTGCGCACGCACACACACACACACACACACACACAGATAAAATTTGAGAATCCATCATCCAAAGTGTATCCTTAACTTTGTATTCTGGAAATTTTCAAACAACTGAAAGTAGAGAGGAGAGTATAATCTCTCATCTCACCAACACCAAGCAACAGGAATTAACTCACGAGGACTCCCTTTTCACGGCTACCCTTCCCTCAAGTCCTCTCCCCAGTCCCAAGCTAGAGTGTCCTGAAGCAAATTCCAGACATAAGATCTCTTCATTCAGAAATAGTTCAGTAAGTATTTCTAATGGCAAAGACTCCAATGGACTGTAAGTGTAGTAAGTATAACTTCATATACGTAAAAGCATCACAAACACCGTGGCTGATAGGAAAAGTCAAATTTAGGGGAGTTTTGTCACTGACAGGCACGGCGCGATGGGCCTACGTGACTAGAGGCGAGTCATTTAGCACCTGGAGTCTGATACTGCTGGGTAATAAAACAGGTACAGTAATTTCCACCTCTACCTCCCATTAAGCAACATTATGAGGTTAAATGCAATAAAAACTCTGATGTACTCTGGGCCATTTCAAGAGAAATCTCTTTTATGCATCCCAATAAAAAGGACAGCTCAAAATATTTTCCTCATGTGACGCGCAGGATAAAAAGGGACATACCACAAAATCTTCCACTCTGCGGAAAAGCTGGGGATCTTTGGTCCAGGGGCACCACTCCAGCATGTGCCCGAGTGACAGCCGTTTTATAACCCAGTCTAGCTGCTGTCTGCCCCGTGGATGAGTGTGAACCTCAAATGCTATTATAACTCTAATTGCTTTTGGTTATGGTTGATCTCACTTGAAGAAAGAGTGATAAAAACTGCAGTTTCCCTGTTATCTGTATATTCCATCATTTAATTGCAAAAATTAATGATTTGCAAATGCCTAATCATTAGTGTCAAACCAATCTGTTACTGAAGTTCTAATACAGTTTCACTCCAGTTGAATCAGACAAATTTTGACCGCTTACTGCTCAAATTACTATAAAGCAGCCTCCTTGGCTAGTTAGAAATCTCGTGGACAGTCGTCTCCTTCCCGAAAAAGCAGAGGAGGGAGGTTGGAGGAGATCTAAGGTTTAGTAATACCTGGAAACAGGGCTCTTTAAAACATGGTGTTTAGTCTCTGGAATCCACAAAATTAGTGGGGAAAAAAAATTCAAACCATAATAACACCAAGAAAGGCCTTGTCACTTGGAATTTTCCAGGTTCGTAATTATGGGCCAAGGCTAATGATTTTATCTCCATCCTATTCTCAGGCATTATGTCCCAGGTACAATTTGCAGGTCTCGTATCATTATAGATCACACACACTTTTAAAATTCCATGGTGTGCTCCGAGGTCCAATTCCAAAAATAAATGGTCAATAAAACCAAACACCCTGGCCAATGATGTAAACCAATCCCTTCTGTATTTATATATCCATTAAAAAATAATAGCATAAATGTAATGACCCGCGGGTAGCCTTTGACAATAACACAGCTATGACCAAAAACGCAACATTTCAAAATTAACTTAAAAATCACTTTTTATACTGCTAGGGAGAAATTTCTATCATTAAAAAAAAAAAAAGGATAACACCAGAGGCTTCAAAAAAACAGACCTTCTTCGAGTCCAAGATATAACTTCATGACACATTCATGCAAAGCAACCTGTATCATGAGTCTCAAAGACGCAAAATTTTACAAAGGACGATCTGGTTGTTAAATACAATTCCTGAAAGCTGTACGACCCGCCTTTATGTGAGAAGCTATAATCTGAACAGCAATGCTGCCCCAGGACAGGCAAGTACTCGACTCATCAGCCGTGGTCCTGGATTCGTGGTATGTGCTGTCCAGGAAAGAGAAGATGTTCCTACTCCATCCATACGAGGTTCAAAGGAGCGTGTTAACATGTTTGAGAAGCTGCTTTTACTCACCCCCTGCTATAGCATATTTACCATTCTCAATACGGGTGCCTGTGAGGACCCCCATTTCCCGGGGTCCCTGCAGGCGAGCGAGCTCCTTACCATCAGTCTTCGCATTCTCTCCTTTTCGATACGCTCCGTCTCTTTTTTCTGCTCTCTTTCCGTGTTGGCGTGCCAAGTTGCCACTGCTTTGGACAGTTTCTGGATCTTCCCGGCCACAGACCGATGGTATTCCTTAAAATCTTTTGCATGCTGCAAAATACTGTTCAGGTACTCCTACAGGATCCAAAGGGAGGAGAAAAGGATACTCAAAGTCTATTTCCCATGAGGTTTCAGTGTAGCCCAAGAAAGCACACACTTTGGCTTCATGAGAGTGGACGATTAGAATCTTCTAGGGGATAGGTGCCCTGGGATGTGTCCTGGCAGCTGAGCTGTGGGCTATGGGGCTGGGGAAAAAGGCTCTCAAAGTTTGTTTGGGCGCCAGTGTGTGGAAGCGAAACCTCTGAGGCCTCAAAAAATACGGCCCCATGAAAATGGCAGGATCAAGGATTGGCAGAAGCACGCAAAACAGCGGTGATGAAATGTAAAGCACGTCACCCTCAAATAAACCCGAGGGAGGAGGGTATTTTCAGTGAGAACCAGGTTATAAAAGTCATGCCTCTTCTGCTCTAACTTAAACGCCTTAGAACCGTGACTTGAAATAAGATGAGGAGCCACGCAAATCGCCGCCCATAATTCAGATCTACTTTTTTTTTTTTTTTCAACGTTTATTTATTTTGGGGACAGAGAGAGACAGAGCATGAACGGGCGAGGGGCAGAGAGAGAGGGAGACACAGAATCGGAAACAGGCTCCAGGCTCTGAGCCATCAGCCCAGAGCCCGACGCGGGGCTCGAACTCACGGACCGCGAGATCGTGACCTGGCTGAAGTCGGACGCCTAACCGACTGCGCCACCCAGGCGCCCCCAGATCTACTTTTGAAATACGGGAGGAGACACGTGTACCAACGAATATCTAACATTTATTTTTCCAAATGAAACGAAGCTGGGGCATTAAATCGAGCACTAGAAAACAAACACAATTTACAGGGCTTCTAATGCAAAATCAAATCCTGCATCAAAAATATTTCCAACCCCCTAGGAAGGAACATTTTAAAATATCTGCCCCAGGGTGCCTGGATGGCTCAGTCGGTTAAGTGTCCAACTTCAGCTCAGGTCATGATCTCACAGTTTGTGAGATGTGAGCCCCACGTCGGCCTTTATGCTGGCAGCTCAGAGCCTAGAGACTGCTTCACAAACGCATTTTGTGTTTCCCCCTCTCTCTACCCCTCCCTGGCTTGCGCTCTTTCACTCTCTCTCTCTCAAAAATAAATAAACGCTAAAAAAAAATTTTTTTTTAACTCTACCCCTATGAAACCTCCAACGGGGCCCCAGAAAAGCCCAGGAGGCTGTATTTACATTCGTTATAAAAATAACTGTTTTGGGGAGCCTGGGTGGCTCGTCAGTTAAGCCTCAGACTTCGGCTCCGGTCATGATCTCACAGTTTGTAGGTTCGAGCCCCGCATCGGGCTCTGTGTTGACAGCTCACAGCCTGGAGCCTGCTTCGGATTCTGTGTCTCCTTCTCTGTCTGCCCCTCCCCCACTCACACTCTGTGTCTCGCTCTCAAAAAATAAATAAGAAATTAAAAAAAAAACAAAACAAAAACTGTTTTGCTCTCTTCATTTCTTTTCCAGGCCATCGGGGTGGCAGCTGGCCGTGGGATTATGCAGAAGACACCTGCCTGGAATTCAGAAAGCAGGGTCCTCCACTGATCCCCTCACAGTCCCACGGACAGGCCACCCACTTCCCTAGCCTGGCCTGTCTCACATGGGGCGGCTGGAACACGGGAGTTGCAAGGGACCTTTCTGTTCTCATGGTTTGTCCCCACCGCCCTCGTCAGTACATTTCTCAGTCCTTCTGGGTCCACCTGAGGGCTCAGTCAGGCGTGTCCGTCAATGTAGGGCCACACAGTCCACACCCCAATACCTGGTGCTTCTGTCGACGCTTCCTTTCCTGCTCAATCTTCTGCTGCTTCTCCAGTTTCTCCGTCATGCGGGCCTCCCTCAGGGTCTGGCGCTTGCTTCGTTTGTATGCTTTGGAGTTGAGGGCCGTCTCCAGGGTCGTGTCTCGTCGCATGCAGGCCACCACCTCTTGTCTCAGCTGTCAAGGTCAAGGGGGGAGCGGGGAGCCGTTGGGAGAGCTTCCCCAAACAGAGGCCTGGCTCCTGGACAGCCTCCACTGCCCTGCCCCCCGTTGGTGGGGCAGAATGGGGTCTCTACAAGGTTCTCCATCGGAGTTGGCCTTGTTTTTTGTAAGTGAAGGGACTAAATCGTGCCAAATCCACGCAGCACTTTCAAAGACGGTAAAAGTGTTCTTTCCAAGTAATTCAGATTAAAAACAAAAACAGAAACTTACAGCACTGTAACACGAACAAAAACACTAACCAAAAGCTGTCTTGGGTGTTCAATAAATTAATTCATTCTGTTTAATTATTCTAATGGTATTAATTAGCTAATGAGCTTCTGAAATATTTTACTTCATTTTAAGTGCCATACTAACATTCTCTTTGTGTCTAAAGATGGACTTTAATGATGCTCTGCAAAAAAGAGTAGAAACGTTACTTCTTGTTCATGCACAGTAGCAGCAGGTACTCAAACAATATTAATTCAATGTTAATTTTCATATGAAAAATGGGAAATACGGGCTTTGGCTTCCCCCACTCCCAACGATGATATTCTTTCCAAGATATTTAAATTTCACACTAGATCGTGGACTTCTTTTTAGATTACCATAAATGTAGTATCTTATCCATGTTGTACGTTACGTGGTAGCAGCCGGGGTGGTGGGGGTGGGGGGAGGATTGGGCATATACGTTAAAATAACAATCTAACTGAATCTCAAATCAGCATCAACTATAGTTAATTCACTGGGAAAATTTCATAGAGGGTGGACTTTTCTACACCAAGGAGAAAAGCAAAAAAATCAGAGACTGGTAAGAGTCCCAGCACAGAGAAGCAAATCTGAATACAATATTATTTTGTGAAGATATATTCGGTTATTAATCATTTTCACAAAATTTTAGCAAGCACTTCATGAAGTGCGTTTCGTGAAGTCCCGTATAGGAAAGGAAGAAAATGGCATTCAGGGCCTTTTATTTTCTTTCGTTTAGAATTTCAGCTGAAAGCTACTCTCACAAAGCTATGGCCGAGGAGCACCCTGTCACCACGACACCCTCCTGCGACATTATAACCCATAGGGCAAATGTACTCCCAACCGAGTTCCTATGACAGTAGCAAGTGGGGTGCCTTTGTGATTTTAGTCACATCCCGCAACAGACTGAGTCATGCAATTCAATACTTCCAAGCCACTTTCATTCATTAATAATTCATTTTGCACGCCCCGAGACCTTCACCAAGTAAACCCACCTGCCTGGCAAGCATGCGTCCCTTCTCCCCCTTGGCTAAACGAGGCAGGGTGCGGACCAGGAGACCTGCACCTTTTGGGTCCACAGAGCAAAACTCACCAACGTAAAACTATCTCTACTTCATTTCACTAGTCTCCTACAGACTCGGCAGTTACAAAACAGATCACCATGCTAGCTTTTATTAATCAGTCACTACTAAGAACCACAGCAAGAACACTAGGTAACAGTCCACTGATTAGTCAATACGTGGGCCTGATGTGGTCAAATGCTTCAAACTTAGGCTCCGATGAATAATCAGCCGTTAGAAAACAGTGCTATGTATTTCTACAAATGAGGGGCTATCAATTCAGCAGAGGAGAATTCGGAATGGCTAGGATTTTACATTTGTGTTTACAAAGAGACTCTGATCGACCCCCTTCTACCTTTTTCTTTGGAGTCATAAAGGCAAGCTAAACCATTTATTCTCAAGGTTTCATCCAAGGTAACAAAATGCCATTACTTTGACTCTGGAAACCGTAATATAGGAGAAAAAAAAAATGACTCTGATATACAGAAGAAAAAAGTAGAATAATAAACAATTCATCTTCATTACTTTTGGTTCTATGCTGCTGGTTGGAAATACACACTAGTTTTACTAAGTTTATATCTTTATAACAATATTGAACAGACTTCCGCTTATTTCCTTCATCTCGGATTCGCTGCGGAAAAGGTATTACCTGACGCTGGAAATTGAGTAAGCGAAGTGCTTTCAGCTCCACAGTTGCTTTGGTTCGTAAATCTGGTGGCAGAGAGCCAGGCAGATTTTCCAGTTCTTGGATCCTATGAGCTATGCGAGCCTGGAGTCTAAAGGAGATAAGGAAATGGGGGGAGGGGGAGGGGGAAATATACATTACAACGGAGTCTTGAATGATAAACAGTAACCCTCAGGTTTAAGTTCTGGCAAAACATATCCCGGATCTTGCTGTCGGCGAATTCCTGATGCCCAGCTGGATTATCTGATGTTAAACGGAGAAGAGCGACCTCTGCATTGACGCGGACAGGTGCCGTATGTTGCTCAACACTCTGGCCTTCTTCACAACGTCTCTCTCTCTCGAACACCCAGAAAGGAAGACTCAGGATGCATCTAGGAAGGCAGTCCAGTGCCATGACTTGCTTCAGACAGAGAGAACATGAGAGACAGGACAATGTGATTTGCTCCCAAATGCCCAGGCAGCCAGAGTGCAGAGCTGAGACAACAGAGTTTTCTTTCTGACTTCCAGTTCTGTCCTAGGCAACCAGGCCATGTGCCCTCTTTGCCAAGATGCTGATGACAACAGCCGTTGAAGCTGAGTGAACAAGAGCACTTTTAGGTGCTGAGGCCACAGAAATCAACCAACCCAAAACATTCACGGAGGGAGCCTGCCAACCACGACCACTTCCTCTCTGAGCAGTGCTTGTCTGAGAAAAGGCAAAGTAGGCATTTTTAAAAATCAGCTTTGGGGTAGCGGGAGATGGTAAAGCAACAGTATTTAAAAACTAAGTTTCTAGAAAAAGGGTTGCTAGAGATTCTCATCTCCGACATCATCAGGAATATAACTGCAGGTCATTCTTCAAAATAAAGGCAGAAGAGAAAACAAAACACACCCCACTTTCTTCATTCAGCGGGGATACTTTTACTGTGACCCCATACAAACGGGCTTCAGATTTCGCCTGGATCCTATTCTTACAAATAATTGCATGCCATTTAAAATCTATTTTTAGAACTACCTCCCTCCAAACTTGGGGCAGAAGTGTCTTGGAAAAGTTTTCATGAAGAATAGTAAAAGGTAGTAAGTTAAATTAAGTTAACATTAACTGTGCTAAGGTGTATTTAAGGTAGAATTTTCTTCAATTCTTTCTCCCTCCCTCCTTTGCACGTACTCACTCTGTCTCACACACACACACACACACACACACACACACACTCACACACGCACACACACATGCATGCACCCCTACAAGGTAAATGCTATAGAGGTGCCATCTTACTGATGAGAAAACTGAGGTTTGGAGACAGTAAGAAACACGCAAACTTCACAGAACTAGTCAAGGAGGGAGCCCGGACAGGAGCCTCATTTGCCTGACACCTGCAGGGACACCGCAGGTAATTAATACACACTTTCTGACTGCAGCTTTCCTGGACCTCAACTATAAAAGCTGGTAATTAAAGATTCTTTTAAAAACTCGTATCATGCGGGGTGTCTGGCTGGCTCAGTCGGTGGAGCGTGTGACCCTTGATCTCAGGGTTGTGAGTTCTAGCCCTCAGCTGGGTATAGAGATTACTTAAAAAATAAAATCTTTAAAAATATTAATAATAAATGACTAAATAAATACAAATCTGTATTATGGTTTTGTCGACCTTTACGATGCTCTGTGTGCGTCAACAGGAAAAAGTACAATCTCTGAGCGAGGGCCCACAAAATTATCTTACTACTTCAGTTAGCCCAAATATCAAAACTGAGTGCTTTTAAAAACAAACCCAAACCAAAAAAATGTACAGAACTTGCAACTGTTTGCTTTGGTAGAGAAGTAAAATGCCATCTTCTTCAAAACTTGAAAAAATGACAGTAAGGGAAGCACATCATTTTTTCATTGACTTTGCTGGAAATAATATCCTGACAGATTCCTATTTTATATGTTATTAATTCTGATTTACTGAACGATTTGATGGCAGAACATGCTATTATTAGCGCTGTCCATGTTATCATGCTGTTTTTTGCAGCCCTCTGTACTAACACAAGCAAACAGGCCCTTAAACGGCTTATACATGCAGCAGAATAAACACTTGTGTGAGTTCAAATGACGGTAAGAAACTTCCACCATTTTTGAAATAAAAAAAGGAACACTTACAAATTTTAAATAATAGAAAAATAAACAAACTTCCACATTGTATTCTTTTGGCCAGACTGCCCCACCTCACCCACTGTTCTTGTGCATTCCTATTACTACTGATACTCATGGGATTTTCATCAGAGTTTCTTTCTTTTTTTTTTTAATTTTCACTGTATGGAACAAAGATCCATTTCATTTGTCCAATTCAATTTCTTAAATATTCACATTGCCAAAAATCTCTAACTATGGCCAGAGATGGTACATCTTAACTACGACATTAAGAGAAAAAAAAAAAACCTGTTATAGTGTGTTTTTTTTTCAAATATTTAATTTAAATAGGAAAAAACAAAACAAAAGAAAACTAAGCCAAAACAGCTTTACTCATGTCGAGTGAAGGCCACAGTATAGGAGAATTAAATATCACAGGGAGGTAGATGAGAGTCAGTGATTTAGTTAGGCTACTTCCTCGGTTCTAGATTTACCACAAACTTTTGTTCGTTTGTTTGTTTGTTTGTTTGTTTGTTTCATGTGAATATCTCGGAAATTCAACCATCCCTTGGTGTTTGGGCTTACTTTGTCTGACCAAGTGGGTCAAGTGAGAAATCAGAGGCATAGCTGCTTTTTCTTAATCTTCTAAAGGTCTATGGAATTAGGACGAAATAAATAATCTTAGGACAACTGGGCTGAGAGTACAGAGATTAATTCCCCCCATGGGAGTGGGAGATGTAGGGATGTGGGGAGGCAGGGATGGGGGCAGATGTAGCCTCAGAGTCTGTGGGGAGCAGTGGGGGGCACTGCTTCCCAAAATATCTGCATCTCCCAAGGGCCTAGTAATTTGCCAAGGAATCTCAGATTCCCCAACACAAAAGAATCTTTCTTTTGTGAGAGGGAGGTGGAAAGTGCAAAGTGCCATCGTGCAAAACTACAGAAGAGGAAAGGTAGGTTCCGCAGTAAAATTACATGCATTGAATTCCGCACATGGTGGGTGGGTAGCGAGGGTACAGGAGGGGCTGCTTTAACGTAGAAAATTTTATTTCTTTGTGGTGGTGGTCGTCGTTGTTAATAGAAATCTTCATTTTAAATAATGCTCCTCGCCAGACAATTTCATCTTCCCATCAATGGAATTCAGCAGGTAGTCCAATAAAGAGATTCAGGATTCTAAACTTCCCGAAACAACAACACATGTAATACTGTATAACTGCGGGAGACTCATTTGGTGTCCTCACGAGTACAGAAAATTGAAGCAGAATTAGGTCACTCAGGTTTTTCATACAGATTGAACAGTAAATCAAGAGGGGTTACTGTTCCAGCAAGAAAAAGAGTTCCATTAAAGGTAACAGATATTTGTTCAGGTCCAGAGGAGAAGTTTATGATTCCTGTAGGAGAGTTATTTGAACAGAAAATGACACTGGTACATTTTGTTCCTTCAAGGAGCTGAGTGACACTTTAAAAAGGGGGGGGGAGAGGGGAGAGGGTAGGGGAAAATGACTTTTCGTAACTCTGCTGATCAAACAGCCCTTGGTAATTTTTAAGAAGGAGTTTCAGGGTTGCAGTGGGGATCAGGGAAGGACAAAAAACACGCTTGCTTCCCGAAGCAAGGTGTGCTACTATTTTCATACTGAATTTGAAATTAATGCCAAAGAGGGCTGGCGTGTTTCAAAGGGGAGCTTCTCAAATAAACTCCTTTGAATGTGAAATGCATCTTCCGTGAAAACGCTTGTGGAATCCATTTGTTTACACACTAACGTGACAACCGGAGCGCTTTTGCCCGAAAATCGAACTCAGGATGGGAGAAGTGAAGTCAGATATACTGACAGGGCAAGAGAAGCATGCTGGAAAGACCACCACCACCACCAACAACAACAGCAAGAACAAACTGGAACTCTCTCTCTGACACTTAACTACAGAAAAAGGCACTGAGTTTCATCAGTAAGAGAAAGATGGTCAAAAAAGAAAGGATACAATTTAGATGGGAACAAAATGTTTTCACCGCAGACTGCACAGATTTGAGGCAAAGTGTTCAGGCGCAGAAACTTACTTATGCTGTTGTTGAATCAAGAAGGTCAGTTTGTCAAGATTCTGCTTTTATGATGAGCAAGAGAAACAGCCAAGCGACTTAAAAGTCAAAAAGAAATTTGAGATTCTGACAACTTCCTTTCAATTTTCACAGACAAGGTAAGTGATATTACCATGGTCAAAGACATGAACATCTGTTAAAGAAATTCTGACAGATGATTTCTTTGCTCCAACTAAGTACATAAAATTATAAAGGAGATATCTATCTATCTATTGTTATCTTTTACACCTTGCTCAAATAATCTATCAGATGGTTTTTGCTCCAATTAAGTACATAAATTATAAAACAAATATATGTATACATATATTACATGTACACATACATGTACATATACATATATATACACATACACATATATACACACACACATATATCTATATACTTTAGACCTTGCTCAAATACTTGATCAGAAGGTAAAGATACACAGGACCTTTCCAGCTACTAGTGCTAAAGACCAGGAAGCCATTCTCTCAAAGAGGGGCAAAAGGCAAAGTTGCTTAGCTGTCTCTTACAGGAGCCTAAGGCACTCGATCTAACCCCTTCTGAAGGATAAAGTTAACTCCTCTCTGCAGCTGAACCATTTATCTCCAGATGGGGAAGCCAGCCATCGCTCTCTAATTAAAGAAGATACAAGATGCCCTGTGATGTTGCCAGGAGAAACCCGTGCTCTTTCTCAAGACGGCCATGGGAAAGTTCAGCCCCAAGACCCCACCTGCTTTTCAGACCCAGAGTTGCCAGAGCAATCATTCCGGAAGCCACGCATCTTTACGAAAGAGGAGACATTTCATCAAGTAACGATAATAATATCAAAAATAGCCATTCCACCACATTCTGCTTATAATTTAAAAGATCCCGACTCATGTATTTTTTTCTTATTGATACGGGGCTGGAGGACCAAAGCTTTTCACACACTGGAATAGGCTACATAGTCCTACTTAGTACTGTATACTTTGGGAGGCCATCCAAGGGTGCTAAAAATGGGGCTCGTGACAAGAAAGTCCTGCAAATACAGTTCTGGTAAAAATGAAGAAAACTTAGGAGTCAGTAAAATGCACATACACCTGCCTGCCTCCCCCCAACCCCCCGCCCTGCACAACACAGGCTGAACAAGGAGAAAAGTCCAGATGTATTTCTAGGTAGAGAGAGTGTCTATGTTATGAATGTAGTTCACATGACGTAGTAACAATACTGGTACATTCGAGGTAAGGACAAAAAAAAGTTAGTTCTTTGGAAGTCAGAATTTTAGAGTAACTAAACAATACCCCTCGGTGCTACTTACTGCCTTTTTAAAAAATACTTTTGACTTTTTTTTTTTTTTATTCAGTAGTGATGTAAAGAAAGTACCGCATATGAATAAAGCTTCTGCCCCAGATAGGAACCTAGTGCTAATATGTGACTTTGTACCGCACAGTGATCCGCCTGTCAACACTACAATACCAACTGATGATGTATATGTAGCTCTCTAGGGATACATAAAATTTAGGAAACAGCAATACAAAAGCTCTTTGTCGAGGATTAGTAATAGTACAGAGAGGAAAGTTTTGCTCTTCATCCAAAAAGCTACACACATTTACGGCCAAGTTACTGTGATTTCTTTCACAGTTAACTACCAAAGCTGGTAACTCAGTGTTTTAATCTAGTAACATGTAAGTCATGTGTCTTTCAATAAAGACTAAGGTGATGTCTTTAAAGGGAAGCTAGATGTTATTTACTGACCTTCCCTTACAATTTCTCTGAAATTAAATAATAATTGGGAAATAATCATAGCTGATATGTACTGAAAGTCTTTGCATCATTTAATCTCTCCCCCTACAAGAGGTACTATAACACCTTCTTTTAACAGATGTGGAAACTGAGTCACGGAAAAGAGATGTAACTTCACCAAGGTAACACAGCTGGTAAGCGACAGAACACTCCCGGACTCTCTTTTTGGTTAACATTAAGTATTTACATCAAGGGTCCGCTAACTCCAGCCCGTGGGCCAAATCCTTTCCACAGCCTGTTTCTGTAAATAAAGTTTTACTGGAACACAGCCAGCCCATTATTGTCTGTGGATGCTCTTAGCAGAGCTGAGAGGCCTTTGCCACAGTCCTGAAAAGGGTAAAGTTTTAACCATCCCGCCGTTTGCAGAAAAGGTTTGCCCACTACTGATTCAGATAAATGTGCCAAATCAGGTGAAAATTAGGTTTCTGGAACGAAGAGTTTAAAGAAGGACCCCACATGAAGACACTTCTATCGGGCTTACCACTAAGGCTGGGCCAAGCTGTAGACCCACAAATGCATGCATTAAAACAAAGAATATATTACAGTGAGCCACTATGTAGGCTTTAGTAGCATGAGACCAGCTCGAAGCCATCATTCAAGGATAAACTGAGAGACACCATGCACAGATAGGCCAAGTATGACGGGTCTGCTTTCTTGTATCCACAGGCACTCCTAGCTGGACTTTGATCTTTGCATCCCCAGTGCCTGACACAGTGCCTGGCATGTCATGGCGGGTGATGACAGCTTTCCGGACTCAGTGAATGACACTCACCGTCCTGAGAACCCAGAGGCCCCCTCCTGACACCGCTAT
Organism: Lynx rufus; assembly: GCF_022079265.1. Taxonomy (NCBI): domain Eukaryota; kingdom Metazoa; phylum Chordata; class Mammalia; order Carnivora; family Felidae; genus Lynx; species Lynx rufus. Next base: position 9,172,884 of record NW_025814824.1, read on the forward strand.
GGCAAACAAACCCTCGTTCCAAGGACATTCTTCCCGCAGCCTGAGTTTCGGCCTGTGCCTTGTCCCATTGGGAAGCATGCCCACCACACCAGCGGTCCACACACCCCCGGGCCAGGTGGGGGGCGGGGCGGGGAACAGTGTCTTACCTGTACTCGCGCTCCTGCAGGATCTCCACGGGGTCCAGGCCCTGCGGTTTCTGGATGGGGCTGATACGGCTCTGCTTCTGCTGCAGCTGCAGGATGGGCGACGGCTGCCCCGGGGCCGGCTGTGGCACGGAGGGCCCGGGCACGGCGGCGGCGGGGGGCTGCGCGGCGGCGGGGGGCGCGGGCGAGGGCCGGCCGCTGGGCGCGGGCACCGGCAGCTTCTGCGGGGTGTTCGGGCCACTCAGCTCCGGCCCCGGGCCTGCGGGACAAGAGCGACATGGGCAGCAGCAGCTCGGGCGGGCCGGCGCCCCTGCGCACCCCCCGCCTGCCCGCTGCCCCTGGGGGACCCGCCATGGGGACAAGTAAACTGTCTCAAGGGAAGGAAGGAGGGGAGGAAGGAGGAAGAGGAGGAAGGCAGGAGGGCAGGGGAGGAAAGGAAGGAAAAGGAAAGAAGAACCTGGCATCTGTCCGCATAGGGAAATGGCATTCACTAACGAACACTGGCGAAATGGTCCATAAATGACTAAAGGAATAAACTGATTAAAGGAACGGAGGCCCAGCAATTAATGTAGCTCCACAGTGCTTTTTATTTTGTTTTGTTTTTAAAGAATTACAATTACAGGTGCATTCAAGAGTTCAGAAAAGCAAGGGAGTCATGGAACAGTCAGATGCGATTTGGGTGCGGTCCTAAAAACCACGTTTTGCAAATTGCGCCAAAAAACGCGGCTCTAGGCAGACCTCGGGCTTGTTCTGCAGCAGCCTTGCTGTTGAAACCCTTGCCTTGCAAATAACAGCCAGCAGCCTGGCCAGTCCTCTGATGTGAGCTGAAAGGGGCACACATTTTTCCTTAATGACCTATAAAGCACATTTCAGGCTTAACCAGTGCATCTCAGGAAGTTTGTTTTTTTTTTTTTTTCTTTACTACATATTAGAAAATGTTTCTAAAAACATTGCAGTGTGTGTGTCTGGTCGGGGGGAGCCACTCATCCCACCTAATAAAAAGTAGTAAATATTAAGATTCAAGAGAGCATTTTTCTCATGCTAACAGAATAAAGGGATATGTAATCATCCAGCTTATCAAAATGCACTTAATAACTTAATTTAATGCAATTTTCCACATTAAACCTCAGGAGTTTAAATTGATTGCTGTGTATGGACCTAAAATAAGAAGTCCTCTCCCTCTCTCCTCCTAGGTAAATTTTTACTTACTTCAAAATTATAAATAAGATTAGCGATGCTACCAGATGAATTAGTAAATGAAAAAAAAAAAAAGATGTTGGAACTAAGCTGTTAAAACCTCTGCATTCTTCTGGGTATTTGCCATATCTTCTCTGAGAAAAGTTAAAATCATTCAATGGCAACAAAATAATAGTCTATATACTTCAGAACCCCTTAATAATTAACCATACAAAGACACACATTATGAAAGATGAGACATATTTATTCAATTTCCAGCAAATACCGTTTGGAAATGGGCTTCAACTGACAACGCAGGGAGAGTGTCAGCAAAAATTCTGACATGAGGAGCGTGAGAAAATAGAGCAAACTGCTTAGGAAACTGTGTGTTGTGTGTGTGTGCACGCGCATGTGTATGAGTGTGGGCATATGTGCGTGTGCATGGGCACATACATGAGCACGTGTGTGTGTGTGTGTGTCTGTGTGTGGTGTTACGGTTGTTCTTCTTTCCCCTTCCCTGTGAAATTAGGTAAAACTTTCCAAAATACATAGAGCTACATAATCCTGAGGCAATCTGTAGCCCCTGGGTCTAGTGGGGGGGATGAAAAACTCTGGAGAGAAAAATGCATTTTTAAAAATTTTCTATTTTAAGCATTGTAGACAGTACTATCATAATAAAGAGATTCTTTTCATCTAAGTACTTTCTGATTTTTTTTCCTGAATGGGAAAGTCTTTTACATAATGTATCGCGTTTCATAATATTTTATATTTAGAGTTTCTTTTATCCATACATAAGAAACCAATTTCTAAACATTAAATCTCAGGGTCGTTAAGCATGGGAATGAGTTATGGAGGGACGTTCTAGAATATTTTCTCCCTAGAGGTCTTTAAAACAGGGTAGATTTTCCCTTGGGGTTGTTTTAGATATGATCCAGTCCAAAGAGAGGAGACAGAGATTTTTCTAACAGTTATGTTAATTCTCTGATTCTTTTTTTTTTTTTAATTCTCTGTGATTCTATAAATCTCCTTAGTAGATTCAGGAAACTGGTATATTTAAAGGCTTGGTATAAGCACACTAAATAATCAACTGAATACACTGAAGCCCTCTAAAAACACTACCAACTTGAACAAAAACAAAATTTGGGTCTTAGTGATAAGATAACAATTACTTTACACTCAGTTCTGAAAGGGATTTTCCTCCTTTCAACGTTTAAATAATTCATCAACAAAAGCCATAACAGGGCACTGGGGTTACGCATTCCACCCGTTCCGGGAGCCTTCTTCTTTAGCCCATAGCCGGCAAATACCTATGCAGAAGCCTCTGATGACTCCTTGAGGTAAATTCAAGTCACTATTTTTAAAGCCACATTTCAGCAAAGGAAGGTATCCAGAGCATGTCGGATATCCCTGGTTCCACTTCTGGTCATTTTTAGCCTATGACTCAAAACGAGGTCTAACACGCACGCACCAGACTAGACTTCTTTAATCCATTAGGTCCAAAGACATTCTTATCTGGCTGATTGACCCTTAAAATTGAGAAGCAGGGAGAGACCCCAACGTGAACCTACATATTCCAATCTCCAATTTGAAAAGTACTACGGTTTGCTGTGAACGAAATGGGCACGTTTAAAACACCCTGTATCTTCCCAGGTCACCTCAGCTCTACCACCTACTGGTGGCGTAAGCCTGAGCAAGTTGTGCCTCGGTTTTCTCATCTGCAGGATGGGGATAAGAGGGTGGTCGTGAGGTACAATGAGATAATGTGGATTCCACCCTCTGCTCTTGTCATTCTTACCGCCACCACGGCCACAAAGGTTAAGAAGTCTCATTGAATTAATTTCGCTTTCTAGAAAAACCCCACGGCAACAGCAAGGCCTTTTAGGAAACTTGGTAGCGTATTAGCTGGCAACGCTGGGAGTGCGCTTTTCTCCAGCAAACTTCAAAATGCCTCTACAGTTTACAACAACTCAGCACAAATACTCAGATAAGTCAGCCTGCCATGTGCTTCCTGCTAATCTGCTATCAGAGCCACTTACAAGCAAATTCCTTTCCTCACTAAACACTGCAAGTTCACTTACTGCGTGGGCCTTTTTTTTTTTTTCTTCCCCTCCCTCCAATAGATTACATAACAACTTCTATTTACAGAGGCCAGGGAACTGAATGCAGCTTGCAGCAACTGGACGTGCCTGGAATGTAACTACCTGTTCATCAGGCTTCCTGCCTGTCCCGCAGGCGGCTTCCACACCTGAGGTGCCTGCCTGGCTGGGCTTCCTATCGACAGAAACCATCTCTGCAACAGACACTCGTGGTCTGCCAGACGATAAGACTTCTCCCTGGTATCTTCCAACGCAAAACAAATTACATTCCCTATCTTATCGCCTACCCGCCCCCCCCAACATAAACAATTTAGGCTTAGTTGCCAAGGCTCCAAACGTGTCTGTTTTCCCCTGAGCTCCCACCTTGGAAATCTAGGCAGATGTATTATGTCCTGACGTCCCTGAGAGTCTCCCAGGGCAACCAAGGTGTGTGTGTGTGTGTGTGTGTGTGTGTGTGTGTGTGTGTGTGTGTGTGTCGGGGGTGGGGGGGATCGTTCTCGGACGGATCCCTATGCCTGATGTTATGAAACAGGGAAACTGAGCCTGGGTGGCTCAGTCGGTTGAGCAACTGACTCTTTGATTTCGGCTCAGGTCATGATCTCACATCAGGCTCCATGCTGACAGCGTGGGGCCTGCTAGGGATTCTCTCTCTCCCTCTCTCTCTGTCCCTCCACCACTCGCTCTCTCAAAATAAATAAACAACAACAACAAAACAACAGGGAAACAAACTTAGGAAAATACCTGAGTCTCGCATGTACAGCATTTCTGTTCATTCAGAACTCACTGTCTTCTGGCACACTAGGATAGTTACTCAACATTCTGTGCCTCAAATAGGGATTTAAGTGGTTTCCGTGGGTTGGAAAAAGAAATGTAATGAAGTGTATTTATTACATTGAGGATACCTAGAAGTTTTAGATACTAAAAGGAGGGGCGAAGCAGGAGAGAGACAGGCACTAAAGAAAATCGGCAGTGAAACTTTTACTTTCCATCGTAAGGTCCTTTACTCCATATACACCAAAAAAAAAAACCAAAATAAAACAACAACAAAAACCACCCCAAAAACCTTTTTTATTACAGCTCCTAATTTTAATTTTGCTTTAGTCTCTATAAAATAAAAAGATAAATCAAAATGAAAAGGGAGATGATGGGTTACATTTGCACAGAGCCCACAGCAGGCAAAGGCTGAAGAATTATTTGTTCAGTGCACAACTCCTGCAGTCAACCAGTAATTCTCTAGCGGTGCCTATGATGATATATGCCACTTTGGGTGAGTTACAACTCTGGAGTAGGTTTGAGGCAGACCACCTCAACCAAAAAGATTCTCCTCACACACGAATAACGCTACGAAGTGGGACAAAAGAAACACGGAATCGTAGCTACCTCTAGGTAAGTGGACATACTTAAAAACTTATTGTTTCCTGAAATATTAGTAGAGGGATTTATACACAACAATACTTTTTTTTTTAAATTAGGGAGGGATGGAGGTAAACAATAACAAGAAAAATAATATTAACTCGGAAAAAATATTCTTCTTTTGACTTGTCCTAAACGCCAACCTCCTCCCCACCCCCACCAAAAAACAAAACCAAAAACAAAGGAAGTCTTTGTCAAGGAAGATTGTCATTTCCCTCTAAAATCTGAGATTTGGGGACAAGTTCTGCAACAATGTCAGGTGTAAGCCCCTTCCCAGCGGCAGAAATGGATCTGCTCTGTTAACAGGTCATTTCTTCCAAAGGTACCCATGGCCTCCTTGCCCCTCTCTGGCATGAAACACTACCTGCCCTAATATTTTCACTTGTAATGAAGCCTGCTTTCCAGAAACACGAGACATGAGTGGTGAGTAATAAAATGAGTTCCTCCCGACAACAGGGGCCTGGTGAGGGAAGGCCCAAGCATCGGAGACAGAAAAGACACGGAGCCCTCTCTTCTGGAGAGGGTCCAGAAAGCGCACTCAGGATTGTGTTGTACTGGGGCATGGAGTGGTTGCTCTTCCCAACCATCCAGACAACCACGACTTCGTTCCCTAAGTTCGACTCTGTCATTGGGTCTGCTTATTCGAACTTCGGGTGAAAAGGTATCTGAAATGAATGGATTACCTTCCTGCCTTCTGAAGGGAGGCTTTGGGATGTTTTCCTGCTGAGCGTAGGTCATTGAAAAAAAATACCAAAGCTCATGGAGGTCTGTGATGAGATGGCACCCCAGGACACGCATCGAGGTGCGGTGACAGGTGCCTACTGACAGGGTCCCACACCACTACCTCTTGGGAGGTGCTTAACTATCTGATTCCTGTCACTCCGTCTCTACTGGAAACTGCCCTGAGATGTGGGTTATCAAGATGTGCCAATTTCCTTGACGTTGTGTCTAAAGAGCAAGTTAAAAGGCTCTACATAAGGAGCGAAGATGTTTTTCCTTTTGACACACACAGGAGTAAAATGCTTGCATCTGGTGCACAGAGTTTGGGATGGGGTTCTTTCCCTGGTGGTGAGCTCCGTTGTGATGAGGGAGCCAGTACGGGGCAGCGGTTAAAAGACGTGGGCTCTTGAGGTCAGGCTGCTGGTACGTGAGTCCCGACTCGCCATGTTCTGGATGTAAAGTACTCATCGCTGAGCATGGTGCACGAGGTATGCCAGTAGGTGCGCCCTAAGTGTAAGCTATGCACCCAGAGACGTGCGTGTATTTCTTTCTTTCATCTGGCTGCCTTCCCCAGAGCTGGAGTTATGCCATTTTAAAACCTCTAAACGCATCAAATATGCAAACTACCATTTTATGCGTGGTTTTCCTCTACGTTTGCAGACCCTAGAGGTTCAGTGCCATAGGATCCTTCACCTACCAAAGCGCCATGGTCACTACAAAATGATCTGAATCTGACATGATCCTTTCTTACCCTTTCAAATCCATTCCTAAGTATACAGCCGCAATTAACAAGGTGAGTTTATCCCTACCAGAAGAGAAACACAAACTCCGAAGACAGAGTACTTCATCATCATCACCTGAACTCTTCTATACTACTTCGGTCCCCAAACCTAGAAAAAGTACCCATTTCCTGCACCGATTGTGTGCAGGAATCAGCATGTCGTGGCCTGCCCTAAGGAGAGGGAACCATTCGCAAGAAGGATGTCAACGTCAAGGAAGACCCTGGGAATTCAAAATTCCCTGAGATTCAAAGCTCTAATCAGGACAGAACCATAAACTCTTTGCTTACCTGGTGGTTAACAAAAAAAGCCTGCCAGAGAAAATAAAGTGCGTGGAAGCTCATCCCCTAGCCTCCTGCACCTCTGAATTCTATCAGCGGGATCAAGCCAGACCACCAGAAGGCCCTGGAAAGGACTATCTCATCTCCACCTGTTACATAACAGCACAGCTTAAGCTTTGATACCGGGGTATATATAAGAAATAGGCCATGTGGATTCTGTTACTCGGTTTATTATGAACAAATGTCACTGATGCCTGTCATGTGGTGTCTTTTATAATAATAATAATAATAGCGGTAATTAAAAAAATAATCCCACCCGGAGAATCTATTTTATTGCCTCATGCTAGAAAACGCTCCGTTTTCCTCTGAGACACCGGTGAGCTACTTGCTTCTGAACGGTGAGGATTTGGTACCAGACCCTCCCTCCCACCCCACCCCTTTCCTGACTGCCCGGAAACTAGAGTCCACTTGCTCGGAGGCAACAGCCGTTGGAGCTCTTGTCGGCCCCGTGTCCCTGACCTCCCTGACCCTGATTTCGATTCCCTTTGCTTCTGATTTCCTACCCGATCATGATTTTACTGCAGGTGTGCTCCTTGGAAGCCTCCCTCAGTGCTTTTCGCAAGACAAACCGGGTAGAAATAAATAAGTCAACCAACCTAACTAAGATGGCTCGGCGGGGACCGGATTCTGGGGGCGCATTTTGGCGATGGGACGCACCGCGTGCAGGGTTCTTAACCTGGGGGTGGGGGGCGGTGTGCACGGGCTTCCGACAGACCTTGAACCTCTTGGAAGAGAATGCAGAATCACGGGGGACACACCGCCTCCTGCCTCAGACTCTACGGCACAGGAGCCCAAGGATCCTGGCCAAGCGAGCGAAGGAAGACACGACAGCCAACGAGGTACAACAAAGGGCTAAGTCAGCCCTGGGCTTCGCGCGACCCAGCGCTTGCGCACCCGGAGCAGTCCTTATCCGAGCCGCAGCACCGCGTTATTCATTGGGTGGCACGTGAACCTACCAGACGGTCTGTTGTAGTTAACAAGGGCCTGCTGCTGCGGCTGCTGTGCCTGCGGCTGGGGCTGCGAGGGCGGCTGGGGCTGCGGCTGCGGCTGCTGCATGCCGGGCAACGTCCTTTTCCCCTGCACTGCAAGCTGCAGCGTTTCGGGGAGGGGCTGGCCGCGGGCCAGCATTTTGTAAGCTAAAATCTGAGCTCGCAGCTGATGCAGCTGGACGGGGCTGAAAGGCGAGGGACCTCTGTTGGGCTGGCTCATCGCCTGCGGATCGCCCGACAGGAGGGGCCCCGGCTGGCTGGGCGGCATCTGGGGTGGGGTCGGGCCGCCCCCCGACATAGGACTGGAGACGTGCTCTGGGGCTCCCAGCGGAGACGGGTGCGGCGACATGTAGCCTGGAATAAAACAGGAGAGGAGATCACACGCTGCCCCCAGTGACCCCCGTGGGCCAGGCATTCCTGGCTACTGGGATAATTTTCTGCAACAGCACTGCCTGTTTAGAGGAATGTAGGATATATACCATTCAATAATCACAGAAGTACATGGAATTATCAAATTTCTATACACCAGAGGCATACAAATTAAAACTTTCTAGGAGTCACATTAACAGGTAAAAGAAACAAAGCTCATTTTAATAATGTTTCACTGACATCAACAAACCCCAAAATAGTATCATTTCAAAATATAAAAATTATTAGACATATTTTACATTCATTCTTTTTTTTTTTTCATACTAAGTCACAACACACCTCAAAGAGTAGAAGCCACATGTCGAGTGATCAAAGACCGCATGTGTCCTAGAAGGTAAACTGTCAGTGGCTGCCATATACCTAAACGAAAGGCACCAGGGGAGAGCAGTATACATTAAGACTGGCTTCAACTGACAGAACAAAACCTGGAGGTGGGTTCGATATCGCAAAAGGGAATGAAGAGTCTCTTATGAGGACAGCAAATGATTATCTGGTTTATTATTATGCACAATTATTGAGGGCCTCCACTGTTGTAGGCACTACCCAAGTTGAGCGCTCCCTCCAAACAGAGCCTGACGGAAGCATTGAGTGTGAGTGATTTGGGAGAAAGGTGCAGGGATACTGGCAGGGGTATAAAAAGGTGGCATAAGGCAGGGACGGCAGCTGCTAGAGTGCCTATCTGCAGATTAATCTCTGGTAGACGCTCAGGGACATAAGGTGAAATAACTTGCCTCCAAATTATCCCAGGGAGCTGGGGGAGGAAGAAACTTGAGGTATTTACACTCTCAGGATCATCAGTCACTGCTTATGTCACCGGTGATGACTCTGGGGGATCATTGGTCCCCAGGGACTCTTCTAGCTGTGGGTAAGAGGGACTGAAGTCAGCTGAAGGCAACACGGTGATCTGGCCAGCGGCTTTTAGGCTAGTGGGAGCACAGACATGGTAAGGAGAATTAAAAGGATAGGAGTGGAGTACACATTATTTCTTTAATCCCCACAACATCCTCAGAGCCTATGTGTTGTCCCCTCATTTTCAAATTTTTCTTATTTTTATGTATTTTTTAAATGTTTATTTGTGAGAGAGGGAAACAGAGAGCATGAGTGGGGAAGGGGCAAAGAGAGAGAGGGAGAGAGGATCCAAAGGGGGCTCTATGCTGACAGCAGACAGCCCGATGCGGGACTTGAGCCCATGAACCGTGAGATCACGACCTGAGCCAAAGTGGGACACTTAACCAGCTGAGCCACCTAGGCACCCCCACCTCATTTTTTTTTGAAATAAGGAAACTGAGGCTCAGAGTGTGAGTGAGTTACCCAAGGTCACACAATGAGATCTCTGTAGCTCCGAAATTCAAACCAAAGTCCGTGTGATTCTAATGTGTACATGCTCTCTCCAGCGTCTAATATTAATCTGGTTTTATAAAAATAAGTTAGAGACTCGAAAGTCTCACCAATCCTTCTAGAACCATTTACAGTATGACATAAACATGAGAGGAATCTGTTTGGGCTTATAAGAGATCTACATGGGAAACTTAAGAATACTTTTCTTGGGGAAGAAAAGTCAAAAATGCATAAAATACTTCAAGGAACTCATTTTCAGGAGATGAACTGCATATCCCGGCCAAAGAATTCCTGGAAAAACATATGACCAAGCACTGTTGCAGGGAGACCCAAGGTGAAGTGAAGGAGGGAACAAGGCGGCCTCCTGCAATCCTAAAGCCTGTCCCGAATTCAAACTAAGCGCTAATTAATCAAATCACCGATGTCCTAAGACACAGTATAAAATATTAAAGGTCATTGCCTTTTAATAAATGTACTTGAGTCACAATTATCATAAAGGTCATCACACCCGCGGTTATTAGACATCTGCTTTGTGTTTGAGCCCACGTTGGGATTGGGCTGAAAGAGCTCTGTGCGTCCACGTGGGATCACAGAGACCCAAGAATATCTGACCAACAGTGAATGGGGACTCAACCGTCACCATGTGCAGAACTAGAGGGGGAAAAAGGGATGTAACTTCTTGTATGTCGAATTGCCAAGGGAAACAAATTTCGTCTGATCCTCTAAGACAAGGGTAGGTTCTGTCCAATCAAAGGGTGGGAGAAGTAGAGCTCCATTCAGAGAAATCCTGCACTGAGGATCCACTGACTCTTGTTCTCCAAATCCCTACTTCATAAGGAAATGCAAAACCACTCAGCCACTAGGGTTCTAGTTAGTCATAGAAGTTGGCCAAGAAAATGCCCTTGAACCTGAAAGCAGCCTCCAGGGCCAGCAGACATGTACAGCCCAGTATGCTGCCACTTAAAACAGAAAAGGTTTAGATGGGACCCACAATATACACCTAACTTTGTCATGAACATTCTTCCTTCTTTTTTTTTTAAAAAAATTTTTTTTTAACCTTTGTTTTTGAGACAGAGACAGAGCATTAACGGGGGAGGGGCAGAGAGAGAGGGAGACACAGAATCGGAAACAGGCTCCAGGCTCTGAGCCATAAGCCCAGAGCCCGACGCGGGGCTCGAACTCACGGACCACGAGATCGTGACCTGAGCCGAAGTCGGACGCTTAACCGACTGAGCCACCCAGGCGCCTCGAACATTCTTCCTTCTTAATGAGGCTTACATTTGCCCCTTCATTGTAATGCTGGTGCAAAATGGGAATTTGTTCATTAGGAAGCAGCTTCCTGACACCGTTTTGGCCAACCCTCTACCTACCACAGAGGGAGAAACCTGCTACCAAAAACTTCCTGCTGGCATTTTCATAGTAGGAGGGATACTCCTTCTACATTAAAATGGGTCATATGTCTCCCGTCTTCTGGTCTCTCCTATTTTCTTCAGGTCATCAATTATAGCTTACCCCAAGATAAGTCACAGGATGCCTAATACAATGGGCCAAAACACCAGGCAATCCAGTCTAAACTCAACTGTTAACCAAACTGCTCTTTTAAACTGTGGAGTACAGGCAAGATGAAGCAAGGGAGGAAGGTGAGACAGTTACATCAGGGACAGTGATTAAGTTTACCTCAAATTCACTAAGGAAGAAGCTGAGAGTGGAATAAAAATCATTTTCCAGAATTCGTCAATGCAACCAAGTTTCACCTCAAATGTGACAAGAAGAAACTGGGGATGGGAATTTTCTTCCCCCCAGAAAATACAGGGGATGGTAATAGAATCATTCTATCACAGTATGACGTTAAAAATGTGACAGTGTTTCAGCTAAAGAGAGAGAGATTTTTTTTTATCCTACATTCCATAAAACTTCAGGAAGAAACAGAATCTAAATGATGATACAACATAACATATTTTAGTAATTATCTTTAGTTGAGAAAACGGGGTGAGGAAATTGCCTGAGAGTGAATATACATTCGTCTGCAAGATGCCAGCGTCGATCTGGAGTCTACTCTTTTTGAACTAGTCTGATTTGCTCACTCGAAAGTGGTCCAAAAGTGGCAGTTTTACTTCCCTGGTCTTCGAGGGCCAATATCTCCCCAGTTTCACCTTGCCTCAGAGAGAAGCAGTCACGTCTCTCCTTTTAATAATCTTGAACTTATAAGTGCCAATTTTTATATGAATTTTCTCTTCGCGTGCGCGCACGCGCGCGCGCACACACACACACACACACACATTAAGTATTATATACTTGCCTTGGAAGACTTTTTCTATCCAACCGACTAAAAATAAACAATGTTATCATTGAGACCATAAGGTACACAATTCAGTATTTATTGAAGGAAATGGTTTTCCTTCTCAACCAATACCTTAAAATAACCTAATATGTTGCTAGGTAGTTAGAGCTGGCAGCCTTCCAATCAATGCCACACCTCTCTATACCTGTGTGTTTATAAATGGCTTTTTACAATGGGGTTTTTAAAGAGACATGCTATTACAGAGTCTAAATTCTTTTTAGATCATTATATAGAATAAGACTCCATTATACCAATACTACTTTACTCAAAACTATGCTTTTAAATAACTCATTCCCAGCCTGCAATGCACTTTGCTAGTTTGGAGAAAAATATTACGTGCTAATTCTGATTCCATTTAAATGCAGACCTCTACATTTCCAAGTAATTATAACTTCCTGAAATTACATAAAAATTAGTATCTATTTAGAATTGTTGACTTGTGAATGCATCAGGTCACTTCTCTGCCTACATGAATGAAATTAACTAGGTATCTATCCAGTTGTGTGCTAGATCCTGTGCCAACGTCTTGGAGATTCCAAGCGGAATAAGAGGAACCAAGCAATGAGAGCAATTCTAAGACACATAAAAGTGAAAACGCTCACATAAAGTTCATGCATTGGAAGTGTTTTGTGTTGGGAGTTTTGCTCGGACCCTATGACTAGAGGTACTGCAAAGCTGGGAGCAGAGAGAACAAGCACCTGGCTTCGAGAATTACTGAATGTCACTCGTCTACATCTCCCAGACAGTACAAATGAGGTCTATATTGGCTCTGTGAATGCACCTGGCTCGCACCTGGCTCCTTAATATTTAAGTGTTAAACCTGGAAGTGCTGTCTAAATCCATTCTTGAACTTCCTATACTGCAAAAAGGCCCAATGAATCAGGCTACTCTTCTGACAACATGGTAGTCAACATTTGGTGAGTCCTCTGTGACCCTTAGACCTGCCTGCCATCAAAATTCAGATCGGAGTCTGGGATATTCAAAACCTGCTTAAACATTAATGACGATACACTCCTATGCCTCCATGATTTGCTTATTTATATATCTGTTAAAATTGTGAACACACTTCTCTAAATCCTCAGTCAAAAACTCTCTCCTCGGATGGATGGATGGCTGATCATGAATAGAGGAAAAGACTACATATATTAAACTACAAAGGAGTATGCACACCAACACATAAACCACAAACTTTGAATTATATATCAACATGTTAGGGTTAACTGGTCCTAGATGAATGCATGCCCTTGGCATGCTGAAATGATCATTAAATGACTGTGAAAACAGGTTACATTGTACTCAAAGACTTGGCGGTATCTTTACTATGTCTTAGGGAAGAAGGCACCAAGGAGAAGAGAAATATACCATAGATTGATTGGCCATTGTTGTGGGTTGAATTATGTCCTCTGCAGAGATATGCTAAAGCCCTAACCTCTAGAACCTATGAAGACAACCAAATTATTTGGAAACAGGATCTTTGCAGACGTAATCAAGTTAAGATGAGGTCATAATGGATTAAGACCCTAAACCAATGACTAGTGTCCTTATGAGAAGAGCGAAATCTGGACACAGGCACAGACACTCAGGAAAAACGTCACATGGAGACCAAGACAGATTGGAATGAGAGATCGACAAGCCAAGGAGTGTCAAGCTCTCAGCCACCAGAGGCTTCCTGAATTTACAAACAGGAAAACAAGGCAAAACAAGATTCTTCCCCAGAGCTTTCAGAGAGAGCACGGACTTGCTGATACCTTGATTTCAGGTTTCCAGCCTCCAGAACCATGAGAGAATAAATTTCTATTGTTCTGAGCCGCCCCCCACCCCCACCCCACCACCAGTTGGTGGGAATTTGTTATGGCGGCCTTAGGAGACTAATGCAGCCACCCATCAGCAACGACAGGTAATTCCGCTGCCAGAAAAAAGCCACCTTACAGACAACGTAAGAGCATGCAATCCAAGGGACACGGTGGCTCATCTTACCTTCACATCTATGCTGTCATTTGGAGGCAGACCTGGATTCTCCTTCTGGCCCCGTCACTTACTGGATGTGTAAACTTAGGAAAACACGGTAAATTCTCGGAGCTTTAACTTCCCGTCTGTAACACTGGGGTGCCCTAATTTACCTTACAAGATCACGAGAAAGGATCTGCATAAAGTACACAAAGCACTCTGTAGACTGCTTGGACGCAGGGTGGCTAGTAGAATTTATTAGTATTTTGGAAATAAAACTGTCCATATAAATCATAGTTGTGTTGGCGGGGGAAGGGGGAAATGAAGCCTGCAGGACTCGATCTCCCTTAGACAGGTTCTTCGGAAACCACAATTAAAATAACCAATAAGAGGGGCGCCTGGGTGGCTTGGTCAGTTGAGCACCTGACTTCAGCTCAGGTCATGATCTCGTAGTTTGTGGGTTCGAGCCCCGTGTCGGGCTCTGTGCTGACAGCTCAGAGCCTGGAGCCTGCTTCAGATTCTGTGTCTCCGTCTCTCTCTGTCCCTCCCCTGCTCATTCTCACTCGCTCGCTTGCTCTCTCTCTCTCTCTCTCAAAAATAAATAAATGTTAAAAAAATAAATTAAGTAACCAATAAGAAAGATGAAAGGCTATGGAACTGAGCCAATGTCAGGTGTGGAGCAGACACAAACCTTGGCTGTGTTGATCCATCGGACTCTGGGGAGGACCCATGCCTGGGTGCGGTGGCCGCATACCGGTGCCCTTCATGGATCCACAATGGATATCTTCTACAATCCCCTTGTCGTGCATACCATCGATGGGCTGAAACATGTCAAGGACGTCAGTTAGATGTCACTTTAGCTACAAAATATGTAGTCGGACCTCGAAGATCCCTCATGTTTAAAGTCTTCAAAATTGTGGCACAATTTTCTCTGGCTCACATGACAATCATCTATTTTTATACCTAGACTACCTGTATTATTATAGGTCTTACATATATTTTATAGATGGAGACAAAAAAATAAGACTATATCAACAGGGCTAACAAAACTATCTGTAAGTCAAAGTTAAGGCTGTAAACAGCTGGATTTTTTTTTTTTTTTTTTTTGGTAATGTCAAAAGCCTGTAGATAAAAAGAAAGTCCTGCTCACAAGGGAGACAAGTAGAAGTTATTCTTCTAGACCATTTTAAGTTCTGAAACCTGTTGTACATTGAAGTTACAGTGCAAAGTCAGAAGGGAGACTATTTGAAACATCTGTGATGGTCTATTTTTTGGTAAGTTTTTTTTCTCCCCCATCGGAGAGGAAAGAAGACTATGGAAAGTTTAAAAGTCGAAACTGGAAAGTTCCATGCAGTTGGGAAAAGAGGAACAGCCGCAGTGGAGCAGACTACTTCAAGGGAAGGAAGGTCCAATGGACGAAGCTACACCCTGGAGAGAAGAGGTCCTGAAAACGTTTCAAGGCAGAGTTTGGAAAAAAGAACGCAGGGACTGTTCACGGGACGTGAGGCCTCGTATGTAACAGGCACATGATAAAGAGCCATTGAGCTGACATTAATCCGATCCAGAATTGGGCAACGGAGCATGTGTTTGAAAAAAAGGAAAAGTCTATTCCTCCCCACGCTGGAAGAGCAATTTTCAGAACAGCCTGAAAGAAAGATTTCCAGGAGTTTATAGAAACCAAATGACTTCAAGTAAGAAAGTATGAGTGTTTGCAGTTTTACAGAAAGGAAAGTTAATTTCTGCAGAGTCAAAAGCGCGCACTTGAAAAGAGGAAAAATTTACCATAAAGAGGATGTTCAGAAGAAAAATGGGAAGAATTTGGGATAAAGAGTGTCTCTGAGTCTGTTAAATAGTAATAATAGGGAAGAAATCAAGGCAACACAAGCAGATGTATTTAGGCCACTTGTTTATTTATTTCCAGCGATGTTGAAAAGCGAAAAGCTGAATCTCAGAAGGAGAAGGAGGAGAAAGACAAGGAACAAAGCTGCCTGTAAAAGGACTCTAAAAAAGGGAAGGCATCTGGTCAGCAGGTGTGAACTCTAGGTGCTTAAACAGGTCCCCACGCAGGGCATCATCAGAGGGGCTGGGATTATGGAAAAGCAGAATGGCAAAAAAAAAAAAAATTCTCAACAAAGCAAAAGAAAATGAAACAAAAATGAGGTATCAACGGGGCGGCGGGGGGGGTGGTGTGGAAGGGAAGACAGTATGGGAAAACGTGACAAAAACACTAGGTCACAAAACAGAAGGGACCAGAAGAGATAATCACCAATAAAAATGAATCCAGAGCAAAAACCTACCACGGACCCAACACTCAGTCATACATTCAAATGCTTAAATGCTTAAATAATACTAAAGCTTAGATAAAGCTTTCCTTCACAATTTATCTTTCATTTGGGAGGCAAGACAGCCTCAAACCGTCCTGGAATTCTTTCACCCAGTTGGACTAAGGCCTATTAGTGACAGATCAGACCTATAATAGCTCCCAAATTAATTTAATAGGGACACAAGACAATGTAATGACTTCAGTATGTCTGTATGTTCAATATGTCTCCTAAAGACGACGATATGAAAAACAAGCAGCTTTATTTCTTTAGATACCTGAAACGCTAAAAACATGTTTAAAAAAAAAAAAACCCAAAAAACGAAAAAGCAGAGAGAGAACCTGGGGATATTATAGGGATAGGCATGGTATGTCATTAAATGAAAAGAGGAAGTTTCAGAATAATTAATAGTGATGCTATGATTATTCGATTATGATAAAAGGAAAAACAAACAGAGAAAGTCAGACCTATATATGCAGATGTGTGCTTACAGAGTACTTTTACTGAACAAGGAGAAAAGTAAGGCTGGGAAAGTAAGCACAAAGCTGTTACCTGGGGTGAAGCCAGGATTAACCATTTCTTTCTTTTTTTTTTAACTGTTGTTTAATGTTTATTCATTTTTGAGAGAGACAGAGTGTGAGCAGGGGAGGGGCAGAGAGAGAGGGAGACACAGAATACAAAGCAGGCTCCAGGCTCTGAACTGTCAGCACAGAGCCTGATGCGGGGCTCGAACTAGTGGGCTGTGAGATCCTGACCTGAGCCGAAGTTGGACGCTTAACTGACTGAGCCACCCACACGCCCCTAACTATTTCCTTCTTTAGCTCAGTATGGTTTTACTTTTCAAAAGAAGTATATATTACTTTCCTGATTTGAAAATCATCACATAACAAAATTTGTAAAATAAAATAAAATAAAATGAAATAAAATAATAAATAAATAAATAAATAAATAAATAAATAAATAAAATTTGGGCTCTGATGCTTTACCTTAAAATGGGCCTGTATAGTCCATACACAGTTAGAGGAAAGGCTTGCTTTATTTTGCTGGAATCTTTCTGTTTTAAACCAGCATCTTCCACGGCTTGCCTACTTTATACCAAGGGGCAGCCCCACCATGCCTGTCATCTACCTGCGACGACATCCAAAAAGGGGATGGAAAACCTCTATGTGTCTCATCGGGTACAGCCCTGAGGTCACGTGCTGTGGCCTCACTGATTTCCACTGGCTAGTAGAACAAACTCCCACAGGCCCTTGCTGGCTTTCTCCAAAGGCTGCTCTCCCTTCTCTGCATCTCCCTCAAAGGCCTGATGCCAAGTTGTACTGATGTGATCATCCCTGCAGCAACAATCCAAGCCTCATAAACAGAAGATTATTATAACCCTAGTCCAGAAACGAACAGATAGGGACCTGCACTCTGCAAACTCCCAGCCCTCTTCCAAAATCAGAATAAAGCCACTTGACATGGGGATAGCATAGTGCATTTTAGGGATTCCCGAGAAACTATTTTATTTCGATATAGTCTTTTAAAAACATCCCTTAGGAAATGACTTGTTTTCTTTTCACTCTGTGGGATCTTTTTTTTTTTTTTAAATAAATGTCAACATTTTTAGGGAAGGATCAATTTCAATACATCCATTCGCGGATGATATGTTATTTAACATCTACGGTTGGAAAAGAACCAAGACTCGCTCACTAATACACTTACTCACCAGGCCAAGGTACCTGCAACCTACAAATCACAGACTGTCAGAACTGCATATTCTATCTAGTCTTTTGCGAAAACCCAAGATCTGATCTTCCTGTACAACATCTGTAACAATAAAAAGAGCCTCAGAACGTATGTTTTTAATAACATACAAGATAAAACAGAGTCCTAGCTTGATTCTCTTGTTAACAATAGTAGGGGAAAAAAAAAGAGAGAGAAGGGGGGTTATCAGGGATATTAGCCATCCATGACTCAGAAGACAAGAGTGAACAAGAAAATGAACTCTTACCTTATGCATTTGATGTATGCCTTCCTGCGGGAAGTCGGCAGACCCCATTGTTGGCATAGGGTGTGAGACACTGGGAGGTCCGGGACTCGGCCCCATCATACTGTGGACAGAACCTGGGGATGGTCCGGGTCCTGGACTAGGTCCAAGAATTGGTCCAGGAGAGGGTCCGGGCCCTGGCGAGGGCCCTGGATGGGGCATCGCGCCAGGGTCTGTGGGCGTGGACATCTACTTCTCCTGTCTCTGCCAGTCAGTAGAGTGATACTGCGTTGGAAAGAAGAAAAGAGAAAGGAATGTCTTAAGCATGATGTTGAGATCAGAATGAAACAGTTGTTAGTATTTGATGGTGCCATTTCTGTAACAAACATCAAACAGAACTGCCCTGTCTCGTCCAGATGTTTGAGTGAGTGTGATATATATCCATCTGCCCTAGTCTTTATGAAGACCACTTGTTTAAAAGGAAAAAAAAGAACACTCTAAATGATTCCCCAGAAAGATATAAATCATCTAAGATACAAAAAAGACTCACTGGAGAAACTCAAATTTAACACATAAGCAGAATTCTAAACAAGTTTGAAATTTATTACCGAAGTCAACAGATGCTGTTCATTACTTACTGGCTTGGGCACCTGACGAGTCATTAACCCCCCAAAGCCAGTAAAATATAAAACCCCTAAGAAAGTTTTCATAACCAAGACACGTTTTCATAAGTAAATGAGCATTCGAAACTTCACAGAGAACTCCAGATAGTTAAAAGGAGAAAGGAGTACAATTTCAGAAACTGACAGCGAAAGGGAATGCCCGTTGGGGGGCGAGGGAGAAGCGGGGGTTGCCCGGGTCAAATAGATAGATGGGTCCAAATACCCAACATGTAACAACCACCGGCTGAGACCGAAATGCAGTGTCGGCACATGTACCAAAACAGCTCCGTGCCCGGCACCAAGCAAGCAGCCAGTCCTCATGCAGCCTTATCTTCCCCACCACCTCCGCCGTACCAGAAGCGATCAGAAGAAACAGTTTAAACTGCGGTTCCTCCTGCCGGCTAAGTAACTGCCGACCACTTGGAGAGTTGAGGCCACGCATTCATCCTCAGCTTCTCTGTGGTCCCAGATTCCCGAGAAGAGTCATCCATGACTACTGGATCGGGCCCAGCACAGACTAGGTGTGGAAATTCCGGTGCTCTGATTTCGGCAAACAGTCCATCACCCACACTCCAAGATTTCTTGGCATCCTCCCCCCTCCCTGGGGAAATGCCTCACGGTGTGGGTACATCTCACATCTTGGAAAGGAGCCAAAACGAGCAAATGAGCGGTTTCCCAGATTCCGACGGACATCAATGAAGACCACTGGTGAGAGGAAATGTGACACTGGACCTTTCGTTATCGGGGGCCCGTGCACCTGTACATGCAAACACTTTTCTGCTCTCAGACAACCTCCCAGAACACAGAATGAGACACCCTAAGTGAATTTGCTTACCCACTGCTTAGCGGCAGGGGTGGAATTAACCATAGGGGCCAAGGCACTCACAGCCAGGGTATTTCCACGCGGTGAAATGAGGTTAAAGGGGAAACACATCGAAAAGCCACATTAGTTCCATTCTTAGCTCCCTGCTTGCTTTCACCTCCTGCTAAATCACTGGAATGCAAGGGTCTTGCTCTTCTGCACTCCTCTGTGTCCCCGCATGTAGGAAGTGCTCAATAAAAAAGAGACGTAGTGGTGCCTGGGTGGTTTGGTCAGTTGAGCATCTGACACTTGGTTTCAGCTCAGGTCATGATCTCACAGTTCATGGGTTCGAGCCCCGCCTCGGGCTCTGTGCTGAAAAGCTCAGAGTTTATTTGGGATTCTGTCTCTCCCTCTCTCTTCCCCTCCCCTGCTCATGCCCTCTCTCTCTCTCTATCTCAAAATAAATAAATAAACTTTATAATATTAATAATTAAAAAAAAAGATGTGAATAAACAGCCCAGGAATGCCAGGAGCAAACTATTAACAGAGTCAGTTATTTTATAAATAAAAATTAGAGAGTAATCTGTGCCTGAGCTATGTTCACACAAAGAGATCCAAGAAGTGTAGGCAAGAATTTAAGCCATTCTGATAAATGAATTAGGGCCAAAACAGGGAGCAGTGGGAGGCTACCTGGGAGTGATTGTAACAGTGTTTTGCTGATCCAAGACGGGACTCAGAACCCAGTTGAAGTGGTTTCTAAAACAACAGGGAAGCTTCAAGGGTGAATTATAGCCTTGGATCCACTAGAGAGCCAAATGTTATTATTTATTCTTTGTGATTAACAAAGCAGGCGGAAGTAACTTTTTGGTTTTGGGTTTTTTTTTCTTTTTTTTTTTTTGCATGCCACTCCCTCACATATACACTGGTCCAGTCAGCATTTTAAATTTAGGAAGCTGACGTCAATTCAGAGGTACTACAAGTTATAATGTTCTTTCATGTATATCAGCAAACTAATACACCCCTTTATTTTTTAGTGAATAAAAGGAAATTGCTTACTTCCTGTTATGGTTTACCTTGAAATGGGCTTCAATAGCTGTTACCGTAACCTACCCCAAGTCTGAACAATGAAGATACAAATGCTCAGCCAGGAGTCCCACTTTCCATGTTTCACGTTTTGATCTACGTTCTCCCGAAATACTGCTCTGTGCATATGTGGTGGCTTTCATCTGGGAATGTGGCGGAATGCTGGGATTATACTTGTATACTGCCCCATAAAAATGCTCCTCATTTTTTGTTAAAGGAAGCTACTAAAAGCTTCTTAAAGGGGAAAGGAGATAAGAAAAGGGGACGGAAAAGTACTGGGTGTTTAAGTAGAATGTTAACAGGGGAACGTATTGTGGGGGAAACTTTTCTAATCAGAAGAGAACCTTCCGAGGCAGGGGCCTGATGCATGTTGTCCGTGAGACAGCACAGGTCAACGAAAGAAAATAGCTGTGAGCCACTGCGGGGTTTAAGAGATGAGGGCCCTTGTCCCCTGCTAAGGGAGGGCAGGAATCTGCACAATCACACAACCTGGATGGGATACTCTGGCTGTTCCGAAGGCACCGGGTGTCCAAAGATCCAGAGAGGCAGATAGATGCTCGTCTTCCCGTTCCAGGACCATCACCAACTGCGGGGCCCTGGGCAGAGTGCTTTTCCTCTGCAGTCTTTCTGGTTCCTCTGAGCTTGAGAAAGGAGGATCTCCAGGCTCCCCCCAACCTGCCCGTGCAGGACTCGAAGCACCTCAAAGATTTCTGCAATCCTGTGTGCAGTGGCCTTCGTGAGGGTCCCTCCAAGGGCCGAACCTGGGCTGTCCCAGGACTCCTGCCTGGCCACCAGCACGCAGGTATAATACTGCAAAGGAGTGACTCTCAAAGAGGAGGCCGTAACCCTGGCCCCTTCTCCCTCCCTCCTCCTTTCTGCTGGCACCTTTATGGCACACCTCGAGAGGACCTAACTAGACTTTCCCACAGCGCAAAGCAACTCGTGGGGTATAAACTACAAAGCCATTCAGCTCTCAGGAAGAGGTGCGGGTTATTACCAAAGTCACTGTGGTTAAGGTTTGAAGTCCAGTGTCGGCCAGCTCAGCGTCTCCTTCACCAACGCTGCCACGGGTATCCCTCGGAATGGACCCCCTTTCTTCCCGCTTCAAAGCACTGATGACAGGATGCCCACAGGCAGGGATGGGGGTGGGCCCAGCCGGGTTTGGGGGGGGGGGGGAAGGGGGAAGGGACGGCTCAGCTCACCTTGATAGGTTGGAGTGACAGGTCTCTGCTCAGACTCTGCTGTTATTTTGTGTTGGGGGGGTAGAGAGGGGAGAGGTGGACACTGTCACGGAAAAGCACAGCCTGTCCCACAATTATGTGGCTGATACAATGAAGGAAACGTGTCTGGGGTGCGGGGACAGGGTAAGGCACAGGGGCAGCCCCCATGCACATGTGCACGCACTGCGGAGGAGAGAGGAGTCCCCTGTCCTCCATATAATGCACTCCCCAGAGGGCCGGCCGCTGTGTTCTTGGCCAAGACATCACACCCTGTCTTTTCTGTGTCCTGACCCTGCCTTTACAACGGGGGAGTGTGTGTTTTTAAAATAAAAGTCTTCAGAGCTTCGCAAAGCTGCAGTTACCACAGACACCTTCCCTCAGCCCCAACCTCCTCCCTCTCCCCTGAGCTAAAAGTCCCAGCACAGCCATGAGCAGATTAAATAGGAATTCAACTCCAAGGAACTCCAAGCGTTGCCAGCCTAACCGTGACAACCACGACAAAATATGTACCTTACTGTCGTACCGCAATCAACCAGGATACCAATGACCCCCCCACCTTGGGGTCATATTTAAAGGCACCCGCAAGGGCTTTGCAATAACGTTAGTGACTTCAATTGAGGATACATTTTTGTCACATCCCCACGGAAAAGATGAGGGCGGGAAGTCAGGAAGGGACCACGCGGCCTGCCCAAAGAAGTCACGTCTGTAAGGAGAGCTTTCTATCTCTAGCCCCAATCCGGGACTGAGCCACGGGACCCATCAGGCAAGGCCATCCAGCAGGGTGGAGGGCTTCCACTGGGCCCCCCCCCCCCCCCCCCGGCGCAATGCAACAATGTGCAGGCAGGCAAAGAGAAGGGCGCGGAAGGGGAGGGATATTTTGCAGGCAGGGCTCAGGATTTGGCTGTGATGATCCATCAATCTAGGAAGGGAGAGACAGGAGAAGCCGCAGGGATCATAGGAGGTGGAGTCATGAACTAAGGAGGCTGGTGACGTCCAATCAAACAGCCAGAGGGCCTCCTGTCCTCAATCTCCAAAGGGCATGAGGCAGGTAAGATGTAGGAAAAGGTCCAAGGGCTGACCCCAAGGCTCTGCAAGTCTGATAGGGAAACAAGACTTATCCTTAAAGAGCAGTGAGAAGGGGAAAAAAAAAAAACAAAAACAAAGGGGAGCTCCTGCAAAACAAGAAGGGGTATAGCCAAGGCTGTACAGAGCAGTCTCAGGACAGGAGGGCCGGCCTGCAGGGTGGAGGGAGGAAGGAAGAGGGGATCAGGGGAGGCTTCCCGGAGAAGGTGACATTTCAGCTAAGCCTTGAAAAAAAAAAAAAAAGAAGTATGAATGAATGAATGAATGAATGAGGAACAAACCAATGAACGAATGAATGTTTCCTAGATACCTTTGTTTTCTAGTCACGAAAGGGTTTGGGGGCAAAAAACCACTTCGACTAGACAGCACCCCTTACATAACTCTTTACCAAATGCAATAAGGAACCGTTTTCAAATCCAGCAGCACATCTTTCTCACGGCTGGGCTGACAGAAAGGCTGGGGTACGAGTCAAAGGTAGAATATTAGAAATAAAACTCAGGCCCAGTTCGCATCCCCAAGAGCAGCTCTGGTCTTTTTAAAGTTTTCTGGCTGTTAACGGGAAAAATACAAGGCTCAGGAGATAGTTAAGATAAGAGTTCTTTTTATGTCTGTTTGCTGATTCAGAACATCTCCTGACCTGAAGGGCTTCTCGTTTTCTGTGTAGCTTTCTCCACGAAGGGATTGATAATTCCCCTACAAGAAGTAACAACATTTCTCCAACTGGAGCACAGAGCGCTGCCATTCTTAACGGGGAGGGGGGGGGCGGGGGCGCGGGGCAAGGGGAGAACAGCAGGGAAGATAAAGGAAATAAATCTACCAGAAGTTTCTTTTTCAGAGACCAAGATTGCTTGGATAGACAGTGAAACATTACCAAAGCCCTTCTGCTTCTGGGTCTGGGACAGGCAACTTTAAACAGTGTGCGGCATGATTTGCACCATGATGAAAACCGTGCTGGGCTTGAAGTTAAACATGACTCGTACTTGGGGCGCCTGGGTGGCGCAGTCGGTTAAGCGTCCGACTTCAGCCGGGTCACGATCTCGCGGTCCATGAGTTCGAGCCCCGCGTCAGGCTCTGGGCTGATGGCTCAGAGCCTGGAGCCTGCTTCCGATTCTGTGTCTCCCTCTCTCTCTGCCCCTCCCCTGTTCACGCTCTGTCTCTCTCTGTCCCAAAAATAAATAAACGTTAAAACAACAACAACAAAAACATGACTCGTACTGTACCCAAAACTCTAGAAGAGCGTGGAAAACATTTTTCTCCCAGGGCTTCCTGTCAGTTTCCCATTCAAAGTTGAATATGTTTGAAAAAGTGGTTGGATTTGGGGCGCCTGGGTGGCTCAGTCGGTTAAGCATCTGACTCTTGATTTCGGCTCAGGTCATGATCTCACGGTTTGTGAGTTCAAGCCCTGAGTTGGGCTCTGTGCTGATAGTGTGGAGCCTGCTTGAGGCTCTCTCTCTCTCTCTTTTCCTCTCTCTCTCTCTCCCTCTCAAAATAAATAAATGAACTTTTAAAAAGTTAAAAAAACAAAATTAAATAAAACGTGGTTGGATTAAAAAAAATTGCTCTGTTTGTCAGGCGTCTGTGAACCCTTCCGTCCTTTGGTCAAGGAAACAGGTTAGGATGTTAGCTGCTGCCCTCCCTTCAAATAACCTGCTTTGGGACCATCCTTGCCCAGAGTCAGACCTGGAAAAGTCTCTATGGCAGCTCTGCTCGAGAGAGGGACAGAAGATCACACAAACACTGTAGCGGCTAATTACTGCCCCACCATCCTGGGAGCCACGCTCAACCGGAACATTATCTTAACATTATCACCTTGCATATCCTGCTGAGTCGCCTTCTTCCGAGAGCCTACCTGGGATACAATCCCAAGACCTCCTCCGTGAGGACAGCCAACATTTCCACAAAGGACAAAGTCTTTAAAGGAGGGTGCCTGCTTCCGAGAAAACCCAAAGTACCCAGAAGAAGTCCCTCAACAACAAAAGCACTTCAGCAGAACATCCTTCTAAGCCAGGACCCATGTCCATTGGTAGGCATAAAGGTTATCGTGAATTACTGTCGTTTCTAACACTCAGTTGAACCTGAAGGGCTAGACGATCAGTCAAAACCAAACCGACAAAAACTAGTTTCACAGCAGGCCACTGTGAAAGGTGCAAACCATCCTTCCTAGGTTCTCTTAGGCCTGTTTGTGAGGCAACCTCGGTTGGGATGCTGCTAGGAATCAATGATAGCCACTTCCTGCTCTGTTTGCTAAGATAACTTTATTAGTACATTAAACACCTAAGAGTCGGAAATAGATATTTTACAAACTCTGCTCTCTGAGATGGCACGCTTGGAGTTCGCAGTAAAACTCGACTCTTATTCGCTGAACAGACCCCAGGTATGTGACGGATGGGTTTTAATATGCCCTGACTTTCTCAGTAGCAACAAAAGTTCAAGAAGGAGCCCTTCAAGTTCACTGCAATTAAAATGGACAATGGCTGTTTACACGCTAACATGCCATAAAAAAAAAAAAAATTGCCACATAGCTCATTTGAGCTGTTCAAGTTTCAGGTTCTTCATCTACAAAAAAATAGGCAAAAGAGTCGCCGGCTACAACCACAATTTTGCTATAAATCAAGTAAAAGATGTGCTACCTTGTGAGCTGGGGTGTAAAAATGTGCATTATCACGAGGATCCTTTTAATGGCTTTGATTCCCACCCTGGACTTGAATCCACATGTGAATCTGCAATATTTTCGATCATGAATTCCCTGCTCAAAACTTCTGAGACAAGCCTCCAACGCACACTGGATAATCTTATCCCTATGGATTTATCCCTATGGATAACTCACCATCCCTTCCGCAAATCCTCCTTGGCTGGAACCTCTTTCCCTGACAAACGGTCTCTTCTCAGGTCAAATGTCTTCTCATGGAGTGTTCAGACCGGTCCCTGTGAGCTCTGGATTTTCCTCTGATTGTCAGCAGCCCACCTCCTCCACCACTACCCTCCTCTGGTCATAAGGCTGCCCCATCTCAAAGACCGTATCTATCCCCTAGACCCATCACAGCTCACCCTGACCTCTCCCTGCGTCATGGGGTCTGCGCAGTTGACCTGATGTTATTCAATAGCTTGTCATGTTCAGGTACATTCTTTAAAACACAAATTCTCAACTGTACGTTGTTTACTTTTTACGGAATTATGGGCTTTGCTTAATAGCATTTGAGCACATGTATAAATACAGTGTGGCAGCAAAGTACAGAAGAGTTGCAGATACTGCAAAGCTAAACACGCGCCCACTTCAAAGGCACTGGGGGAAGATGGGGGCGGACGGTGGTCATGTACACTGAATTTCCAAGTTCAATGACTTATGTCCCAGTGGGATGCTAACAACTGGAATACACAACATGAAGGAGGTGAAGAAATATACAGTCATCCTAAACAAGAAAAACACAATCCAAACACAAAATGATAAGGGAATCTCCTTGGACTGCTGTTAACCTACAAAACAATATATCTCGATCTTTTTGCTCAGAGACATTTTGTCTATTTTTAAGTGACTTAAATTTCCCAATTCGGAATTCCGTTTTTTAAAAAAGGGGAGGAGGGGCGGAGTTATAATTATATTTAATGGTTTTGAAACTTCAAATTTGTTTCTATTCTGTGGACGCCACTCAACACTTCACAAAAGGGTCAGCCCGAATTGAAATTAGTTCGGTTTCCAAAAAGTTTCTAATGCATCAGTGCTTGCAAAGCGGTGGATGATGTCTTGGTATGGGACCAAAGCTTAAGTTGATGCTTCCACACCTAAAAATACAACAGAATATTGTGATTTTTAAAGGTTTTACATCATACAGGCATATGGCCTGATTATAACTGTCTGAATGTTCTGAAAGTCTTGCATACGAAGATATCATCACAATTCATAGTTAGCTTCAATTAAAGAATCACATATTATAAATCCAGAAGTCCAGAAGGGCACCACTTACGTCAGTATCTGAGTCAAAAATCCCGTATTCCGTATCTATACCATCATTCCAAATGAGAGAATTAATGAGTTATTCGCTCATAATTAAGATTAAATGATGTTTATATTCAACACCCTAAAGACCCAGCTACATAGCTGCTGAATTTCATCAGCTCTATTATATGTTTTGCTAAGGTATAATTATTCAAGCATCTTTGACTGTATCTTTAAAACTTGCATCTTTAAAACTTACATTTGACTGTATCTTTTCTTAATTTTTTTAATGTTTATTTTTGAGAGAGAGCGAGAGAGAGAGTGAGCACAAGCAGGGGAGGGCAGAGAGAGAGGGGGAGCCACAGAATCTAAAGTAGGCTCCAGGCTCCAAGCTGTCAGCACAGAGCCCGACGCAGGGCTCGAGCTCACAGACTGTGAGATCATGACCTGAGCCGAAGTTGGATGCTCAACCGACTGAGCCACCCAGGCGCCCCAAATTTGACTGTATCTTTAAAATCTCTAATGCACCCTGAATGCTTTCAAGGAAAAGTACTCTATTAACAGGAGAGAAAATAAAGTCATCATAAACAATAAGATTGTAAAGTTTTCCAAACCCACGTTGCAAGATCCCCTTTAACTTGGCCGATAAATACGTCAAAATAAATACGCTATCTTTCATAATGACTCTGGCAGAACTGAGGTTTAGATTCCTACATTCCCTGGTAAACATAAAGTCATGGCTTTCTATGTAGCAAAAAAGAAACATCTCAGGCCTTCCTAAATACTCTACCAAATAACTTCACCACCATCTGTATTTTCTGTTCCCAACTCCTTATAGAATGACCCAGGACTTTTATAACTGGCTAGAGACTGAAGTTCCATAATACAAACCCTTCCAAAGACGACAGAAAATTCAGCCTCCTCTGTTGGTCTGACACAATCTACCTAACACAGTTAAGGACAAGGAGTGATCCAAAAGATAATTCTTTCACATTAAAAAAAAAAAAAAAAAAGTGACAAGAGGAAATCAGAAGTCGCTCCCAAATATGGCTTTCCCATTAGGGAAATTTTCTCATCTGTTCACCAGAAATGCCACAGAAGAGAAATGTGACTCATATACAGGGAGTTTTCCAAGTCCACTCATGTTAAGCAACAAACCGTCCATGGCTTCCCTTAAAATCATCTTGACCACAAGCAGTGAAACTCAGAACTCATGCTGGTTGAAATCAGGTCCTACGAACACTCCCCCCGATAACGCGAGGCGAGGGCAAACACCGCCTAGCACTGTATTTGTGATAATTCAGTTGTTCTCATGGCAGCATGTCAAGATGTCACAAATCGTGATTTATTATTTCTCTGGGGTATCAAAAAGCTGCTGACCTAGGGGAGTTTGACAAACAAAGGCCTTGTTTACAAAGGAAGACTTCTAAAGGGGGGGAAAAAGGGCCATGAAAACACTGGAGGACACTACCACTTTTATAATTTATGAAAGTTTTCTCTTTTATGGTCTTGCTCCAATACATAATAAGCCCTTAAAATGAAATGTCGAAAATACTACAGTAATATGAGGGGCATCACAATTGTCTCCTGGAAAGAATGGAATGTGCTTTTATACTGGCCTGTAAATGACTTATCTGAATCAAAGAAAAAAAGTTTTAAAATAATTATTTGCCAAACTGTTACTTTCCAGTTATGCTGCCAGAAATATTTGAAACAGAATTCAGGCATTAAGGGTATAATACAAGCAGGGACACTTTTTTTTTTTTTTTTTTGTCAATTCCAAGCCTCAGGTGTTGGTCAAAGCACTTTTCAAGAAACTTGACGAGAAATGCTCAAAAACCACTTT
This sequence comes from Lynx rufus, assembly GCF_022079265.1. Classification (NCBI taxonomy): domain Eukaryota; kingdom Metazoa; phylum Chordata; class Mammalia; order Carnivora; family Felidae; genus Lynx; species Lynx rufus. Next base: position 9,201,516 of record NW_025814824.1, read on the forward strand.
AAAACCGAACAAAAGAAAAGATCTAAAGCTGCTTTGAACACACTCTTGCGGTGAATATTTTCTGAGACGCCACAGTGCAGCTAGTCGCGGTGCTGGGATGTAACTGATGTCACTCATAAGAGAAAGCCTGCATTGAAGGAAGAACTCCCTCACCTCTGACAATTCTTCAAGGGTTCCGATAATCCAAACTCCTAATTTATTTCACAATGTTCTTTACCCATAAGGCATCTCTTTTTAATGCCTCCAACAAGGGAAATGGACCGCGGTGTCCAGGTTTGGGGTTTGTTTCTCTGTCCACGGCAATAAATATCTTTGGTACCTAATAGGTATCTCCAAATCCCCTCTTCTCCAGTCGCAGACATTTGAGTTGTCAGGGAGCTTAAAAAAAAAAAAAAAAAAAAAAGTCCAGGAGAATAAAGGCGCAATTAGATCCCTAAAAGAGAAAGTGTGTCTTGATTTGCATAACAATGACCCAACTTGGATTCAAACCTGCCACACCTCTTAACACTTAACCAGTGTGCTAAAAGTAGTCTGGAAGCTTACCAAGTCTAGTGTTGGCAAACAAGCCTGGGGCAGTGGCCCCCCCAAATTACTGATGGAAAATATTACTGAAATATTTGAATGTGCATGTAGAAGTGCAGATACACACACATAATAATGGGCATGGCTTTGATTTTAGTACAGCTCTCAGGGCCTTCTGAGTCTTAGGTGGTTAAACAGAAATTTTCTTCTACCCAACAAGCCAGCAACAATCTTTCTGTTCATAGAGGCATTCTGCTCCCACAAGCATGAAACAACCAGGTGTAAATAAAAAAGTCCTTTGAAATGGAAGTTTAAGATTTAACTCTGCTGCTCATGACGCACAGACGTTAAAAATAACCACTCCATGCAGTAGACAAACGTGTACCCTTAATGCCTTCCTTATGCTCTAACATTACACATACTTAGGAATACAGTCTACCTAATGACCGGAGCACAATGATGACACCTCTCCATAAAGGTATTAACCCCGGTGGCTTTGTTGTTTCCAAAGCACCAACGTCCATCAGACCAGGGAGGAAGGAAAAAAGGCGAAACCTTGCAAAACTCTCCCAAAAGTTATATAAACAAAGGAGGGGAGAAGCCCAATGTGGGCTTTTGCACCCATGTGCTACCAAAATTACATAACACCCGGCGCAGACATTAAAGAAGGAATGGATTCTGCACAACACCCCCACTTTCCTCGACTCCCAAGCCCGTGTCCTTCTCTTATGAAATCCAAACGCCTGGCAGGACCAAATGGACGACTTTGAATATTTATTTTATTGCTGGAGTAAATCCTGCGAGAGTTGGGAGGCACGTTTAGGCCCAAAGTTTGAATGTGCAACAGCCCCAGGGCGCAGCGACTCCACTCCCCGGACCCGGAGGAGAAAGAACTGACAAGCGACAGCACCCAGCAAGGCCTTCTTCTTCTTGCCCCTTACGGTGCTTCCCGCTGGAAAGTTTTCCACGCGATCGATCGGAGGGCGAGGAGCCCGCTTCCCGCCCCCCCTCACCCCCCTCCGCCTGCCTGACTTTGCAGGAAAGGCAAGCCGGGAGACCAGAGGGGGCCGGCTGGGAAAGAGCTGGAAAGCTCGGCACTCAGCGGGCGGCGCCGGCGCAGGCTCCTTACCTGGGGGACGCGGAACAAAAAGAGGAGCGGGGCTCGCCGAGCCTGCGGCGGCGGCGCGGGCGGAGCGGGTCTCCCCGCCGGAGCCCTAGGCCCGCGCCCGAGCCCGCGGCCCGGCCCCCGCCGCCGCCGCCGCTTCCTCCCTCGCGCGCGTCATGTCACGGCGATCAAACATGTCTGTGTGCGCTTCGCTGCTGTGACTTCCTGATTCTCCGCCGCTCGCGCGCGCACACTCACACTCACACTCGCAGCCACACGCACACGCCACCCCCACCAGCCTCCGCCACCAAACCTCGCCTGGTCCTCCCCGGGCTCCCGGCGGCTGCCGGCGCCTCTGCTCGCGACGCACTGGCCCCGGCGCGCACAACACACACTCACACTCACGCGCAGACACACTCGCGCCGGCCCCGAAGGCGCGGAGACGCGAGCTGCGGGAGCTCGCCGCCCCCTCCCACCCCTCTCCCTACTTAGCCGCCCTGCCAAACTTTTTTTTTTTTTTTCCTGCCTGATCCGTGTCCAACTTCCCTCCACCCCCACCCCCCCACCCCCAGCAGTCCGGCCTGCCCCGCGCTCACCAGGATCCGCCGCAAGCTGCAACCCGGATAAAAATAATAATGCAATCCAGGCGGCGGAGGCAGGGGCGAGCGCGAAGACACTGGCAGGAGGCGATTTCCCCGCGTGTACCGGAAACCGGCCGAGTGCCGGGACCGGGGCGCGGGTGTCCCCTGGAGCCCGCACTGCTGCGCCCCGCCCCGCGCGGTGCAACTGCGCCCAGGCGGCGAGGCCTGGTGCGGGGCACCCGGAGCACCAGGCTCGGTGTGTGCCCGAAGCCGTAGGGAGCCTAGGGGCTGGCACGCCGGACCGGTTATTTGGGGAAGTGCATCGCGACACCTTTGCAGATGGCATGGCCCTGTTTTGCAACGCAAACGGGAGGAGGGAAGACGGCCGGATGGAGGGGGAGAACAGAGGAAGGGGTAAACCAGGTTGGGATGGGAATAAAGCAAACTCGAAAGCAGGGAGCGAGAAGGAAGGGGTGCGTGTCATCGTTGGGAGGAGGCTCCCACCCGGTCTCCCCGCCTCCCGCCCTCGCCACCCCCTCCCTCCTCCCCCGCCCCCCCGCAGCCCTTCCCCTTCTCCGGCGAACGCCACCACTGCTGCCCTGGTGCGCGCGGGTCCTGTTTGTGACAGTCAGGCAGAGAGGATTATCCGGATCATGGCCTCCCGGCCCGCAGCCACGGTGGCTCTGCCGGGCCCCAGCGCGCCCCTAGCACCCGGAAGATCGCGGGCGACCCACGCCCGAGGTTCCCGCGGTTCAAGCTAGGGGAGGACGCCAAGCAAAAGAAAACAAACCCCGGGAGGGGGAGGGCAGGGTAACTGAGCCCGGCGGGCACCTCCGACCTCCTTCTTTGGGGCCTCCTCCCTCCGTACCAGCAGTGCGGCCCGGGCAGGACACCCCGAACTTCAACACCCGAGCCCGCGCGGCCGCCAGGTACCAGGGGCAGGGACGTCTCCGCAGAGCCCCGGGCGCAGCCCCCCGATAGCCGCTTTGCCTAAAGGCCTGCCTACCGGTCAGCGTCTTCATCCCCGCCCGAGGGAACCCGCAAACTGGAGGTGACACCTCCGATCCGGCACGCACCGGCCCCGCGGCGTGGCGGCCGCCTCTTCGGCGCGCCAGCTCCGGCTTCTCCCGCCGAGATCCGCTCGCGTCTCGGCAACCGGAGCCCTTTAAACAAGTCCCCGGGAAGCGGGTGGCAGCAGCGTTCGTTGGCGCCCCGCCGCCAGCCCGGGCACCTCGCCCTCCTCTCTCGCTCCCCTTCCAACTCTTCCGGGGAGGACTCCTCGGGGTGAACTGTCGCCTTTCCATCCTCCTCCCGGGTCCTCCAGCCTTTCCCCTCCTCCGTGCCCCCTCCCCCAGCTTTAAGTGGATGGGGGGATTGCAACCTTGTCGATAGTGTGTGTGTGTGTGTGTGTGTGTGTGTGTGTGTGTGTGTTGCAACCTTGAGTTGGCAGCGCGTCGCTGACTGCCTACCTAGGGTCAAGGCTGTGGTTTGTTGGGATTTCCCCCCCTCCCTCGCCTCCTTGAAGTAGTAATTATTACTGTTATTATTAGAACAGCAAGGTTCGGTTGAAACTTTCCCGTTTCTTCCACCGCCGCCCGGGAGCTGTCGTTAGAGCATTCCACCTGAGGCCCGCGGGGAGGAGGCGGGCTTTTTTTGTTGTTGTTGTGGCGGTTGGCCCGCCTGTTTGTTTTGGTCTCCGTGCATGCACAATAAATAATAATTAGGATAATAATGAATAATCCCCGGCGAAGGCGGCGCGGTGCCGGAGGGGTTTGTGCGGCGGCTGCAGCCAGGAGGCCGGAGGGAGGGGAAAGAGGAGAAAGGAGTTGTAAGTTATATTTACCTTGCTCGCGAGGAGTGTGCTGGCTGAATCTCTTCCCTCTCTGAGTCACCCAGAGTACAGAAACAGAGGGAGAGAGGACTAGATTATGAATATGACTTCATTGATGACAGCCATCCCCTCCTCTTCCTAAACTCGGGCTCCGCCCCGCGTCCCACCCTCGCCGCCTCCACGGGCGCCGGAAGACGCGCCGCAGTTGGCCCCGCGCGCCGCTCCTCCCTGCCCGCCCGGACGCGGGTTGGCGGGACGCGCCTGTCACTCGCCCCGCTCAGCGACTCCGGGAGCTCGGGGGGAAGGAGGGGGCGGTGTGCAAGAATGTGGATCGAGACGGCTCTACTGTATGCGTGGATCCGTGTGTGTCTGCAAGGCGCCGGCTCTCGGGCCGTGCTTGTGCCTGGAGCAGAGAAACTGCGCAGGACGCAGAGAGCCCCAAGCCCGGGTGGAGTTGGGCGCCCGTTATGCCTCTCCCCGCCGTCCTCCTGCAGGGGCGCTGCGGGGCGCCCCGGGGAGGCTGGGGAAGCAGGGGAGCCCGAGCGAGAGGGAGGGCATCCGTAGTAATAGCGCGTAGTAGTTTGGGGGTATGTGGAGAAGGTGCTGGAATTTAACTGTGCCTCCGCCTGCCGGAGCGAGCCTGCAGAGGGAGAGGGAGGGGACCGGGGGGAGGGCTCCGAGTGGTACCAAAGCTGTGTGTGGCACGGTGCTGACCATGAAAGCAAAAACAGGCATTGTCGTGCCGGTTGAAACTTTTTCTCCCCCCACCCCCACCCCCAACACTCCGCTCCAGGTTGTAATTATAAATCTGCCCCCTTTCTCCCCGGTAAAAAGGGAGGCGGGCACAAAGAACATTCCTGCCAAATCTGCCTCTTTTCTAAAGGACGGCAAGCTTCCAAATGCCAATGAGGGGAAAACAGCTGAGAGACTGAACGCCTTGTAAATAAATAATCCCACCCTAACCCCTCTGTTTACTTTGTGGACCAGATAGGGCACTTTAAGCTTCCCTCACCTGTCATCTTCCTGTAAAATATATACAAAAATATGGAAAGAACAACCCCGTGGGGGCGGAGCGAGCGGGTTAAGGGACATTTGAAGCATGGAATCTGCTTTTGATTTAAGAAGGGGAATAAATCTCTTATTCTCTGTAGCCCATAGTGTCTCCTCTCCCACCCCACATTTAACACCAATTAAGGCTACCAACACCAAGCTGCTGGCACTTGGCAGTTTTGAGACCTCTTGTTCCAATTCTCCTTGAAATACAGTTCTTTGGCTGGACGAATAGGTCAGTGTTTGCTGAGACAATTTTATTTTTAGTTTTATGAAGTGTGAAAGAATGTTAGGAGATTTTAAATCAGGGGCCTATTATTTTAGACTCAGATTAATGGAAGTACTTGACTCTTAAAACTGTTCCTATATGGCAGTGTTATGAAAAGCAGGATGTATCCCTTATTTTGTAATGTAATGCCTTCAATTAGTCATTCAAAGTGCACCGTGACTATTTGGCTGAGGATTTTCCCCCTGGAGTAAAATCCTATTTTAAGACCGTTTTGCTGTTGCAAAATTGACTCGGAGCAACGGCCTCTGAAATGCAGTTCCAGGATGCTTAACACTATGTACTGAGGAAGGTGAAGGCAAGAGGTAATGGAAAGAACATACAATGCTGCATTTGGTCGTTCAATGGCAAAAACTGTTTGCACTGCTGGTCCACTGCTGGGGGAAGTGGAGTTTGTTTGCAAGGGCATCAAGTTCAGGCGGCTAGGAGTGTCAATGTCAACCGCCCTGTAGTTTTCTAAGGGCTTTGTTACTGACGTGATAACTTTAGTGTTATAATTTCCTGGCTGTCCCAAAGCGCACTTCAAGACAACAAAAGAAGATGCATCTAAGAGAAATAAAATATAGTAGGCCCTGAAGAAGCTACCGCAAGAACTTATTTTCTGCCTGAAGATAGGCCAGTATAACTTTTAACCGGGAAATAAACAGTGAGAAATCTTAAAAGTGGCAATGTGGTAAAAGTATTACCTTCTACCTGCCTAATAAATCGCAACTAATAACATAGCCAGATAACCGAGTTGTCTGTAAAAGGGCTTTCACCTAATGGCAATGCTTATCACATTAGTGAATATCAGGTTTTAATTCTTTTTCAGGCCTAATTTGTTTCTCTGGCATGCCAACCTCACACATTTTCTTCCCTGTGAATAAGTGCCGTTTATCCCTTTAGGATGCCACCTTCCCCTGCTGTGCCAAATCTCCAAGAGAGAACAATCACCTTAGTAAGACCCTGGAGGAGAGGGACTGGCCATTCCCTCTGTCATTTTGTCAGAGGGAGAGGAAGAGGAAGAAAACGCTCGCTTTGCTACATGTACATATTCTTCAGCTCTTGTAAAATTTTGATGCAGTACTTAGAGGGATTGGTACCAATGCATTATATGCTCAACTATGGGAACCGAAAAATAAAATCTATCTCTGGGAGTAGAGCTTAAATATAGATACTACATCTCCTTTTCCCTTCATATTGGTCTAAGAAAGCACCACCTTCTCCCTTCAGGTCTTTCCTCTGAAAGCTCGTCTTGTTTGTGGCTTGCACTGTAGCAGGTAGGAAGGTTAGAAAATAAGGCCTATACTCGGGAGACATGAAAAGGCAGCACCATTCACTCAGTACAGGAAAAAAAAAAAAGGTTGTAGAACCTATAGCATAAGCTTCCTCTCTGAGGGAAAGCAACATTTAGCAATTGATGGTAAGGAGGGAAATGATGGGCTCTTTTGTTTTGCAGAAGCTCCACACAAAAGCAAATATGGTTGGAGGCTAAAGGGACCCCGAGGGTGCACAGGATGCTGTATTCACATGAAGCTTTGCCTTCTGGACTTTGATGAGTCATAATGTGTTCTCCGAACTTGCTTTTCTCTTTCTAGTTTGGCATCAGGAGATAGTAGTCACTTTTTCATGTCTGTATGGCCACATTGACTTGTTATGTAAGTCGGCTGTGGTTGATGTTCTGTTTAGAGTGGATATTGGGTTTGAAAACTGGTATGTGGTTGTAACAGCCTCAGAAAGAAAAATTCCATGCACAAAGTCAGGAGGCCTGTAATCCCACCAGGCAAACGGTTAATGCTGGCTGAAACGTTGCCTAGCTTCAAAGCGGAGCAAGTCGGACACTTGGGGAACGAATCCGGTAATGGAGCCTAAACCTGGACAAGGTGAATCAGCCGACATTTAATTTAGTGACGAGTTTAGACTTAGCAAGTCAGCTGACTACAGAGGTGAGCACTCCTCGCTTTCCTTTTCCCCCAGTCGACATCTCGAAGCGATTTTGTTTTTTTCATCAGGTCATTCCTCCAAAGGACCACTCTTTGTGATGGAGTCCCCCTCCTAGCTTAAGGGTCTTTGTCTGTTTCCAATCCATTCTGTGATATATTTCAGACGTAGATTGTCATCCAAGGAGGTGGGTGCATGGACAGATCTCTGCCAGCCTTGTTGACCTCCTCAAACCCCGCAGCTCCGGAAACCCCATCTACCTACTGGTTCTCAAGGGGCCACGGTGGATCCACTTCCTTCTGACCAGAACGCAAGTTCCCGATTCACGTCCTCCAAGATGCAGCTATGGCCCCACATCAGTGTCTTCCGGTGGCCCTCCTTGCCCTCCCCACGCAAAGGAAGCCGTCTTAGTCTACCTGCTCCCATAGCAACCAGCACCTACCTCCATTACAGCACTTATCACTTTGATGCGATTATTTGTTTGGTATCCTCCACTAGATGGTTAGTGCCTGGAGGGTGTAGGGCAAGTTCAATTCATCTTTGAAACCTCAGCCCTCAGCCGGAGGTCTAGTATGTTGTATGTTGTTTTAAAAACAAAAACAAAAAAACTTGGTTGAATGACGGGATGGGAGATCATATATCAAAATTGTCAGGTAGGATTGAACAGGCCTTCCCCATCGGTAATTATCATGTTAATGAATGAGATCAGCAAGTGTTCAGAATCTGTCGCCTTCCAAGCTGAAAAGGCTAATATGCTTTTGGTTTTTGTCTTATTTTGTTTTGTTTTGGGAGGTTAGGTGGGAGGTGAGAAGGTATGGCTCTTGCCCTCACGTAAAGAGCACCGAAAAGAGGCTTTGTTTGCTTTTTAAATTACGCTAGGAGTAACGTGAGTGCACGCACAGCAATACAGTAGTAGTCATTATCTTCTTTTATTTCTCCTTTAAATCACACACCAGTGTCTATGCAGAGGCCTGTACATATGCCATTTGTCCACTTAACCCAGCGACTTATGTGATATTATCCCCATTTTACAGATGAAGAAACTGAGAGGCAGTAAATAATTTGCCTAAGGCAGTGGTCTCCAAAGTGGAGTGAGCAAGACAATTCACTGCGATTTGGGAAGAACATTGGAAATTCGATTTCTTCTTCCTTTAATGATTAAAAAAAATGTAATGACCAAAGAGACAAGGGCTTTACCAATGTGTATTGTACTCATTTACCCTGGCACCTTTACATGGTGCCTAGGAAAGTGGTCACATGCCAAGTATTTTATCTGAGGAGTACTTAGGGGAGCATCAGGGCCAGAGGGGTGACGGTCGCGCCCCCGTCTGGTTCTTTCAGGTGCAGGGTGTTTCAGGTGCAGGATGTTACCTGAAGTTTACGCCTTCCACAAAGTGCCTTGTCTGGTTTTGCCCAATGAATTCTCTTATTTGGAAAATAAGTGGCTTAAAAAGAGTCCTTCCAAGAAATTGAAGACTGAGGTAGATCCAATAACGCACTCGCAGGTGAAAATCAAGATCAAACCTGCCACTTTGAGTTCTGAGTTTTTTGCCAGCCATTCTGAGAAGTGAAAACAATGACGGTCTAATTAGCTCTGACAAGAAATAGGTTAAAAACATTCACATCTATTCGAGACTAGTTGCCATTTGGATTTATATGCACTACCGTTAATGATGAATTCTGATCTAAGCATATATTTTGCCTGGAGGGGGTATTACCTATTGATATCGCATGATATCATCATGATTAGCAAGGTATTTTATTCTTTCATCTTCGTCTGTTTCATAACTTCTATTTTGTATATGTTTTATAATGCACTTGATATATTAATACTTGAATACATGTATTATGAATAAATATACATAGATCATACTCTATCCTTTTTATTTTGTTTCTTCCTTTTTCATTGCAAGGGGAATGTGATCAAACAACATGGAAGTAACTAAATGATGAAGTCGGAATTTAAAGAAAATTAAAAAAAAATTTTTTTTAACGTTTATTTATTTTTGAGACAGAGAGAGACAGAGCATGAATGGGGGAGGGTCAGAGAGAGGGAGACACAGAATCTGAAACAGGCTCCAGGCTCTGAGCTGTCAGCACAGAGCCCGACGTGGGGCTCGAACTCACGGACCGTGAAATCATGACCTGAGCCGAAGTTGGCTGCTTAACTGACTGAGCCACCCAGGTGCCCCTAAAGAAAATTTTTTTAATGTATATTTACTTTTGAGGGAGAGAGAGACAGAGCCGGAGAGGGGGAGGGGCAAAGAGAAAGGGAGGCACCGAATCCAAAGCAGGCTCCAGGGTCTGAGCTGTCAGTGCAGAACCCAATGTGGGGTCCAAACTCATGGCTTATGAGCTCATGACCTGATCCGAAGTCGGATGCTTAACCAACTGAGCCACCTGGGCGCCCCACTGAAGTCCAAAGTTTTAACCCAGCTTGGTAAGACTCCAGACTAGAGTGACGTATGTTGCTCATGTAAAAACTGTTCAATCATTTGTCATCGATACAGGGTTCTTAACCCATTATGGGGCAGAGAGGAGGGGGAATATAAATGATCTCTGGCGCATTTGAGAAGCCCTGAAACTGAAATTCCGTGATCATGTTAAGGTACATTTTCTGCAGGGAGGCCATACATTTCATCAGATTCCCAAGGGGATCTTCACCACAGGGGGTAAGAATTACTGATAAAGAGTCATTAGCAGCATTAATAACCTAGGATAGTCTTCTGATAAGAAACTAATCTTTCCTTTAACTTTCATAAAATGAAGTGTGCACATTTTATATGTCCAATCATGTCTACCCTTAGAAAAACCATTTAGAACTCAATATTTCTCTAGATAATTCAAACACATCCTAACTGCCCAAAGGAAAGCTTCATTTGTCTCTGGAGACCGGCTTTCTGAGAATAATTTCATTCTGCAGGATTTTCTCAATAATACTCTATTATATATTGCTGACTGGACAAGAAAGGATTTTTATAAATGTTGTCATCAACGTATCTTTGAGGCTTTGACACATCTTTGGACAGTTGCATGTTAGGCATCAGAACATGAATTCAGAGCCTAAAAATTTTTTATTGTCATAAATTGCTCAAATATTTTAACTTTTATTTGGCGGGCCATTGTACCAACTGCCCTTAGACTTGTACTGCGTTTCTCTGAATGATCATATGCTTCTGTCCCGTGTGACACTGTGGATCCTCTCCAAGTCCCTCAACCAAATGCCACGGTGGCAGAAAACGCTGTATCCCTTTCCCACGCTGTTTCATTAGATTTTATGGCAGCGTTTCACGTTTAGACCACCTTCAGCTGTTACCGGCCTTATCTTTTCAGTAGCCCTTCGTTGCATTTTATTTGTGTGCGACCCTTTTCCAGCTTGACTTCCAACACATCACCCACCAGATTCTTGCTTCAAGTTCAGCACACAAAAGCACAATCTGCTGTTGTTTTATTCCAGCCATTTTTCTACGCTTGAAGTTGTTCTATGTAAATTCAAGAGGAGAGTAGAAAATAAACCGGGAACATATAAAAACAGAAATAACCATGAAAATTACCTTAGATGACTCTTTAAAGAAACTGAGATAAATAATCTGCTTTGGGGGGGGGCGGGGAATCCGTCTCTCCACAGGTGGGGATAAAATACATTCTACAACAATACGGCTTTATTTTAGTTTTCAATGGTGTTACCAGCCAGAAAATGATGAATATTAAAGAAAAAAAAAACAACACAAGTATATGAAGTTTGGGGAAAGGGTTGCAAGCGTCTGGATTCTGCATGGGGCAAGGTTTAATGCTAGGCAGGAAGCTTTTATCTTTTATCTTCCCTTTCGATAAACTCAGCTGAATAGTCACTGGATTCACCGAGGGCTGGACATAAAGGAAAAGCTCACATTTGGTCTATAATTGTGCACATTCAACCGCTTATCTTACCAGAGACATTGTGCTATCTATTGGAATTTTACTATTTTGAAAACTCTTCGGGGCCTTTTGGGAATAGACGTTTCTGAAATATGGAGGAAAGCAAGGGATGTGTGATAAGGTACAAGAACACCATAGCATGGAACATTCTTTGTTTCATACTTAGGACGTAGGGTGTGGGTGTGACGTTTGCATCTTTTTTTTTAAATTTTTTTTCAACGTTTTTTATTTATTTTGGGACAGAGAGAGACAGAGCATGAACGGGGGAGGGGCAGAGAGAGAGGGAGACACAGAATCGGAAACAGGCTCCAGGCTCCGAGCCATCAGCCCAGAGCCTGACGCGGGGCTCGAACTCACGGACCGCGAGATCGTGACCTGGCTGAAGTCGGATGCCCAACCGACTGCGCCACCCAGGCGCCCCTGACGTTTGCATCTTAAAGAGACTGACACCTCGTGCTTTATCTATATTTTAGTGAGCTTCTTAAAAATACATGTGGGGGTGTTTGTCTTTATGTGACACCTCACTTTTATGGTATGATTTACTGACATTAATGACCATAACCACCTTTACCTGATGTTCTGCAGGTTCCATGGCCCATATCAATGTTTATTCCCTAAGAACTTATGACCAGAATGCTGAGCTATTTTTTCTTTCTTTCTTCTTCTTCTTCTTCTTCTTCTTCTTCTTGTTTTAATGTTTATTTTTGAGAAAGCAGAGGGAGGAGGGGCAGAAAGAGAGGGAGACAGAGGATCCGAAGTGGGCTCTGTGCTGATAGCAGGGACCCTGACGTGGGGCTCTAATTCATGAATCATGAAATCATGACCTGAGCTGAAATCGCCGCTTAACCGACTGTGCCTTCCGGGAGCCCCATGAGCTATTATTTCTAATGCTAGCATAATAAATAACTACTTATCAATTGGGAAAGTAATTAAATAATGGAAGCATAATGGAATAATCTAGGTAAGTGACTCTTCTTTCAAACAGCCTACAAATGTTAGTCTCCCTGGCCTTTGAGCTGTCACACACTATACATCAATGTCTTATCTCATAACTTCTTAGAGTAGTTCCTGTTTTAAAAAGACATACCAATCTCAGGACCTCTGGTTCCAGGCACAGAGGAAGCATAATATACTAGAACACATGGCTATGTGGATTGCCCATGGTTACATGGAACGCCCACCAAGATTAGAACCTCAGTCTCACTCCCAGTCAATACAGCTCCTGCTATACCACACTGTTTCCTGTTAAAAAAGAGACCGAGAGAGAAAGTCTCCAAGTTCATGCTCTTCAGCTCAGTAAGAGTCATCAATGCCCAAGTGAAGAAATGGGCCCAGCGCTGTCAACGGCACGTGTCAAATTTATTTTCACAGACCGTGGCTTTCATACCGCTTTAACAACCGCTCTCAGTACAAAAATGTATTCTATATCATGACCCAGTATACACAAACTTGGGTATATAGTGAATTGTGCCAGTCGGGGTCCAACCAGGAAAACAAAGGACTTTATTCAGGAAATTGATTCCACGGCCTGGAGCCTGCTTTGGCCGTGTTTCCCTCTCTATCTACTCATCCCCCAATCGTGCTCTCTCTCTCTCTCTCTCTCTCTCTCTCCCTCTCTCAAAAATAAATAAACATTAAAAAAATTTTTAAGAAAACACCGCTTGGACCAACAGAGGATACACATTTCAGGAACTTTTCGCCCTGACCTAAATATTCTTTTAGGTCAGGTTATTAACACACGGGTTTTCATGGGGCACCTGGGTGGCTCAGTCAGTTAAGTGCTGGACTTTTGGTTTTGGCTCAGGTCATGATCTCATTATGGTTCGTGGGTTCCAGCCCCACGTCAGGCTCTGTGCTGACAGCCTGCTTGAGATTCTCTCTCTCCCTCTCTCTCTGCCCCTCCCCCACTCACTCACATAGACACACACACACTCTTTCTCTCAAAATAAATAAATAAACATTTAAAAAATAAAACATTGGTTTCATGATCAGAACTTTATGGGTTATATCATATGTATATTAGTAAAATACAAATTTCTACCAGGCTCCCATACTTGGACCATCTATTTTGGTATGTGGATACCAAGTAAATAGTGCTGGATGACAATGAAGGAAGTCAATTAAAGGCCTTATTTTTCTACATAATCAGCAAATAGCCAGGTATAATACTTATTAATCCCTTTCACTTCTTTTTTTGCTATAGAGCCTTCAGAGTATAGCAATAATAGTTACATTTTTTATAATGGAAATCTTCTGGGGCACCTGGGTGGCTCTGTCAGTTGAACATCCAACTTCAGCTCGGGTCATGATCTCATGGTTCATGAGTTTGAGCCTCATGTCGAGCTCTGTGCAGATAGCTCGGAGCCTGGACCCTGCTTCGGATTCTGTGTCTCCCCCTCTCTCTCTGCCGCTCCCCAGCTTGCACTCTGTCTCTCCCTCTCTCAAAAATAAATAAACATTAAAAAAAATTGTATAATAGAATTCTTCTTTGTAAGTCAATTTTACAAAACCAGGTTTATAAAATAGTACACAAACCAGGATTAGTGTGTATGAGCATAACCCCCTCAACTATGGTAAGATATTAAATGCAAAATTTAACCATTATTTAAAGACAATAACACATAAATACATCTAAAATTGCATATGCAACAGTTTTGGAGTTTTGGTAATCTAGTGAAATAGAGACAATATCCTAATTCGAATTACTAACAAGAAAATTTTAGTTCATGTTTACATTTTCACGTGAATATCAGGTTACATATTATGTTAACAGCCAAATCGATAACATTTCCTACCTTGGTAAGAATTTAGACTGTGAACTTCTGAATAATTCTAATGTTTATTTATTTTTGAGAGAGAAACAGAGACACAGACAGAGAGACAGAGACAGAGCATGAGCAGAGAAAGAGGGATGGGAGGGGCAGAGAGAGAGAGGGAGACACAGAAACCAAAGCAGGAGGCTTCAGACTCTGAGCTGTCAGCACAGAGCAGGATGCTGGGCTTGAACCCACAAACCATGAGATCATGACCTGAGCTGCAGTCTGGTTCTTGACTGAGCCACCCAGGTGTCGCTCTAAATAATTCTAAATTCTAGTAATGCTTCCAGGGCCCAAGGTGTTAGTAGATTCATGATGGATTTGTTGGTCACTAGTCATTATGATGGACATAGTATCTGCCCTATGCTGATTTGTGTCTTCAGGGCCTTTTTGAAAATGGAGCGAAACTAGTAATTATCTGCATCAAAGATGCTGTCAACATAAACATTACAAGAGAAGGTCACTTAGGCAACTTATAACCCAAACATCTTGTTTGTAGGATTGAATCACCAATATATATATATATAATTTTTTAAATGTTTATTTATTATTTTGAGAGAGAGAGAGAGCACAAGCGGGGGAGGGAGAGAGAGAGAGGTAGACACAGAATCCAAAGCAGGCTCCAGGTTCTGAGCTGTCAGCACAGAACCCGATGTGGGGCTCCGGCTCACGAACTGCAAGATCATGACCTGAGCCGAAGTAGGGCGCTTAACAGACTGAGCCACCCGGGCGCCCCTAATTTTAATTAGACTTGTAATCAGCATTCTGCTCAATGATCACAACTCCTCTCTCTTGAACAACATGCACCCTGCCTCACTCCAGGAAAAAGTTCTCACTGTAGTGATGGATTCGTTACCAGGCTTTAAAAGCTTTGCCACATATGACATTGGATACAGTGCTAATAATGAACTAGGAAAGCTGCTTAGAGCAGCCAAATAACACTGAGTGACAGAAGCATCGAAATTTGTACATTTAGACAATTTATGTATCGAGAAAATGCAGAAAGTAAGTATGCGGAAATAACCACCAAAGCCCTTTCAATATCAATTTTGAAAATCCATAGGAACCTTCTCTCTTCAAATGCGCTTGGCCCCTGGAGGAGTCATGTGACCTTGACTTGTGAGCCCTTTTTACCTCTCTTACAAAGTGGACTGGTTTGTGCCACAAAGTCTCTAAGTTTCCTTCCACCTTAAATTTTGTGTCTCGGCTCTATAAAATGGGGCTAATATAATAACGGCACCCAACACAAAGCACTGTTACAAGAATTCTAAACGAAGGTAGGTGTAATCTACTGTACACGTGGCCCTAACACAGAGGAAAACACTCAATAACTGAAATTACTTCATAAACTAACTGGCATTAGCCCCTTTGTCCTAACAGGTCTGAACACTCCTCCTCCTTCTTGGGTAAATCATGTTCAGTCCCGTCTACAGACTTCCCTTCCTCCTCCTCTTCTGCACCTTGTTGGGCAAAAAGCCCCCGAGTTCAGGTCTTGCTCAGCACCTCCTGCTCTGAGCTCTCTCCAACTCCACAGTCATGTTTATGGCTCACACAATGGACTGGCAAATGTTGATCACTCTCCAGACTTTCAGCCCTGTACCTCCAGCTGCCCCAAAGCCTTCCTGTTTGGGTGGTGTCCCTTTATCTTGCTCTGTCTAAAGCATAATGTGTCATTTTTGCCTCCAACATGTGTCCCCTTCAGGCATCTCTTTTTCTGTCAATAAGTTTTCAATTATTTACGCGCATTTTCATCATGATAAACGATGACTGCATAACCAAAAATTTGATTCGAGAAAAAAATCACCCATAATTCCGCCAGCCCAATCCAATCATTGTGATAACGTAGTTGTGGTTTCTCCCAACCTTTCCTATCGCGTATGTGTTTGTACCGTTGTGACCGCGGTCTGTAATTCTAATTGTATCTTGCTTACAATTCTGATCATCCCGTACGGATTTCCCACGTTGGAGAAGCTTTCATAATAGATTATTGTTTTACTGTTATCTCTGTTTCCAGCAACTCTCTCCTTCAGTTCATTCTACACACCTGGCTCAATTTCATCTCATTCATAGCACGGCCTTAAGCGTCTTTGGTGTGCTCAGAACCATGGGTGATTTCCTTACTGTTCAAAAAATGAAGCCTAGGCTTCTTAGTCGAGCTCAAAGGCCCTCTTCAAACAGCAGTCCATCCTTTCCAGCCTCGTCTCCTATTATAGAACTTCTCTTCAGGCCAAACCACACCACTAATTACTCCACAGAGAAACGATAGTTGCCCCAGGGCCTTCCTTCAAACCATTCTGCTTACCTATGCCTCCTTCCTGTTTGACACTTCTTTGAGCTCAGGGGCTATTTCTTCCCCCAGAAAGGCTTCCCCATGTATTGTGGTTGCTCTCCCCGCTCTTTTTGTTTCTACTTGTTACCTGAGCCACTTGTTGGGCAAGCTTCTAGGACTGTATCTTCTGCCTCTCTGTGTCCTCAGAACTCAGCACAAAGGGCGTGCTCAATAAATATTTATTAATGATGATGATGATACCCACTGTCAGCACACCTGTTCTGGTTTCTACGATAATGAGGAAAGCAGTAAGGGAGCATTAGGGGGAAAATTCTCTATAGCCCTCCTTACATGCTGCCAAAAGTCCGAAGAGATTTACGTATATTCTACTTTATAGCAAAGACCTAATCAAAATTAGGAAGGAAGGAAGGAAGGAAGGAAGGAAGGAAGGAAAGAAGGAAGGAAGGGAGGAAGGAAGGAAGGAAGGAAGGAAAGAAGGGGATAATCAAGGATTATTTTGCATTTCCACATAATCTATTTCATTTGTGATATAGCAGAGATAAGTGTGAAACATTCTTAGATTGTAACATCGCTATTATAAAATGGCTTGAGACTTCA
Source organism: Lynx rufus (assembly GCF_022079265.1). Taxonomy (NCBI): domain Eukaryota; kingdom Metazoa; phylum Chordata; class Mammalia; order Carnivora; family Felidae; genus Lynx; species Lynx rufus. The sequence continues at coordinate 9,218,432 of NW_025814824.1, forward strand.
GAAAACTTAAACAGTGGATAGTAGAAGAGTCCAAATTAGAGTCCCAGGCTTTCTAAATCCAGCCAAAGCAAGTTAGTCATATCAGAAGCAGCATGGCACGATGGTGAAAAGCTTGGGCTCTCTAGTCGTGCTGCCTAGCACACAATTTTAATGCTACCAATTTTAACTACTAGTTGCATGATCATGGAAAATTTACCTAACTTTTCGGTGTCCCAGTTTCCCCATCTGTGAAAGAAGGGCAACAGCCGTGGTATTCTAGAAAATGTTTAACAAATGGCTCTCCCCCCAGAAGCCCCGATTTGTACCATATGCCGATTTCCATGGTATAAATAAATACTCCCACAATGGCTGATTTCAAGCTACCAACAGGCTCACAAAATTCCTGAAAATTCAGCAATGGACCCTTACATGGTATTGTCCTTACAGGGCCGATGATGTGACGATTAAATGCGTTAATATGTGGGAAGCATTTAGAACTGGCCCTGGTACCTCGCATGCTTAGTTGGATAAATATTAGCTGTTTTTATTATACCATTTTAGTTTCCCTTCCTCTATGGAAATAAAGGATAGGAATAGCAGGTACCATTGGAAAAAAAAAAAAAAAGCAGTTGCCTTGATTTTAGTTCATTTCAACCTCTTCCTAATCACATGTTTTATTTCACTATTGCCAAGCAGGTCCCATTGACTTATTTGAATTTCCTTTCCTTTTCCTTAATTCATCTTTTTCGGAAGCATTCTGAGCATCCGAGGACTGGCTAAAAGCCACATACCAGGGAAGAAAAAGGGTTATAAAAAGTAAGGATAATCCCAACTGAAAATTTTTTCCTGAATAATCATTTTAAGAAAACCTAAGTACTTACTCAAACAGCTAGATATGAAAGTTTATTCGGATACAATTACTTATTGCCCGTTTTTCAGGAGTGATATGAATTGTACTTCATCTAGCCTCTTTTCAAAATAATTTTATTCCCTGGTGTTCTTCCTGCCACAAAATAAATAGGAATTTTTATTAAAAAGAATCCCAAAATATATGACTCTGAACCATAGCATTTTCTGCTTTTTGATTTCTCTGTGTATTTCCATGACTTCCCACTTACAAAACATCTGCTTACAAATATTGTAATTTGCTGGGTGTTTCATCAGAACTAACACTCAGGTAATAAATATTAGCTACTTCTAGAAAACAGGGTGTTTTTCTATCTTTAAGCCAGAACCTGGCCAGCCAACAATTCTGCTCATTAACCAGAACCCCTGGGCCTCAACATTTTTCTCTAGACTGTCTTCCTCTTTCTCGATCGGATGTCTTGTCACAAATTCCCCATGCTTCCTTTGCTTCTTCCACTCACACAATGGTTTCTAATGGTACTTCTCCGAATTTTATTCCCTTCTCAGTTTCCCCAGGGCTTCCCCCCCCCCCCCCCCCCCCCGTTGCATTGACTTGGCGCTTGTTTTCTGAAGGCCATGCCTAACATCATCTCAACTGTTGGGGAGGCTTCAGATTAGGGAAAAGCCTCCTGTTGGTGGAACACAGGGGACAGCGAAACATCCAGGCTGCAATCCCACGGGAGCGCCCACTTGCATTCTGCCTCTTTTGAGAAAATGGAAGCCTCTCTTAACCTTCTGCCCACCACCTCTCCCCCACAGCCCCTCGCGACCACCCTTCTCCCCCACAGCCCCCCGCGACCACCCTTCTACTTTCCGTCTCCACGAATGTGTCTACAGGTATAAGTGGAATCAGACACTATCCGTCTTTCTGTGAATGGCCTATTTCCCTTAGCATAATGTCCTCAAGCTTTATCCGTGCCGCAGCATTCAACAAGATTTTCTTCCTTTCAAAGCTGCTGAGTAATATTCCACTGTATGTACCCACCACATTTTGCTTGTCCATTCATCCGCTGAAGGGCACTTGAGTTGCTTCCACTGTTTGGTTATTGCAAATAATTCTGCTATGAACATAGGTGTGCAAATATCAGTCCCAGTCCCTGCTTTCAATTCTTCAGGGTATATACTCAGAAGTGGAATTGATGGATCATATAGTAATTCTATTTTAAATTTTTCAAGGAGCCACCATACTGTCTTTCATAACAGTAGGTTTTCCTTTGTGCACCATGTACGTTCCCACCGACAGTGCACAAGGATTCCAATGTCTCCACATCCTCCCCAGTACTTGTTATTTTCTGATTTGTTTATTTTATTTTATTTTATTTTTATTTTTTAACAACAGTCATCCTAGTGGGTAGGAACTGGTATTGCCACAACGAGATACTACATCAAACAGATGAGGCTGGCTACAATCATTGCTTCAAAAAATGACGACCACTACAGAAAATGACAAGTATCGGTGAAGATGTCGAGAAAAGCTGGAGCCTTCCTACATGGCTGGTGGGAATGTAAAATGTTGCACCCTCTGTGGAAAACAGCTTGGTGGCTTCTCCCTCAGCTACACATACCGCTGTGTGACACAATTCTTAGGTATATAGCAAAAGAACTGAAAGCAGGTATTCAAAGACTTGCATGGAAGTTCACAGCACTGTTCACAAGAGCCAAAAGGTGAAAGCAGTCCAGACGCCTATCAGATGGATGAAGACACAAAATGTGATCCATCTGTACAATGGAATGAAGTATTAGTCAGCCATAAAAATGAAATACTGACACACATTATCACACGGAGAAACCTTGAGACCATCATGCTGAGTGAAAGAGACCAAACACAAAAGGCACATATTTATATTCTCTTGGTGCAAAGTGTCCCAGTACGGAAAAGTCTAGAGATGGAAAGCAGATTGACGGTGGCCAGGAGCTAGGGAAAGGCAGGAGTGGGGAATGACAGCTCAACAGGTACGAAAATGTTCTGGAACTAGATCGTGATGATGGTACGACATTGTGAGTGCGATAAATACCACTGAATTAGACACTTGAAAACAGCTAAAATTTTATGTCATGTAAATTTTACTTCAATGAAAAAAAACTTCCTGATGAATGTATCATTCGCCGTCTATGTGTCAGGCATAGTGGATATAGAGTGGATTAAGATAGTGCTCCTCTCTCTGGACTCTGAGATCCTTAAGGGACCGGCAGGTGCAATAATACAGAATAACGGTACGTGCTCAGACACAAATACAGGCTGCTGGAGGCTAATCCCACCGGTGATGATAGTGGTAACGACGGTAGGGCTTTCCAAATGAAGAAACAGATTTCTTGGAGGATTGATTGATTGATTAAAATGTTTTTGAGTATGCCTTTTGCACCTGATACTGTGCTAGGCTAGCAATCCAATGATGAACAAAACCAGATGCTGTCCGTATCTCATGAAGCTTGCTTTTGGGGCAGAGTTAGACATTAATTTCAGCCACCTGCAGAATGAAGTAGGCTCTGTGAAGAAAAGGAATACTCCTCCATAAAGAAACTTAGCCAGGACCAGAGAGATCAAGGAAGGCTTCCTTCTGACAGTAATTCTTGAGCTGAGATCTGTGGAATGGGTAGGAAAGATGAACAAGCTAAGAGGAACCAGCATGTGCAAAACCTGTGCGGGAGGAAACCTGACATTCAAAGGCATTCCCAGGCATGAAAGAAGGCTGTAGTGTTTTGGAGCAAGCTGCATGATAGGGGATGAGGTTGAAGAAGCAGGGCCTGGAAGGGCCCTTCTGTGCTGTCCCTGGTAAAGATTTTGTTCTTTATCTTAAATGTGATAGGAAAAGGGTAAAGGCAGTTTGCCTGATGGTTACCATCATCCTGGCAGTCAAGAATGGACTGGAAGGGGGCAAGAGTGGACGCAGAGAGGAGACCAGTTAGGAAGCTACTGCAGCTGGTCAGGGAATAGATCACGGGGCTTGCGAGGTAGAAACAGAGATGGAGAGACGTGGAGCTAGACCTACACAGCAGAGGTAGAGTTAAGAAGGCCAGGGAAAGACTGGCCCAGGGAGGCTGACATCTTGCACAAAGGCATGGAGGCGTCAAAGCATGCAGCGGAAGCTGGTTGGGGCTTGCCAGAGCAGGTCACTAGTGACAGAACCCATGGAAAGGTGCAGATGCGGGAACCACGGGAAGGTGTGGGAGAAGTCTGCAGAAATCGGGTCGTGGTGGCCCTCACTGGCAAGTCTAGACCTTACCTTGATGGACGTGGGAAACTGTGAAGCATTTAAGGAGGGAAATGGGAACTATCAGACACATGTTGTATCAAGATCATTAGAGGGGTGCTAGAGAACGGATTTAGGAGGAATAAAGGGAAGATACTCTTGAGTATAAACGAAGAAATTGATTAGGAGGTTGTTGCAACTGCTTAACACAAGAACTAACCACTGTCTGGGCTAGAGTGTCAGGGGGCTGGGGGATGGGATGACTGTAACAATCCATTGATGACCACAGGAGTCATGATCTGTTGAGCCCATGGCACATTTACAGCCCCAACGTCTTCACTCATGTGGCCTCATGGATCCTTGTCAGTTTAAGGGCTGTGACACGGGACAAAGGAAAAGATCCGGGGGGCTGGAACAGAGTCTCTGACAATGTTTTGCTTTCAGAATTCCCCCCCTGCCCCATTTTGATGTGATATAGTCACTCATCCGAACTACAAGTCCTTTAAGGAGAGGGATCATGTCTTAACTCCCGATTTCATGTCCTGACCCTACTGTCATACTTGCCTCAAACGAGGGGCTTAATAAATACTTGACTGAGTACGTGAATTAAAAAAGGCTTATTTCTCAGTGTACCTGCCATACTACTAACGTTAAGGGGGGAAATACACATGCCTTAAAGAATTATGAAACTCTGAAGCCCCCACTAATGTAGATAATGTGATGCTAATGTATCAGCTGCCTTTTAAGACAAAATGTCGCCCTTATTCTGCTGATGCCGCATAAAAATGTGTCATCTTTATCATCAAGCTGTATGGCTCTTGATTGGTGCTTCACAGCATGGTGGAGTAGACTAGTATGTGATTCACAGGAGTCTGAAGAAAAAACTATCTCGGGCTCAAAACACCTATGAACCTACTATCACACTGACATCCAAGTAATATGGATGCAAAAATGTCCTTGATCTTGTCCAAATTGTGTCAAATCCATCTCAACGGTTCTGCAACCAATGGTCTCCCCAGTGGAGCTGGCTTGTCTGAAATGAATTCTTGTCAGCCCTCTCTATCTTCAAGCATGTTAGCAGACCCCATCGGACAATCTGGTTCTGAGACCCCTTACCCAGAAAACTTTAATCTCAGGAAACTTTAGTTAAAACATAATTCCCTAAAGGAAAGGCTTTGAACGTATTGGGGAGAGGGAGAAAGCAATTAGACTAGTAATTCAGAGCTTAGAACTTACACTGGCAGTATTTAAAGCTTAATAAAGGCTTTCACAAAGAACAATTAGACAAAGTCTCAGAAAGAAATCAGAGAAAAAGAAAAGTTTATTTGATGTGTGAACACTAAACAGCCTCCAAATGTGCGTGTGTGTGTGTGTGTGTGTGTGTGTGCACGCATGTGTGCGTGTGTATTTCTATAGATTTCTTGGCAGATTTGGTCTTCTAATTATGACACAAAAATGTGGAAATGGGGTCACACAATTGCTTTTAGAATTAATTCGTGAAATCTAAGAGACAAATGCTAACCTCTTTTCATGGCAAAATCTAATAGAGCTATAGGATTATCATTTCCATCCATGACCCAAGGCTACTTTCAAACTAGCTCTCCTTCCCATTGCTGATTTAGTAGATGCAAGTGGGGGGAAATAGGTGTAGATAAAAGCAAAAGGGGGATAAGGAGGAAAAACAAGGTTCGGGGAATATTGTGGTGCCTTGCTTTGCGTCCTGAAGGCGGCTGAACTGTAAGCTCCCTGTCTTCTGTCTTCCAACTGACGCCAACACGAACTCTGAGCCATCAGCAGAACTCAGCCATCAGCAGAACTCTGGCGGTGAGAAATAGTGAGGTCAGGGTGTCTGTCTCTCTGCTGAATTTCCAATCATCAGCAAACGTCCACCTCAGGCCACAGTTCTTCTCGGTGTGTGTGGGGGTCAACTTCCAGGGTGACCTTCTTGGGTTCTGGGATCTGCTCCTTCCCCTCACCCTCTCTGGTCCACAGGTACTAAGTTCTCCACTACTGCCGGTCTGGGGACGCTTCACCATACTCTGTGGATTTCCCTGATCCCTGCCCATACTTTTGTAAATGTCCCTTCATTAACCTGCCTCAAGTTCTGTTTGAATGCACCATCAGCTTCTTGCTGGGAACCCTGATGGATACAATTGTCTTCTAAGGCAAATAGAGCACTGAAGCTCAGACAAGAGGATCTTGGAAAATCCCAGGGAGACAGGGTAACAATTTTTACTGGCTTTTTCCTTTGGCCTCGGTAATGAAAAAGTGAGTGGTTGTTTAGAATGCAATCTGTGGTTAATTATTGATGGGATAATGTTCCCTTTTGTAGCACTCATTCTCCTCTGGTAAGCCCAACTCCCCCATTAACTGTAAACAAAATTACGAAAGTACTTTATGAACTAAGTTTTAAGTATCTTAAGTTTGAAGCGCCTGAGGGAGAGCCTAGTGGTAATGCTGTCTAAGTATTCAAAGATGAAATTGTTTGCCGGCTGGGGATGGTGAGTTACACATCACGGGAGGTGTTCAAGTAGGAGCTGGAAAAGCCATGGACTGGTTGTTGCACCTGCTGACTTCAAGGTCATTTCCAAAGTGTGCTTTTAGGATTCTTAGTTTTATGCTTTAACGGTTGATCATTGTATTCATGAAAATGTTGACTAATAATTTAGACATCTTAATATAATGATACATGAACAATATGTACATAGAGCTTCAGGCTCAAAAATCTTAAAGAAAATTCATCTTCACTGTGGCATGGCAAAACCCTGGTCTCTGTTTCAATCCTAACTCTTAGCCAAAGCTGTGTGTTCCATGGAAGCCACCTAACCTCTCTGTGCTTGGTTTTTGCTTACCTTTCTTACAGACAGATGGTGGGAATTTAGTGAAATAGTATCTAGGACAAATTCAGGTCCTCAGTCAATGTTAGTTCTCTTCCTTTGCTTCAGTATCTCCATTAAACTGTTCCTCCTGCTACATCAATTTATGGTGTGAAGGTAAATAAAAATGCATTTAAGAATTCTTTTCTTAATTGCAAAGTGCAATCAAAGTAATGATCAACACATCCTCTTCAGCACCTCACAACTCTGAGGGCACAGTGCTCCACGCTATGAAGAATACATCATATGAGAAAGGCTTCCCTGGGGCGCCTGGGTGGCTCAGTCGGTTAAGCGTCTGACTTCAGCTCAGGTCATGATCTCACAGTCTGTGAGTTCGAGCCTTGTGTCAGGATCTGTGCTGACAGTTTCAGAGCCTGGAGCCTGCTTCAGATTCTGTGTCTCCCTCTCTCTCTGCCCCTCCCTGTCTCGCACTCTGTCTCTCTCTCTCTCTCTCTCTCTCTCAAAAATAAACATTAGGGGCGCCTGGGTGGCGCAGTCGGTTAAGCGTCCGACTTCAGCCAGGTCACGATCTCGCGGTCCATGAGTTCGAGCCCCGCGTCGGGCTCTGGGCTGATGGCTCGGAGCCTGGAGCCTGTTTCCGATTCTGTGTCTCCCTCTCTCTCTGCCCCTCCCCCGTTCATGCTCTGTCTCTCTCTGTCCCAAAAAGAAATAAACGTTGAAAAAAAAAAAAAATTTTAAAAAAAAAAAAAATAATAAAAAAAATAAACATTAAAAAGAAAGAAAGAAAGAAAGAAAGAAAGAAAGAAAGAAAGAAAGGCTTCCCTGAAAGAGTATTTTAAAATATGAGTAACAAATGCTATTCAGTGTTTTTCACGTTACAGACATTTTGCTTGGAGCCTCCCTTTAAGCCAGGCATTATTATTTCCATTGGTAAAGGAAGGGATCTATAAAGGGCATAAAACCTAAACCATCCTCAAGAAGGTCTTTCCGTGGACTCATTCAGACATTTTACTCAGTCGAGGAAACAAGATTTTAGAAACAAAAAAAGATTTAGAAAATTAAGAAATGAAATAGCACACAACAGCTTAGATGAGCCACATGAGTTAAACCAAATCATCTCTAAGTAGTTAGGGATTTCTGGAGCAAGAAGGCCTCCTATGCTGGGCGAGCGGGGGAATCAGAGAAACGTGCAGCCCAGGGGTTTAGAGTGCAGGCTCAGGAAACTTGTTAAAATCCTGGCTCTTTTGCATCCCAGTTGTGTGACTTTGGACAAGCTGTTCAGCCTTTCTGTGCCTCAGTTTCCTCGTCTGCAAAATGGAGGTAGTAACAGAACCCACCTAGGGGAGGTATGTGAGGTTTAAATGAGATACTCTGGTCAAAGTGCTTGGCTTAACCTCTACTTCAGAGAAAGTGTTTAATAAATTCAGGTGTTATGATTACAAGACAAAACAATAGAGTTCCGGTGGAAAGCTCATTTGCCTACAGCCCCAGAGCTGGTTGGTGACAAAGCAGAGATTAGAGCCCGGATCCTGTCTGGTGTCCTTTTGTTATAAATGAACCATAGCTTAATTAGGTTTTAAAACATGGGTGATAAGAATTTTGGCAAAAAGAGAGAATTAGAGCTAGATATTCTGATCCCTGCAATCTATCAATGTAGCTTTTCCAGGAAGCAGACACATCCCAAGTACTATGCAGAAAACATAAATAAATCAAATTCCTCCAGAATGTTCTTGTCTTCCTCCTACGTGTGGGACTGCCTCACAGCCAAACCCCTTCTAACATGGTTCATTTGTGATTTGAGTGACCAAATCCCCTTGGACAGGTATAAGAAGGTACCAGCTTATAAAACATTTGGTTCTTACTGTGACTAATGCCGTGGTGAGGCCCCTGTGTAGACAGTTTTGGCAGGACAGAAATGGATGTGGAGATTAAAGAACTAAAGTAAAGCCTGCAATTATCTTTGAGACTAGCTTGTGCCTGGTTTTATATACACTCCTTAGCTATTTTGAGTCACCAGGGGCTTATCACTCCCGGCCTCAATTCAGAAAGCATTCTTCTGGTCACATGTTGTAACCATGAGAACAGTAGACCCACAACCAGTTACCATAACGTCCTTGGCTAATAAGGGCAGGCTCTATCACAATGCACTAAGGCTGAATGAATTTGGGCAATCAAGACTTAAATAATAGCACAACTTGAGACAAGATTGAGCTTAATATGATCCTTCAGCCTTTTCTCCACTTAGGTCTCTTCTGCTAGAAATATTTGTTGTTCTTTTGCTTTTAAAGGCATTTCACATCAATCCCAGTCAATTCCAGAGAGGACAAGTTGACCCAAAATCTTTATTGGGTTCTAGAGACACCGTTTTCTTGACTTTTCTTGGAATAGAAGTAGAGCCTCCCTGGGTTTAGAAAGTGCTTTTCTGGTTAATGAGGACTACACAGTTTTATTCCTAATTACGGTAGTCCCTTTTATGGTGTCACGCTTCTAGAAGAGATTGGAAAGTTTGCATCCTTAAATGCCAAGCCACCAAAACAGTTGTAGCATATATTAAAATCTGAGTAGTTATAACTCTATTTAAATCCTTAAGACGAGTGGAGCGGCTTGTACACGAACTATCTGCAGACTCCCGGAGAGTAACACAAGAGGATATTTCGGTCCAGTGTCTCAGCTGGGACTGAGCTGACAGGGCTGGAGTTTTGAGAACACAGATACAAGAGAGCCTGGGAGATGATGTCTTTCTCAGTGAGAAATCTATTCATTCTCTTTTCTTAGAGTCAGAAATTCTCTGCTTCTCTGTTGAGCACGAAGAATTTAAGGCGAACCAGTTTAGAGAGCCTTGCTTCGATCCTACGTCTGGATTTTAGCCAATTTGTGTGGTGAAGAAACGGGCTTTCCCAAGTATGTTGCCCGGCGAGACTGCTGGGTTGAGTTTCTGGTCCATTACGGGGAGGTTCTGCCTATGTAACTTGTATCCCTCTAGTTGAGTTGGTTCCTCTTTGTTTTGATTTCAGTCCTGTTACTTCACCCTTAAAACCAGGAAGAGTTCGGTGGCCACTTTTCTCCTTTAAAAAATACGGTGGGTGGGTGGTAAATGTCATATCGTCAGTGGTGACAAAAGACAGAAGGGAATGATAATCCCTTCCCCTGCCTTGGGTCACCTTCCAATTCAGGCAAGACTTACTTCTACGAAGAGGCCAGCAAGGTAGGATGGAATCTGACTTGGTTCCCGGCACTGCCACATGTGTCTCCTTTGACTCTCAGCCTCCACAAAGTAAAACAGGGTAACGGAGCCAATCTCTTAGGTCTCTCCGAGAATCAGGAGACAACACATAGAGAGTACGAGTCTGGTGCACAAAGAAGTGCTTCCTCTGAGTTAGTGGCTGTTCCCTTTTCGACGAAACGCTTAAGAACCTGCTTTAGGAAAACAAAACTGCAATAGAAACTTCAAAAATTATGTGAACCAGTGAACATGTTCTTCTCCGATAAGGAATTGGAAAAAATCGGAGAAATTTCCAAATCTGAAATTTCTTTCATGTAATTAACCTTAGACCTTTCAGACAAGAGACAGCAAGACCAGCCTACCAAGGAATATATAATCACGTAGGAGATTAACATTTGCCGACTTACCACCAGGGGACAATATCAGGCTATAATTACTGTACAGATGCTCCTTATGAAATACTGGGCTGGGCGATGTCAGATCCAAAAAGAGGCATGCGACAGTTTCCTCTAAGAGTGTCCAAAGAGGGGACATAGCTGTGTGGAAAGAAGATTGGTCTTTGACTCCCGTCTTGTTATCTATTAGTTAAATGAATATCTTTGGACCCCAGTTTTGTTTCTTTCTTTCTTTCCTTTCTTTTCTTTTTTCTTTTCTTTCTCTCTTTCTCTCTTTCTTTTCTTTTCTTTTCCCTTTCCTCTTTCTTTCTTTCTTTCTTTCTTTCTTTCTTTCTTTCTTTCTTTCTTTCTTTCTTCGTTTATTTATTTTTGAGAGAGACAGAGAAAGAGTGCACATGCCGAGGGAAGGGCAGAGAGACAAAGAGGGAAAGAGAGAGAATCCCAAGGAGGCTCTGCACTGACAGTGCAGAGCCCAATGCGGGCTCAAACTCAGAAACTGTGGGATCATAACCCGAACCGAAATCAAGAGTCGGATGCTCAACAAACTGAGCCACCGAAGTGCCACCGCCCCTCCCCCCAACACACACCAGTTTTGCGTCTTCCTTCTCGGTCAATTAGGCAAGAGAATTTCCAATTCCCTCGCAGGACTATTGAGAGTACAGGTCCTCAAACTACCAAGCTCTAGAGGATCTTATTAAAATGTAGTCTGTTGCAGGAGGTTTTGGGGTGGAGCCTGGGCTCCTGCATTTCCAGAAATCTCCAGGAGCTGCTGCTGCTGTTGGTCAGGCACCACACTTTGAGAAACAACAATTTAGAGGAACGTATGAGATACACGTGTAAGAGGACTTGTCAACTGCTGGGCATAACGGAGGGTACAAGTGAGTGATATGAGTGGCAGCAGCACTCATATATTCTCCTGAGAAATGTTCTCCAATAAAAAATATTACCGGCTCTCATGTCTTTCCGTTCTACACGGTTCTTTTTGCTGTTTCTAACAGTACCTATATTAAGGGTTCATTGTTTTTAGCGTGGTTGGGATGGAGCCTTTTGGAGTTCAACATGCCTGGCACAGCGCAGACACCGAAGAAAGAAAAGGAGGGATCAAAGGAAGGGGGAAGGAAGGGAGAAAGGATAGAAATATGTCGTGTTTTAGGGGTAGCGGTGGCTGTCGCATCTCAGAGATAAGGAGACGGGCCAGAAAGGAGGGAGACAGCCTGCCGGCATTTTGCCTCAAATATTTAAGGGCAGTGGTACGTGAAGATAGATTTGTCAGAGGTATTTATATTGACGATGGGGAAATTTAGGGATGCTACCGTGAATAAATATGGCTTGATAAATTCCCAGGAACCACTTGTGATGCCTCATCTGTCTCTACGGCTGTATCTACCCACACAAACACGGAGACAGTCTTTTTGTCAAAAAACAAACAAACATTACTTTTAGAGCTGATCTAAGACTATGGATCTTATGTGTAGGTGAACAGCATTTACTGAGCTCTCACTGTGCGCAGAGCTCGAGACCAGGTGGTAGGCCTGTTTCCGTGGGACGTGCTTCGTGGTTGCATCACAGCACAGCCAAACCGTGGCCAGGACCTGGGAGCAGGGCTGATTTGCCTTCTCATCCTTTGGGCAAGATGTCTTCACTTCTTTTCTTAAAGAAGTTTTTTTAACGTTTATCTATTTTTGAGAGAGAGAGAGATTTTTCAGAGCATGAGCAGGGGAGGGGCAGAGAGAGAAGGAGACACAGAATCCGAAGCAGGCTCCGGGCTCCCAGCTGTCAGCACAGAGCCCGACGCGGGGCTCGAACTCACAAACCGTGAGATCATGACTTGAGCCAGAGCCAGACGCTTAACTGACGGAGCCACCCAGGCACCCCACTTCTTAAGTTTTAAAAAGATGTCACAGGTAATTCTGAGTTCCTTTCTACCAACATTTGAAGGAACAGAAGGATAAAAAAGGCAAGCACTTAAAAAGAAGGCTCCCTAAAAGTTCTTTACTCAACGGACCTCACAATTCCATCTCCTCTCAGATTGTACCTCCTCTCCGCCTGCTCTCTCCTGCTTCTCTCCCACCATCTCAGATTCTCCAGAGCTTTCTACTTACTTTGTTATCATGTGTCTTCACCACTAAGACACAAGCTCACTGAGGGTGGGGACTTTGGGCTGCTTTGTTGGCTGCTGAACCCCAGCAAGCGGAATTAACATGGGCTTGTATCGGGAGCTCAGCAAGCGTCGTTAAGGGAATAAAGAAATAGTGAGGATTTGTAGTAGATAAATGCTTAGCAAAATACTTTCTTGAAGAGGCTGTATGGCTTCAAATTTGTGGAGGGAGTTTCTGGATTTCTGAAAACCACAACAAATGTCTCGTTATTTAATTCCTTTTCTCCCAATAAATAACTTGTTGTTTCTTACTAAGGACGGTGGCTAATACAACACATTGCCCAAGATTTAGTAAATGTTTATTGAACGGTGACTATGGATTGGACACTTTTTTCCTGCATCCTTCTAAAAGCAAGGCACTCATAAAGCCATTCAGAGGGCTCTGCAGTTACTTACCCAAGAGCCTCCCGGAGTATAGAAGTCAGTTCTGAGTCCCCAAGGAAACTCTCTCTCTCTCCTTGTGGTGGGAACTGGAGAGCCACAGAAACAGAATCGGGGCGTATGTCTGATCTTTCTGCAAGTGGTAAATAAGAATGCCTTTGACGGATCTTACTCTGACTCCCACAAACCTCCTAGATCAAGCGGGGACCCACAGCATCTCTTGAGACAGGGGGGTGGTAGGAAATGTTAATCTCTAACCCGAGGCTCCCCAGGGCTGTGCCAGTTAGAGTCCCCATCAAACCCCAGTTGAAATAGTGTTTCCTTCCAATGGACCACTTATTTGGGGATGCCTTGGAGCTGGGGGCCCTCAGTTTGGGAGCCACTAAGGTGACCACATTTTACCGTCTTAACCCTTTAAAGACGGCGCTGACATTATCTGGCAGAGCAGGGGGTCGCGGTGACCTGACTTTAGAAGTGATTTAGTGAGAGCTGAGCCCCAGCTTGTGAATCCTATTTTCAGTCTTCATGCAGTTTTAAGATTTAGCCCAATTTCCAGACCATCCCCTACCCAGGCTTGAAAATGGCTTTATTTCACACTTTGCGGCAGGAGGTAAGTGGGTTTCTATGTGAAACTGATGGTGCCAAAGACATTTACGAACATTAAAAAATGTCTGAACATGGCTTCAAGCCACTCAGACTATTTCTCATCCCGCGCCGTGCCTTGTGAAGCGTATGCAAGTTCAGAGCTCTCTTTGAAATCAGTGGCAGTTACGAGCTTCGAGCAACTCTGTGGGGCACTGAGCGATATAATAAATGAGCCCCTTTGAAGACCAACCATTGTAGTCGGGCTCTTTTTGTGCTGCCCGACACTGATTTCTCGGGGTGTTCGGCGGTGGGTGGGAGTGGCCCATCAGCAACACGCCCTGCCCTCCGGGTCTCCAAGTTCAGCCAGGGGGTGGGGGGGTGCGGACGGAGAAGGAAGACCTCTGATTTCCTTCAGGCATCGCTCCCAACCCTTTCCGCTCTCCTTCTGATATCAACATGTGGGATAAACCGTCCCACACCCACACGCTTTGATTTGAAACAAAACCAAAGCTGCCTTTCATCCGCATGGACTTATTGGTCCATACAGCAAGAAAACACCAACAGTAACAGCGAGAGAAACAAGACAAAAACCAAGAGCTGTTACCTGCCAGGAGATAAAGCAGATGTGATTTGTGTATCAAGGGGTTTTTCAGATTATTTATTTAGGAGGAGGCAAAGAATACAATCTGGGAGAGTTTTCATGTTTCTCTGATGACATTACAGGTCACAGTGATATTCTGACACAAAGATGAAAGTCCTTGACTATTCTTAAAAGGGAATTAAAGCTTTTTGTTTTGACTTTTGACTAAATACTCTTTAAAAAAAATTTTTTTTTTAACGTTTGTTTATTTTTGAGAGACAGATCATGAGTGGGGGAGGGGCAGAGAGAGAGGGAGACTCAGAATCACAAACAGGCTCCAGGCTCGGAGCTGTCACCACAGAGGCGGACGCAGGGCTCGAACCCACAAACCGCGAGATGGTGACCTGAGCCAAAGTCGGACGTTTAATGGACTGAGCCACCCAGGCTCCCCTAAATACTCTTTTTTTTTTCCTTTTTTAAAGTTTATGTATTTATTTTGAGAGACAGACAGCACGAATCAGGGAGGGGCCCAGAGAGAGGGAGGGAGAGAGAGTCCCAAACAAGCTCCATGTGGAGGCTGACAGGGGACTCAAACTGACAAAACCGTGAGATCATGACCTGAGTTGAAACTAAGAATCGAATGCTTAACTGACTGAGCCACCCAGGCACCTCTTGACTAAATATTCTTAAATGGCTAGTATGTAAATTTCAAAGTTCAAATAATTAAGTTGAGTAAGATAAGTATGTTTGGGTTGCCTTTAAATATGTTGAAAAGAAGGGGTGCCTGGGTAGCTCAGTAGTTTCAGCGTCCAACTTCGGTTCAGGTCATGATCTCATAGTCCGTGAGTTCGAGCCCCACATAGGGCTTTGTGCTGACAGCTCAAAGCCTGGAGCCTGCTTTAGATTCTGTTGTCTCCCTCTCTCTCTCTGCCCCTTCCCTGCTCGCACTCTCTCTCCCTCAAAAATAAATAAACATTAAATAAAAAAAACTAACTAAATAAATATGTTTAAAGGAAGTTTGAATTACTTGGTCCAATTTTTCAAGTGCAAGTTTGAATGGCAATTGGAACGCTGTCTCTTGCGCTACATGCAGAATTCAACTCATTTCTGCTGAGCGCCTTCTTTATTTCTTGCAACCACACTGTGAGATCACTATTGTTAACCCTACTCCGCCACAGAACTGAAGCAAGGGAGGTTCCACGACAGAGAGCTGCGAGTGCCAGAGCCACAGCCAAAGGCAGGCCCTCCGACTAGCAAGTCTGGCCCTGATCCCACCATGAAACTATAGCTTTTTCTCAAACTACAATAATCCAACCCTCTCCCCAATTAAATTAGCATGCTGTTTATTCACAAGGAGAAGTGTCTGAGCAAATATTGAGTTAGGTCTAAGTCCCTGCAGGGGCCAATCAAGAATGATCGTAAGAAAAGTAAATATCAGGTAAAACAGACTTCAAGGAAACGTGCATTTCGAGACACAGATGTGGGATAGGAAAGTTCCAAGCCCTCTTTACCATCTTTGAAACTCTTCTCAAATCAAGAGCAAAAATAGACAGACTTATCCTCATAACTATTGATTGGCTTAAGGCCTCTTTCAGTTTACTTTTTTGTGTTCTGCCTCATTGCAAAATGATGCCAGGTGGATAGCAGACAACAAATAAGTGGGCTATAGGTGAAGAACAAAAGAAAGAAAGAATATTAACTGGAAACCAGAGGTGAATTAATACATGCAAATTCATGCCACTGTGAGGATGAAAGCAAAACATAAACACAAAACCAAAGAAGAGCGGCTGTAAAATAATAATTGTAACAACAACAATAATGGCAAACATGTGTGGTGGACTTATGATTTGCCAGACAACGGTGCTAAACACGTCTACGCTGATTGTGTCTTTTAATTTTTACTGCAGCCTTATGAAGGAGGTAGGATTATTTTTGTTATTTTACAAACAAGGAAACTGAGGCCCAGAGAAATTAAGAGGGTCAAGGTCAACGAGCTGCTAGACGAGGGATGCTGGATTTGAACCCAAGCTTTGTGGTTTCAAGACTCTGCTCTTGACCATCCCTCGCTGTACCCCCAGATACACATATTGTTGTTGCCAATGAAAAACCTATTGTTTTCCGGCATTGGGCGTAAGGGAAATGGCTCTTTGTGCCCTCACGAGTGGGCATGCTGGTTGGAAGGCTAGTGGCTTTCTCAACGTCCTCCATGATGCTAACAACGAAGGCTGACAGGCCGATGATTGTTTCTTGTTGGTCCCACAATGCAAGCCGGGGCCCAATGCCAGCATGCAATTCACTAAACGTGAGTAAAAGTAAAAGGAGCTAAAACAATATGGTTCAAGTATTTAGTTTGGATGGCTTACCTTGACCTTGAGATATAATCTAAACTATCTAGGGAGACAGATGGACTTCATGTCCTTCAAGCAATCCTCCGTGGAGCCTCCTTAGCTGTAAACATTCCTTGAGCACTGCTCTGCTGGAGGAAAAAGAAAAATCACAACCATAGAGAATGGAGACCATAAATCTGGAGTGAAACTAATCTCAGTTTTGCCTTCAGTGTTACTCAGCAGTCCTATTACATGTGCTTCTCCCATTTCCCTCAGCTGCTATTCCAAACCTTTACCACTCTTCAAAGCTTTCAATCTTCTCTTTGGGATGACCTTGTTTCTAAGTCAGGGACTGGCCGCCATCAAAAATGGCGTCCTTCATTTTCCCACCCATTCAGCCACAAGCCCATCCACCTCTGCACCCATCCTTTCCCTGTCCCCATTGCTAGCCAAAGACAGTTTTCCTGTCAAAGGCAACTCTGTCCACTGGTGCTATGGGGTATTATTCCACCTTGCCTCCTTAGAAAACGTGCTTTATCAGCAAGGTCCTTTTCTTACCTCCGATGCTCCATTGGCTGTTCCCCTCAGTGTACAAATATGTTCATCCCTCTCCTTTAAAAAACAAACAAAACCTATTTAAATAGCTAAGTTTTTTAGCACCCCTAAGTTTCTCTTTTTGACAGCCCTTCTTTCACAAAGCGCAAGCTGGATTTCCTCACTCTGACTCCACATTACACATTCACTGCTGGAACCATTCTAACCTGGCTCTAGGCACGTCAGTGCACTGAAGTTGCCCTGCTCACTTCCTGACGCATTTAAAATTCTCATCTTATATGACTTGTCCTGCCTGCTGACTATTCTCCCAGGCTTGCAATTCTGGTTTGCCTTTCACAATATCCCCCCCCTCCCCCCCCCCCCCGCCCCCATCTCTCTCTCTCCTCGTTTACCTCTGCACTGGTTACTCCTTTCTGGTGCCTTGACTGGGTTCTATTTCTCTCCCCTCTCCTTAAACGCCAGGGTTTTCTTTCCCATTCACTTTTGGGGAAAATCTTGGGTCCCAAGGTTTTACATCTAAATCTCTATCCTGAGCCCATATCTCCAACTGTTTTCTAAATAAGTTCCACCTGGGTATCCCACAGGCACTGCAAACTCAGGATGTTCGGAATAGAACATCTCTGCTTTGGGGCCCATACCTATTTACTACACAAAAGCCTCTCTCCCTCCTAGATTCTTCATATGAGTGAATGTTAGACCCTTCCCTCAGTTTCCCAAGCCACCATCCTGGGATCCTTGGACCCCTTTCTCACATTCCAGGCAACGCATCCCTATGTATTCTACTCTCGCTTATCTGTCATGTCTAAGGGGGCTACCATGTTACTTGATCAGGTCCACTGACTCCCTTGACCACTGCAATATAATCCTTGACATTTCTCTCCAGGAACTTCCATTTCCACCAACCCTTCCCCCCACCCCCACCCCCCCCCCGGCCCACGCCTTCATAGTAGCCCCAGAGTTCAAATACAAAAACTTGATTACGTTTCTGCCTCAATTTACAATCGATCATTAGCATCTCTGACTCATACCATATAGTTGGAAATCTTCTGTCTGCCTGGAAAACACCTATTCATACTTCTCTTTCCTCTGAGAAGTTTTCCAGGACAGATTGAAATGTGTTATCCTAATGTCCCAGTCAACTTTGTGGATCATCCGATTTTGTAAATCTTATCAGATTGACTTGTTTGCAAGTCTGAGTCTCTGCTTGTTTAAATGCCCTGAGAGTAGGACCTTGCTTTCTCAACTTTGTATCCACAGCATGTAATATACTAGTAGGCCCTCAGTAAGCATTAAGAGAGTGGAGGAATTTTCAGAAAGTCTGTAATTGCCATGAGTGGGAAAAAAATCTTGCCTGGGGAATCTCTTACCCGAACAAGAGACCAGTATTCAATTACTTCTTCATAATAACTCACTTTTCCTCTCGTGGGGCATATATATCCAGAAAATATTGGCTATTGAGTGATCCAAAACTGTTAAGGTTAACTAGCAAAGTAGAAAGAAGGTAGTTCCTTGGTAGTTCCCAGGTGTTTTAAATGAGCATCTTGGACACAAATGGACAGACCCATTTATGAACTGGGTAACCCGAGGCAAATCTCCTAGCCTCCTTTTCTCATTCTTTGTGTCCTGTTTGACCCTGAGATTTGGATTCTGGGGAAAAACAATGCCAAAACTAATCTGGCCCTTTAGGGTCTGTCAGCCTAATCCTTATGGAAACACAACTCTCCTAGCATTTGGCATCTCCATAAATACACAATTAACGCATGCCTAGAGATTTATTGGCTGGTATCTTCATCTTTGCCACATTCTTTCAAATTGATTTAGTGGTGGAGAAAGCTAGGCCAAGAGCATGATTTATCCATTTGACCTTTGACCTGGCCTGGAGCCTCATTCAAATCTGTATTTTCGTGGTAGGCCTGTATTTTAATCATTAAGTTACTTTCCCCACTGTGTTTTGTGTCCTTTCTAACCCTTGAAACAAAATCAAATTATGTATTTTGAATCAACAGAGCATTGAGAGAGTCAGTCATGGGACAAAAGGAGGCAAGTTCGGGAACAGGGGAAAAAGCAGATTGTCAGATTCAAAGCGAGAGCTGCATTGTAGCAACTGGGGCTTAGGGATCAAGACTAAAAAATTTTTTAATTTTTTCATTTAAAAAAGATGCTCACATTTCTGGCTAATTAGCGCTATAAAGAATCAGCACCGTTGGCAAGGCTAAATAAGGTGGGCCTTTTCCCCCTGCTTTACAAGGTTGTTTTGAGAAGTCAATGTGGTGACATAGATGAAAGCAATTTGCCAATTATAAAGTTCTCCGTTAATGTGTTCTATTACCGGAACAGCCACTCTGTAGATACTATCACCTTTGGGGTCACTAAGTCCCACAGTGGCTACTGGTCCGCTGAGTTCCAGGGCAGCATTGGCCTTGATCAGTATGGCAACATTTGCCCCCACAGGAATACCAAATATACCACCTGCAGAGTGCTGCTTTAAAGGCCAAGGATCTTTTTCTTATTTAAAAAAATGCAAAAGACTTTCGGTTTTCGAAACAATAAGTGGCACTGACATCTCTCAAGATTGAAAGCACTATTGTCTCATTTTTAAGCACCCCCTTATTATTAGGCGAGGATGTTGTTGGCAGGAATGAATAATTAGGTAACTCTTTGTGGGCACATTTTGTTCAGGTCCCAAGGGGAACGGTACAATTGTAACATCTCCTTGGATTATTTCACAAACATATGGCAAAGAAACCACCTGAGCCAGATGTACAAGCATATTATACCGGGTCTGTTTTAACTTAAGACTGTGAAATACATCAGATGGTGAAAGTTATTTTGGTCGCGAACATCCATCATGGAAATCTATAGAAGCATCTTCTCTTTATTGTCCATTTTACTTGGACTGAAAATAATCAAGAACAAAACAGCTTGGAAATCATCACCTGCGGCAGAAGATTCCAGGTGAAGTTCAGGACCTAATGAAGTGCATGGTCTGGATTTCCATGGGCCCCAGACACCTCCACATAGTTTATTAATGCCTAGTACCAATATTCACTGCCGGCAGGTCTGGAATCTCAACTAAACAATGATTATTTTCAATTCTCTTCTCCTCATCTTGTGTTTTCACTCCTCTGGAGATGCATATGGGTAATTTAATATGGAATTTTTTAATAATGAGGATATAGTCTGTCCTGATTCAGTAGGGAGTTTCTGTGTTTTTTTTAGCCTGTTTTATGATTACAACATTGGCTGTTTATTTTACTAAAGACTCATCATCTGGTACTGGCCTCTTGGAATCATAGTAATCTAAGCAGAAGCGTCCATCCCATTTGCTAGTGGGAACACCCAATTTCATAATGACTGGGATCATTTTTAATCCGAGTTACTTAAATTTCAGAATTAGAAGATGGAGGTGCCATTGAACTCTCGAGCGTACAGTGTTGTGCTTGGTCTGATACGAAAATAAAGACTACACAGATGCAGGCAACTGCATTTTCCCTTCAATACCTACATGCAGATTCCATTAGCATTAATGAGTGCCTCCGCAAGTGTACTGAAGAGTTACAATGGAATCTATTACTTTATCCGGTTAAAAAGAAGACAAAAGACTCGCACCGCATTCCTGAGCTTCTCCTGATACAGAGAAATACACAGTGTTGAGAGTCTGCAAACAATATGGTGGCGGTGGCATGAGGGAAAAGGTACTTACTTTTTATAGCCTGCGTGGTGTAGAGCGGAGATTTTGGGGTTGAATTACTGTGGTTGGCGAATGCTGAAGCTGACAATAGGGGTCCACAGGGTCCTGGATATTCTGCCTTTGTGTTGCATCAAAATAAGGAAACCAAGTATTTATGAACTTAATTCTGCTTTTCAATTTTTCCCCCTTTGAAATGGCAATTCTCTGCATGGTGATATGTATAGATGCGCAGTTCGGATGTGTTCCTAGCCAACGTGATGTTCCATAAACGTGGTGCACCTGTGTTTTCTTGGTCACCCTGCTGTCACTGGGGTGCCTTAAAGCGCTCTTTCCGAAATAAGTGAGTATGGGGAGGCGGGCAGGCGAGTGGGAGAAGGGGGAGCATCTTTCCCTCCCCTTTTTAAAAAATGTCTTCTCATTTGGAAAGCCTTGGAATGTAGATTTAATTTCAAGTTAAGACGTAAGGTTTGTCCAGAGAAGTTGACAAATCCCCATCTGGGATTGCCGTGGCCCCATATGCCCTCATATTGTACCCATCTCACAGGGATGTAGCTGTATTTATAATACACACTTCTAATATTGCAGAACTGCTAAGGTCAGGGCATTCTGAGCCTTGTGGTATTAGGCAAACAACCATCCCAAACTGCACATCGCACAGAGGCCCCCTTTGTAAAGCTGCTAACCCAACATCCCTCAGCGGCCGGTGGGGACTCGATGTATTAATGACCTCTACCCGGCAAGCCCAATGCCCTGATCAGTCTGAGAAATGGACTCTGAGCGTGGGGACAAACCACAACAAGTAGAATGAAATGACTGGCAATGAAGGCAGACGACAGAACAGGACTACAGATTCGGTGCCCTTACCTTCATTTCCTCCCTGAAGATTTAAACTTCTAACGGTAAAAGCAATAATGCTCTGACCTTAAAGGGCTGGGCTGTGTTGCTACTGGTTGTTTAAAGAATCAATTCCTCAGCAGCTCTAGTATCACTGACTCTGGTGGAGGCGGCCACGGAGGCAGCAACCACAGAAACTGGAGTTCAGTCATATTGGCATCAGATTCTAGAAAGGGGAGGGCAGGGAGAGAGGGAGTCTATTGGCCTAAAAAGCTGAAACATCTGCTGGGGTTATTAACAGCTTTTTGGCTGAGTTCAGCAGCAGGGCACCTTGTGGTTGATAGATTCTTCTCTCAGCAATTCAAAACAATGCAGTTAAAGCAAATTTCTCATTTTCAGAGCCCGGCGTAATGAGGCATACAGTATTTTAAAAATAGTCACACTTAAAATGGTCAATGGCAGCGAGTGCAATCAGTGGTTACCTTCGGTATTCCATCGAGTTGTTAACTTTGTCAGGATGATTGTGTAACATGGATTTTTCGAAAGACCACCGTAGCTCACGGTTAACTCGCTTTGTAGGAATTTACATTATTTATGAAGTTCATGCAGATTATCCAACGGTGTAAATATTGGCAAACTTGATCAAAACCACTTAGAGGCCTTGTGGCTCTCCCTTCCCAAAAGTGTGCATTAAACCATTTTGAGGTCCAAAGGTCCAGTTCCGGGAAAGGTTCTGAGGGGCCTTATTTTGTACATGAAGCAAAACATCACGTGTGATGACAGCCTGGGCTGGAAAGAGTATTGGTTGGAAGTCAGGCGGAAAGTTCTAGGCTTGTGTCAACTGGCTGGATGAGTCCTTGGGTGTCAATCTTGCCGCCTCGATTTCCTCCCGAGGAACATGGTGGGCCCTGTTCCCGGGTACATCTCCAGATGTTTCCATCCAGCTCTGCCCTATCCTGGGAGCTGTGGAGTTCAAATCCAATTTTAAAGTGTTCCTTTCATGAAATCCGTGATTGAAACCAAGTTGAGACTGCTCACAAATGCCGTTTTGCATCAGCACATGACGGTATGCATGGTATTTGGGTGGGGGCATCAGACAAACTGTAAAATTAAATAGCTCTGTCAGTCACTTCAAGTGAGTGTACCATATGTTGTAACAGACGTGGGCAAAGTACAGCCAGCCCCAGCTGGATCTCCTAGCCTGTTAGTTTATCTGGCCAGACGACAGCATCCAGCCCAAGGAAGGGTCACATATGACTTCATGTCCTACAGGTCCAGCATACAAACTTTGGCCGAAGGAAGGGGGTGATGAGGGAGAGGGAAAGCTGACCTGGTGTGGACCGACATCTGTGATGTCACTGAAGCACCCCCTCCCCCCGCCCCCACCCATTCATTGCTCATCAATGGCCCCAGTGCCCAGAGCATGGTACGAAAGGAAAGGAGGGGTTTGCCAAGTCACTGTTTCCCCAGGTAAAATGATGATCTGACCATGACATCAAAGGAGGACAGCACTCCCCACTTCCTGGATTCTGATCCAGGACTTTCTAGGGGCAGAGATAGTATTTTGATCTATTCAAAAATGATCCTGGTTGGTTCTAAGATACACCCTGGTAAGCAAGGGTCCCATGAATGTGGGCGTGCTTCTAGTCTCCATAACCAGACAGTTTCTATCACTGAGGCCGAGGGTACACGTTCCAAGTCACATTGATTTGGCTTGTCCCTTTCCTTAGTTAATAGACTCAGGTTTCCCTCAAACCTGCTGGGAGCACAAGTCAAGTCAATAAGAACAAATTGAAGCCTTTCTGTGCTGCCCAGAATCATCATATGGTGTGATCCTTTATTCCTGAATCAACTTAAAGGAAAACCTTCAGAATGGCCAGAGCCTTTTCATCCTGCAGATCGAGGACAAGAATATCCTCAAGTTCCTTGCAACAGAACCCATTTGGTTGGTACCAGGCTTGACTTTTAGATGGAACAGTGTATAAAAGATAACCTCACACCTTTGCAGGGATGTAAGATACTTGGGAGATCCTTCTGATGGCAGTTTGGGGCTGAAAACCCAACTGATGTCACATCTTGTCCCCCAGGAATACCAGCCTAAGTGCTGTTCTGAAATTTGCTGAAGCCACAGGAGGTCTGCCCATCGCTGAACGATCAACACTTGGATCCCTGTCTACAGGCGCCAAGCAGTTTGCTGAAAGCCTCGGTTTTGGTGGATAGCAATCTCAGGGCAGACCACCAGCCTCTCCCATAGCTCTGTGGCACAAGTGCCCTACTGTGTTTCTGTGTCATAGGAACACTGTCACCTTGTGCAACAATAAGGGAGTCACCAGTGGGTCTAATGTGGGGGAATGCTGGCTCAGGTAGTCTGAGTAAGGACAGCATATCTCTGAGAGCTTCCATGGAAAGTCGTCCCCATGCTTTTCTTCTCCAAAGAGACAGATGAGATGGGGAAGGAAGATCCAGCCTTTGTTGGAAAGACAGTGACCAAGGTTTCTGGGTAAATGGGATGTCCAGCTCCCGAATTCAGTGCTACTGAACTTGGGGCCGCAGACTCTCTGAAGGCCCATGTAACACAAGCTACTTATTCAGTAGTTACCTACTGAAGCTTGGGGACTCAGCCTGGAGACCTCAGCCTGGAGACTCCCGCCTCATAGGCTGCTGAATGGGTAGTCACATTCAGTAAAGTCACAGTATGGCCTTAAGATGACCTTCCACAGACTCTGAAAAAGAACCCTAAAATAAGGCTAATCGGAAATAAATATCAATGTATTAACTCCCCTCCCTAAAATATCAACAAATCTATGTCACAAACAAGTACAGACATGCCCTCCCATCCCATGTCACCCAGAGCATGGATGTTGATTTGCTGGAAGTGTGTGTGTGTGTGTGTGTGTGTGTGAGAGAGAGAGAGAGAGAGAGAGAGTTTTAAACACATCACCTGTCAAGTCAGGGCATGCATGAGACCAATAGCAAATAATATTTTTTGTATTACTGAATAAAAAGTGATAGTATCCTACTTGAACTTTGCCATATTTAAACATAATTCAACTCAGAAGAACATGTGTACTACTTAGTAAAATCAAGTAGAAAATAGGCAAGCCATGGACCATGACTGTCTGGGCCAATAAGCTGGTAGTTAATTTTGAGTAAACCCAACCTGTATATAATAATCTGTCTTCTTCCAAAGTAAGACTAAGCATTGTTATCATTTAGTGTTAAATATTAGACCATCATACTTTTTCAGAGTGAGGGTTTCATAATAACTGAATGACAACCTAGCATAGTATCTTAACAATTGCCTAACAGTTGTTCGTCTATAATCTGAAATAAATCTTGGAATGACTTGTTACTTCTATGAAGGATTTTTCTTAAGGGCTGATACATACACGAAAGATGGAGGAGATAATGCAATCTTGGTATTGCCACAGCAAAGTAACTATATTCTAATAGCAATCCAAGGGATGATAGGGGTCATCTGGTCTAATCTCATTGTTAAATGGGGAGACAGGCTTAGAAAGGGTAAGCTCTTGTTCAAAGCTACAACAGTAGAAATTTCTTTCGGACATATTCCATTTCTCAACATAGTTTTAATCACAAAGCCAGACTCCCTTACAAGATATGTTATCAAAGATAGAGTAAATAATCTAAGATGGGATTCTAATCATAGTATCTGTCTGTTTGTCTCTTTCTTTTTCATATATTCCCCCAAATACCATTCCTTTAGAGAGGGATGTCTACTCTCTGATCCAAAAGGAATAGGAAATTTTGTTCCTAAAATTCTTCAGTGGAAAGTCTGTATTGATAGCCAGCACTAATATTATCAATTCATCAATGAATAAATAGCTATTTTGATGTACTGAAATACATAAGAATAGAAAGTAGCACCAACTGTAAGTGAGATGCTCTGGGGAAGGAATACCGACATTTTGGGGTACTCTTTATGTTCCAGAACCCTGCTAAGAGCTTTTCAAATTATGTGATTTATTTTAATTATAATCCTCCTCTAAGGTAGGTACTTTTTTACAGATAAAGACACTGGGACCCAGAGAAGGGAAGAAAATTGCTTAATGTTACTCCATTATTATGTGGCAGATGTTTCAATCTCAGGCCACCTGTCTTGAACTCTTTGTTTACCTATATGTACAACACATATGTAGAAGGATATATGTTCAAAGGAGCATGCATAGTAAGTGATGGGCATTATAGACCATGACTGAAAGGAGAATTCAGAGGAGAAACTATTGGGTATTCCTGGAATGAATCAGTGATGAATTCTGCCAGATTAGAGTGCTTGGCTACCATGTTTCCTTGAGAAAGTGGATGAGCCAAGTCTCAAGGAATGGGTAGGTTTCGATAGGCAAATATGATAGGGAAAAACAATTTTACTTTGGGGAAATAAATTCCAGCAGAGAAAGCATAGTAAAGAGACATGAGTAGATCACCTTGGCTAGAAAGGAAGATTCCCTTTGGGAAGCCATGACACAAGGCTGGAAAGGAAGCTTAGGTTTGGACTCTAAAGAATTCAGAGTCAGGGTAAAGGGTTTGGATGTAATACTTTGGGTGAGAGCGGACTATAGAAAGTTAGTTGGAGCTCACTCAGGGAACCAGAGAAAGGAGAGTATCTCAGATTTTACTATGGCAGCACAGGTACGAGGCGGTGTTGGTAGTGATGCAATGAAAACAGACTTAAAGGAATTTACAGGGTAAAATAAGCACTGTTCCAAGGAGATGTGGGGACTGAATGCAAATCAATCCAGAGATTATTCCCTGGCGGGACCTGGTATAATAAAGGTTGTCAAATTGTTTGCTTCATCTGTTGACTATTCAATTGTTGAATGCCTACTAGGTACTTGATGCTATTCTGTTCCCTGCAGATACAGCAAGTAAGCCAGACAGCCCCATTCTGTGCTGCTAGGGAACTTACATTCTAGTGGATGTTCTGGGGGCTCTGGCTTGTGGTGGGGAGGGACTCATGAGTGAGGACTGTTTTTATTAGAAGATAGTGAGTTGGAGGTGAGATTACGGCAGCCCATGTTAAAGTGTAGAGCAACGATAAAGAATAATGTCATCGTAGGGAGACGAGGGTTAGAAGGAAGAAATTAGAAAGCCCAGTGGAAGTAATCAGGTACCAAATCACTTCCAAATCACAAACCACTGCCTTTACATTCCCCATGTACGCACCCCCTCAGTCTGCTTTTATCATTCGATTTATCCCATGCCCTGAACCCACATTTCTTTAGTGTTCTTTTGGTATCGCTAAATTTTTACCTATCAGGGAAACAAGATTTGAATAATTCTATTCGTTTGCTGCACAGGAAGATATCTGACTATGTCTGATTGCTTCAGGAGTGCTATGAAATATTTTTATGCCATGAAATTCTTTAGGGCAGTGCTTCTCAAAATTTAATGTGCACACAAATCACCTGAGGATCATGTTAAAATGCAGCTTCTGATTTTGTGTACCTGGGATGAAGCCTGCAATTCTGCATTTCTAAGCACCCAGGTGCTGCTACTCATGGTCCCTCAGAGCTAACTTTGAAGCCTTGGCATCATGATGTTATTATATCTCACACTGCCGTCTGTCAATGATGATACTGAAATCAACTGTTTTTATCTTGTAGGTATAAACATATTAAAGATGTGTAAGCATCTTCTGCGGGGAAGAAAAGGCATGTAAAATTTTTGTTAGGTAGCCAAGAGTACGGATCAATGGCCAAAGAAAAGGGCACCTTGTGGGAAAAGACTTCCAGATTGGGTGGTCCAAAGAAGTTTCATAGAAAAGGAGGATTTTGAGTTGGTAAGGATTACAGTAGGCAAAGAAGAAGAGAAAACAAAAATCAGGGTTAGAAAATAACGTCAGTGCCAGATTATTTAGATTATTGTGGATTTGTAACACACTCTGACATCTTAATGCAAAGCCCCTCTCATTACTGTAATCTCTCAGATTTTTATTTGTGTTTGTTGTTTTGATTTCATGTGAGCCTCCGATTGTTAAGTTTCAAGAAAAAATATATTGAGATTGATTGGATTTCATTAAGTCTAAGGATTTTGGGGGGAGTCGATGACATTTCTTTAATGTTGTCTTCTTGTCGCTGTTTGTCCATTTATTACAGTCATTATGCTCCTGAAAAATTTTTAAAGTCTTCTGGGAATATTTTTTTCCTTGGGGCAGTTCTTAACCAAAGAGCATTCTTCCCCAAGTAAGAGTTACTAAAATATCATTAACAAGAGTAAGCAAAAAATACATATAATACCTAAGAAAAAAATCTATCTCTTCATCAACTTGTACCCCAAAGCATCATAACTACTATAGTTGATTTCCCCATTATATTTTCTAATTAATTACTGCTGATACATAGAAAGAGCTCCTGAAGTTTGAATATATCACATGCACATTCTTTTCACATATAATAAGCTCACTGAAACTTGTTATTATCAAATGATTCTTTTGAGTTTTTCACGTAAATAATATCATCTCAGGATCATGATAATAATTTTCTCATTTTTACTCCATTTATTGTCCTACCTTACTTACTGCATTGGCCAGAACTTCAAAAAAGGCTTAATCATAATGTTTAATGGGAATACCTTTGTTTTGTCTTCTGTGATTTTATACCCAGATCAATATTATCGAATCATTATTTAATTTATCTTCTCTATCAAAACGAATTTGATATTTGTGTTTATTTTTGATTAAAAATAATAATCCCAGATTACCATTAGTCCCTAATCACTCAACCTTTCAAGTCTCGAGTTCTTCTAGCTTTGCTCCCTCTCTTGAATTGTTCAAGACAAACATATGGGTGGCATTTTATTTTGAGTCCTTAGATTTCTGAGATTTCTGAAAACGGTTTAGGTTAAAATTATTGGTTACAATTTCTTCCTATAAAAATCTTTAGACAGTTGCTCCATTGATTCTCCCCTTTACAGAAGTCTGAGGTTAAGGCTGAGTTTGTTCTTGTGTAGGATAATAGTTTTCCTCCCTGACTGAATGTCAGAGAGATTCAGTGCTAGTTCTCTCTGGTCTCAAACCAAAACATGTCCAGAAAGGGACACATTAGCTCAGCTGTGGTTAGATCCTCAGGACTTGGGCATTTCTATGGAGCTGGGGGTGGTGATACATTGCCTTATCCAGACAGCTCCTGCTTTCCCAATGCATGCTTGAATGGGGGCATGTTTATAGAAACAGATGGGGAGCTAAAAGTCTGCCTGGTGGTGGGCAAGATAAAGGGAAAAAGACACAATCTGAACTGTGCCTTGAGATAGGATGAGTTTGCCAGGCCATGCAAGGGTAGATGGGAACAATTCAGCCAAAGAACCAGCACCCATTCACAGCACAGAGATAGAAAAGGAAGCAATTTCACATAGGAAAACCACAGAGTGCGTGGAGGGAATAGCTGGAGCTGAGGCTGGCAGGTAGGATGGGGCCAGTTGGGAGAAACAGCCAAAGAAAAATGGATATTATTCTGAAGGCAATCACCATTGAAACCAATGAGGAATCATCCCAGGTAAAAAAGTGAAAAAGCATCAACTGACTTGTTTTCGGACTTACCACGCTGGTGGCCAGCGTGGAATTTGAGGGTGGGCCATTGGGAGCCCAGAAGAGAGACGAAGATCTGGCGTTGGACAATGGAAATGGATCAGGGACAGATGGAAAACATGTTTTAGGGTTTGAACCAACAAGAGATGCAAGGGAGGTAGAGGCAGAGAGAGACAGGGGAGCAAAGATGACTGCTGTTTTCCCAGAGTGTAGAGAAGCCATCCAGGATGGAGCTGTCAACAGGGGTCTAGAGGTTGGGAGAGAGCTCTGGGCTGGTGAAATAGAACGGGGTGTGCATCAGTAGGAGACAGCGTGGTTACTCAGAGAGGGACAACGAAAGGTGAAGCAAGAGCTGAAAGTTGAGGCTAAACACCACGAAGAGATTGGACCGGTCAAGCACTGAACATGCTGTAAGATTTCCAAGTGGAGAAGCGAGTAGCCACTGCTTGAGGAGTCCCTGCTGATTTTGAGAGAAGCCAAGTAACTGATTTTGAGAGAAATTAGGAAGGAGGCCTTGTGATCTCCTAGAAACTGGAAGTAAAGGGAAAAGAGAAGTACGCAGGTAGTTGATGTTGAGGCTAAGAGTTTTGCTTACTTGATGGGACTGAGGAATCAAGTCCCCAAATGGACGTTGAGGCTAAGAGTTTTGCTTACCTGGTGGGACTGAGGATTCAAGTCCCCAAATTCAGTTTGGCTTATCCTGGGTCTCCGAGTTATTTTTGGTTTCAGTTCCTTGACTGAACCACAGGACCTGCCTACATTTCCGCTCATTTATCTTTTCTTCCTTTATCTTCCAAATATTTGTTTTTTCCCCAGAAGACTGTTCAATTGTATTTTAACACCTTCCATCGTAATGATCCTGTTGGATAGAGAAAACCGTCATTTCAGTGAAATCAACAACCTAGAATTAGAAGGCATCTTGGATCATTTTGTCTAATGTACTCTCCCGAAATTATAATCCCCCTTTAGCATCCTTAACATATTTCTAGTGATAGTAAATTGCTACTTCAGAAGGAAGCCAATTACTTTGGTTGGACGTACCATACTTAACAGCATGTCTGTGTTAGTTCAGCTGGGATGTGTTCAGCTGTGAGTATCAGGTGACTCCAAAATTGTTCAAACAAAGATGAAAATATAGTATTTCATCTGATAAGAAGGGCTGAAGTAGGTAAGTTTCATAGTTTGTGAAGTTAGTGTTTCAACACAATGTCAAAGACCCAGGGTTTCTCAATCTTTTCACTACACTATCCTCAGTGTATCAGCTTTAGTGCCCCTCATTGTCACAAGATGGCTGCCATTATTCCAGGCATCACACACGATCATCAGACACCCAGCAGAAGAAAGAGGCCATATCCTGTTTGATTCTCTTTTGTTAGTGAGGAGACCTTGTCCAAAAGCCCTCAGAAGACTCCCACCTTACTACTGCATAGTGGCAATGAGTGTGGATAATAAGCTGCACACCCTGGGTCTGTAATCTAGCTCTACTCCACACACTTCCTAGGACAAGTATTTTTAGTGTCTCTAGCTCTGAATTTCCTCAGCTGCAAAACTTGGATAGTCATACAACCTACCTCATAAGGTTGGTGTAAGGATTAGTATTAATATACATAAAGTACTGGGAAAAGTGCCTGGCATATAGTAAGTGTTCAGTAAGTGTCCATTATCATGCATTCAACCAACCTAATTGGGCTACATGTCCATCCCTTAATCAGCTACTGGCAAAAGGAAGGAGGTTACCA
Source organism: Lynx rufus (assembly GCF_022079265.1). Taxonomy (NCBI): domain Eukaryota; kingdom Metazoa; phylum Chordata; class Mammalia; order Carnivora; family Felidae; genus Lynx; species Lynx rufus. The sequence continues at coordinate 9,249,356 of NW_025814824.1, forward strand.
TGATTGGCTTTGAAACTCAGTATTTATCCTCAAAATGGGGGCTAACAATGTGGATCTCTATATGGATATATGAATAAAACCTGGACTCTGTTAACAGGGAAGGGAGAATGGGTAGATGGCTCTTGGGGAGGCCACCAGTACTGTTGACCATACAATGCACAGCTTGCCAATGACTTTCATCCTATTCATTATCAATTTGCCAACTGTGGTGATGTTGGGAGAAGAAAGTGGAGGCAAAGAATATTTTGCTTAACATATACAGTTGACACTCAGACAAAGGTAGAGGTCAGGGGCACTGACACTGTCAGTCAAAAATCCACGTGAAGGGGCACCTGGATGACTCAGTCGGTTAAACGACTGACTCTTGATTTTGGCTCAGGTCATGATTTCACAGGTGGTGAGATCGAGCCCCACATCGGGCTCTGTGGTGACAGCATGGACCCTGCGTGGGATTTCTCTCTCTCCATCTCTCTCTACCTACCTGTTCACCCTCCTCTTTCTCTCTTTCTCAAAATAAATAAACATTTAAAAAATAATCCACGTGTACCACAAAAGGCCCCGAATAGCCAAAGGAATTTTGAAGAAGAAGACCAAAGCAGGAGGCATCACAATCCCAGACTTCAGCCTCTACTACAAAGCTGTCATCATCAAGACAGCATGGTATTGGCACAAAAACAGACACACAGACCAATGGAATAGAATAGAAACCCCAGAACTAGACCCACAAACATATGGCCAACTCATCTTTGACAAAGCAGGAAAGAACATCCAATGGAAAAAAGACAGCCTCTTTAACAAATGGTGCTGGGAGAACTGGACAGCAACATGCAGAAGGTTGAAACTAGACCACTTTCTCACACCATTTACAAAAATAAACTCAAAATGGATAAAGGACCTAAATGTGAGACAGGAAACCATCAGAACCTTAGAGGAGAAAGCAGGAAAAGACCTCTCTGACCTCAGCCGTAGCAATCTCTTACTCGACACATCCCCAAAGGCAAGGGAATTAAAAGCAAAAGTGAATTACTGGGACCTTATGAAGATAAAAAGCTTCTGCACAGCAAAGGAAACAACCAACAAAACTAAAAGGCAACCAACGGAATGGGAAAAGATATTTGCAAATGACATATCGGACAAAGGGCTAGTATCTAAAATCTATAAAGAGCTCACCAAACTCCACACCCGAAAAACAAATAACCCAGTGAAGAAATGGGCAGAAAACATGAATAGACACTTCTCTAAAGAAGACATCCAGATGGCCAACAGGCACATGAAAAGATGTTCAGCGTCGCTCCTTATCAGGGAAATACAAATCAAAACCACACTCAGGTATCACCTCACGCCAGTCAGAGTGGCCAAAATGAACAAATCAGGAGACTATAGATGCTGGAGAGGATGTGGAGAAACGGGAACCCTCTTGCACTGTTGGTGGGAATGCAAATTGGTGCAGCCGCTGTGGAAAACAGTGTGGAGGTTCCTCAGAAAATTAAAAATAGACCTACCCTATGACCCAGCAATAGCACTGCTAGGAATCTACCCAAGGGATACAGGAGTACTGATGCATAGGGGCACTTGTACCCCAATGTTCATAGCAGCACTCTCAACAATAGCCAAATTATGGAAAGAGCCTAAATGTCCATCAACTGATGAATGGATAAAGAAATTGTGGTTTATATACACAATGGAATACTACGTGGCAATGAGAAAAAATGAAATATGGCCTTTTGTAGCAACGTGGATGGAACTGGAGAGTGTGATGCTAAGTGAAATAAGCCATACAGAGAAAGACAGATACCATATGGTTTCACTCTTATGTGGATCCTGAGAAACTTAACAGGAACCCATGGGGGAGGGGAAGGTAAAAAAAAAAAAAAAGGACGTTAGAGTGGGAGAGAGCCAAAGCATAAGAGACTGTTAAAAACTGAGAACAAACTGAGGGTTGATGGGGGGTGGGAGGGAGGGGCGGGTGGGTGATGGGTATTGAGGAGGGCACCTTTTGGGATGAGCACTGGGTGTTGTATGGAAACCAATTTGTCAATAAACTTCATATAAAAAAAAAAATAATCCACGTGTAACTTTCTGACCTCTCCCCCCAAAAAAGTTAATTACTAATAGCCTGCTATTTTCTGGAAGCCTTAATGATAACATACACCACCAATTAATACATATTTTTTGTGTTATATATATTATATACTGTATTCTTACAATAAAGCAAGGTAGATAAAAGAGAATGTTATTAAGAAAATCATAAGGAAGAGAAAATACGTTTATGGTACTGTATTTATCAAAAGAAAATCTGTGTATCAGTGGTGCCCCCAGAGCTCAAACTCAAGTTGTTTAAGAGTCCACGGTACTGGCGATATATTGCTAATATACATATTCTAAGTAAATTCATGCTTGAATCCTACAAAGTGAAACCTGAAAATATTTTTTAAATACCTAACAATTAGTTGCAGTATAATCTGAAACATCAGAGTAAAAGAACTTCTTTTTCTACATTGATTTGCAAAGGTTTTTCTGCCTACTTTTCTCCCTTGATTTGCACAACAATCAGGTGACGTATGAAGGGATATTATTATTACCATTTGCAGATGATACGGATGCTCTTAGATCTCTAGAAGTAACTTCAGATACAGAGTTCAGAAGTAGCAGATTTCAAACTCCAATTCAGTTCACCCATTTCTTGGTTAGAAGTTTTTCTTCTCAATCACAGTGGCTTGCCTGTAAAATAAAGACATTCTGAAATGTTTTCTTCAGCCATCATTAGCAGAGGCTCGCTCCAATCTTACAGTCAAGAATCAAATACAATGTGCCAAGAATATGGCAGAATATGTGAGCACATATCCAGCCATGACATTCTTAGCATCATTCATTTCCAGAGAAGTGAACGCACACATTTATGTGTTACTATTCTATGGAAGGGTTATCTGGAGTCTTTTATTATTACAAACGTTCTTTCTTCAAATGCCCAGGGTTAATTGCTAATTCCTAATTTTCTTTTTTTCCAAACCAAAATTGGCAATGGGCCATTTGGAAATGTGACTGCAGAGAATATGAAGTATGAGAAACCTCTTCCCAAAAAGAAATGTTCACTTAGAAAAAAGTTTCATTCCAGAAAGGCACAATTTGGATAAATCTCCGTTAAAAACTGTGTAAAATTGCCAGTTGCTTACATCGATTACTGTTGTAATCAGTGGAATGGGATAGTTAGTGATCTTTAAAAAACTTTAATTGCCATATTTTAATAGAAAGTTTTTGACATATTTTATAAGAGCGCTATAATCATTGTTATTTACATCATGCTATACTCAACATTTTTTTTTAATTTTTTAACGTTTATTTATTATCGAGAGAGAGAGAGACACAGAGCGTGAGCAGGGGAGGGGTAGAGACAGGGGGAGACATAGAATCTGAGGTAGGCTCCAGGTGCTGAGCTGTCAGCACAGAGCCCGACGCGGGGCTCAAACTCACAAATTGCGAGATCGTGACCTGAGCCGAAGTCAGTCGCTTAACCGACTGAGCCACCCGGGCGCCCCTCAACATTTCTGTCAGAGACTCCAACCGGGGACCCTGCCCTCTGCACCCCACTTCCATGGCGCGGCAGTCGAGAGACCTCCGTGTGATTTCTTGATGTGTCTAGAACTTACTCTTATGCTTTTCTTTGCACCTGCATGCCAAGATCCTGGAAGGAGACTGAGGATCTGCTCTGAATGAAACAAATAGGAGGCCCCAATCTCTTCACTGGCTTTCCAAACAGACAAGCCAACCAACCACTCGCTCTAAACATTTTAGGAGTTAAACAGCCCTGGGAGGGAAATGGAGGTTCATGGGGCAGGGCTCCATTGAGAATCATTTAGGCTCTCCCCCTCATTTCAATTCCTATCTGGAATCAATGGAATATTACTCTTCCTCTCTCAGATACACCAGACCTCCTCCCTGCAAGGTTCCATGTTCTCCATTGTCGGGATATTTTCTCTTGTTCTTCTCTTTCCAGGAGGGAAATCTGGCATCTACTGGTTGTATCAAACAGTATTTTCCCACTTCTGTGCATTTCTAATTCACCTTGTCTAGTGTCTGAATCACAGTATGTATAAACGAAAGATATTGTTAAAAGATTACTTGTCCTGACTTTTCTCCCATTCTTTTCCCAGGTGAAATCATAATTTGGACCAGAGGTCGGCAAACTAAGGCGAGATGGCCAAATCCGGCCACACCTGTTTGTTACTATTTTTTGTCTAAGGTTGGTTTCACACATGCACTCCACAACAGCGGAGGTGCGCAGTTGCGACAGAAGACCATGTGGTCCACTGGGCTGGAAAGATTAACAGACCATCCTCTCACTGAGAAACTTTGCCCTGATTTAGGCAACATTCTTGAAAATACTTCACCTGTACCCAGGGCTTTACTGTTCACGACATTTTTACTTATCTTATTTATCTTGGTCTTCTTGTACCTCGGAAATGCCTATTCTCTCATTTTACAGATGGGAAAATTAGAGAAAGACAAATACCATATGATTTCACTAACATGTTTTTGTTTGTAAAAAACAAAACAAATGAGCAAACAAGCAAAACCAGAAACAGAATCATAAATACAGAGAACAAACTGGTGGTTGCCAGAGGAGAGGGGGTTGGGACGATGGGCAAAAATCGGTGAAGCGTATTAAGGTGTACAAACTTCCAGTTGCAAAATAAATAAGTCACGGGGATGACAAACACAGCATAGAGAACAGTCATTAATATTGTAATAATATACGGTGAGTCCACTTATTGTGGTGAGCACAGTATAATGTACAGAATGGTCAACACTATGCTGTATGCTTGAATTTAACAGAACGTGGCAGGTCAACTATGCATCAATTAAAAAGTAAAATAAAACAAAATTAATAAAAATAAAACCCAAAGTGTTCAGGGACAGAGTTAAAGATGGGATGCAGTCAAGTTGGAAATAATGCAAGTATACCGATAGGCAGTTTCTCTCCTAATCTCTTAATTTAGACACTTAAAGTCCAATGGGAATTTCCTGTTAAAAAAAAAAAAAAAGAAAACAAGAAAATAAAATTAGAAGGTGACTAACCCAAGATCACGGAGGAGGCACCTGGCAACTTTGGGATTAGCACAAAGTGATCGGTTGGCGCACTAGAGATGACGACATTTGGAAAGGAGAGGGGAACTAACCGGCCATCCAGAGACCTACTTATCCTCCCTCTTCTGTGGTTGAAGAGGAGCCATTTTTGTTTGGTCCTATTCCATCTACTGTGAATGCTTCAGGTGAATTTGCCTGCTCAGTTCCCCTCCCCAAATCTCTCAGGGGGTGGGAGATGTTAAAATGGATGAGACAACCACAGATTAGTTCTTCTTAACTCTGCGCTCAGTGGAGTAGGATTAGAAGGCACAGAAATGCCCCCGAGTCCAAGAGCTGCCCAGGATGCACAGGCACCTCAGAGCCCAGCTGCCGCTTTGGATACATTTTGGCACTGGTTGGGCCTGTTGGCTTGGCCTTCTTACTCTGAATTCAGTGCTCTTTTCCACTATATTAAGCAGACTGTTGAATAACGATAGCACAAATGAATGATCATGATTTCATTAGGAAAACACAAAAGAAGAGATGAAATTTTGTGCTGGATTCCAAATGTGGCCATCATCAGTTTCTCGCCTCTTTGTAGGTGCAGATTGCTCCTCTCTTCCTGTGGGTGGGAGAGTCTAATTCCTTTCCCCTTGAATCTGAGTGATCTTGGGGGCAAGTCTGAGGTGGGGCTTCTGACATTAGGTTATAAGAAGTTGGCAACCTCTACCCTGGGTCTCTTGGAAGGCTCATTCTGAGAAACTTCCTCACAGAGCCTAGCTGCCATGATGTGAGAAATGGAAGCCACATAGAGATGCCACAGACAGGCGTTCTAGTCAAAGTCTCCAGCTCATCTCAGCCAACAACAGCCATGTGTGAGTGCCATCTTGGATGACCAGCCCAGTGGAGCCTAGGCGAGAAATCCTAAGCGAAAAGCACCCAGACAACTCATACGCTTGTAAAAGTTAATAATACACTGTTTTGTTTTGTGTTTCAAGCCACCACATTTTGGTATAGTTTTATGCAGCTACAGGTAACCAAATAAAAGCTTAAAAACCAAAAGGCAATTCAGTTATAAACAAGAAAGATGAACATATTTTGTGAAGCCAACCTAATCAACAAGTCCATTGTTCAATAAAAATCATAAAAAAAATAATTCCCTAAAGTCAGTGAGACAAAACAAAGTTTCAGATTTGGGGGGAACTAGTGGGGGCGAGATGTGTGCAGGTGGGAAGAGGTTCTTACAGCACAATCGTGCTTCAAAGTTGCCAGTTGTTAGCAAGACAAAGTTTCCCCTGTAGATGCTTCAGGCATAAGGATCTTACTCCCAGAGAAAATTAAAGAGGTGCAGAATAGAAATTTCATGGTATCTTCCAGGATAGACCCAGGCATGAAGATTTCTAAGTCTTTGCCCTAGAGAAGAGAAGCCCTGGCTGGAGGAAGGACAAAGGAGTAGAAAAGAGAAAAGGAAATGTTGGAGACACTCCAGGAACACCTGGGTTTCCTTCTGAGGCCGACTTTGTATCCCTGGAAGGTAATCCCATGGGAAGAGGGAAGCAATGTTTTGCTCTTTCGTTGTTCCTCATGGGTGCTCTCAGTTGGCTAATAAAATAAAACTGTCTACATACCTCACAGTGGTCTGCTTGCATGCTTTAACATCCCATTGGTGTCTGGATTTTGATGAGTTTGTTTTCCTCGAAGAAAGAAGGGCGGTCATCTTGGGGAGTCAGGGGCACCTGAAAAGGTCTCCCTTCAACTTTAGAGCAAGGAAGTCCCAACCCTGGGTTTCTTTTCGAAAGGGGCGTGTGTGTGTGTGTGTGTGTGTGTGTATTCAACCACAAGGTCAATCCTCTGGAACAGTAAATTTTAGACCTTCCTTCTCCAACGTCTCCTATACCCCCTCCCCCCCCCCCCCACCAAGCTTGCTACTTCTACTTTCTCTTTCTTCCTCCCTCTAGTGCTGGGTCTGCCATTCATCCCTCCAAATATTCTCTGCACTCATCTCTCCCTGACTCTGCACAGAAAAGCTGACTTACAACGACTTCATCAATAGACTTTCTTGCCCTTCCTTTTCTGGTTGAGTTCAGCCAATGCGGAACCCCGGAGAATGAATGAAGGCAGTGACAGAAGTGACATCGTCATGTTTATTCCCTTGGCTTTCTCTCTGCAGTCACTTTGAGCCAGTGGTATCCCTTGCCTGAAGGTCTGAGCTCCTCTCATGACACCCCTCTCTGCAGGACTCTCTCATTTTGGTTTCAGTAACTGTTCCCTCCCCTCCTATCTTGGGCCTAGAAATGGTAACAGCTGTGCTTTTATTGGGTCAGGGTGCTGTACTAACCATTATGGCTTCCCTACAACTCTGTAAATAGTCTCTTTATTAAATTTATTAAAATCTCATGGAATGATCCTAATTTGAGCATGCCATCTACTTCCCGCCAGAACCTGATGGATACACTAGTCTACACTATGGGTCATTACATCTTACTATAAATTTAGTTCAAGGTTTTCTTCCTTTTCAGCCATTTGTGATAGTAAGTCCAACTGTGGCACTAAAAGATTTTTGGTTCCTAGGAATTTCATGGATAAACAATCAGGTGGAGTTTGCACTGGTAGGGGAGGAAAGGGCAAGAAGACTAAAATCTGCTCCTCACGAATCACACCCGAAGGAGTCTTCCATTTATTCTGACATTAATTTTATAGAATACCCTGCCCCTTCACCTCCATTACAGCCTTACTTAAGCTAACTATTGGCTAGGTGAGGGTGGAGAGCTAGTCTTTTTCCAGGTGGGGCTGGGCTGGGAGATGAATGCCTGGAGATGCAGGGATCAGGGGGGCTGTGGTACGGTGGGTGGGGAAACACCAGCACAAACCTCTTCTACACTGTGATTGTGCTAAGGTGAACCATGACTAAGCACATAGCTGCTGCTGTTTCTTTCTTCTCCTCCTTCCTTCTCCCCCTTCCTTCTCCCCATCCTCCTCCTCCCCCTCCTCCTCCTCCTCCTCCTCCTTCTTCTTCCCCTTCTCCTTCCTCTTCTCCTCCTCCTCCTCCTCTTCCTCCTCCTTCTTCTTCTTCTTTTCCTTCTTCTCCTTCTCCTTCTTCTCCTTCTTCAAGTAGGTTTCTCACCCAGCACAGAGCCCAGTGCAGGGCTTGAACCCATGACCCTGAGTTCAAGACCTGAGCTGATATTGAGAGTTGGACGTTTAACTGACTGAGCCACCCAGGTGCCCCAGCACATAGCTTCTTGATGTGGAAAATACAGGTTTTCAGTGTAATTTCTGCCTCCTCTGCTATGATTTTGTTAGTTTTAAAACCACCACGTTCTCACAAGATTTAGGTGATATTAGGGATGCTGCTAAAAGTCTCCTGAATAGTTTCTGAGTTTCTACACCGAAGACCTCCTCAGCAGTAAATATGAAAGAGACATATTTGATCACAAAGCTCCCTGTCCTTGCAAAGCGCCTAGCGGCCCTCCATTGCTTAGGATGTAACAGCCAAATGTTAAGCCTGACATTCTAAGTCCTATAGCCTCACCTCTATTCCTAGTCCCTCTCCTACCTCTCTCTCTTTATTTCTCCAGGCAGATTAATCTTCAGCCAAAGCAATCAACCTCTTCATTTCTAAGCCGGCTATACAAGTTCCTCCTTGTAGGTGGCCCCCTCAGGGCCCACTGGCTTCTCTACCAGCTGGAAGTCCTTTCCTTAACAGATGTGGCCTCCCACTGGGGAGTGAGTGATGGAAGGAAAGGGTGCTTGATTTCACGTTTTGTGGATCTCTCCAGCACAGTACAGTACCTTCACATTCTAAGTATCATCAAAAGAATTTGTGGGGCAAATGAAAGTAGCCGATCCAAATGGTAATTTTTCAGGAACTGTTTCTAATTGTCTTTGCCTGAGAACAACAGGCAAGTTTGAGGTTCAGAAATAAGAGGTAGACAGCAAGGGTTCTGTATTGCGGGATAATCCTTAACTCTTCCTTTTCAAAGCAACATCTATTTGTCTATGAATAGACACGATCCATGTGGATCTACTAACCACATTCATGCACAACCAGAATGATGAGGATTAAGCCTAGATTAAAAAGAAATCTTCAGTATCATCATTTGTCAGCAGTAAGTACTCCATAAATACAGACTCCACCGAGGACTGATAATGTGTAAGTTTTTCGAGGTGCTCTGGGGGAGGGGACAATTCCTTCACGGTTCCTCCATATTTATCTAAAGTAAGGAAGACAATGGAATCCAGAAGAAAGCCAGGAATTGGACAGACAGAGTTGAACGTGTTCACAATTTTTTTCTTTCTGATTGGAAAAATGTCCTGTTCTGGTGTTTGATGCTGCAAAGAGTTTCCTTCAGCAAGGAGTTAAGGTTAGATGTGGCCCAGTGCCTACTGAACTCCTGTGGGAAGGCCAAAGGAAGGCAATGGACAAAGCAGTATGGAAAACGTTACTTCCAAATTGTAGTTATTCCCCAAAGATGGGCCCCAGCTCTAACATTTACCCTGTACCTTGTAATAGCATATGGGGAATCATTAAAAGCTTTTGGTGTCACTATTTTAATTAAGAGTGAAAGTTCCTCAAGGGCCAGGCTCAGTCAGTAGTGGTCATTGGGGAGAAATGGAATGTCAAATAAACGCAGGCTCTTGGATTCTACCACAGAGTCCTAGAACCCTTATGTAAAGCGTGTTTGGAAAGCATACTTCCTCTAGCGAGGAAAGCGAAGCTGGGACTGAGCGTTCTCTCTAAATCTCTCTCCAGATCTATACTCTATCTATAACATGTATGTCCACTAAAATACGGAATCCATAGCCGGCGAATGAAAGCGTTTACGTTTTTTTGATAAAGGTCTCAAAAGTGCTGTAAAATTGTATGTGTGGAAAGCTAGATTTAAATCTTGAAATATGACTGAGGACTCCATGTGCCACACGTGGAAACTTCCTTTTTAAGCTTCACCCTCGGATACCTAGCTTGCATGATATACGTGACTTGACAGTCAGGGAGGTAATACAATGTGCATATTTTTATACCTTCTTTCGAGATTGCACAACACATCATTTTCCTGACAAACGGTATTCTGAAAGTGTACCTTCTTCAGGTTACTCTCCCTCTCTACACCTTTTATGATAAACAAAGAACTTTTTTTCCCCCCTCCAAATTCCTAATTTATCATGACACAATTGCTGAATGAGCAGATTCGGTAACCTAACTACATTCTTTCGGCTTTGGAGGGGATCCAGGGGTATTTACTTTAAGTACAGTGCAATCTCACTATAATAAAATACTGTTTGTGAAACATTTCCCAATAACCACGTGCATTAGGGTGTTATGCCGTTAGCGATTACTACTCTACCCAGGGTACACTATATCAGAGAAAACACTAAACTTTAACTATTTCCTCCTTTGGGAATCTGAGAGATCACTTTGCACAGATTAATGTGTCAGGTATTCTATGCTCTGTAAAAATGGCACTTGAATGCAGATTTTGGTATGCTTGCCCTTTGTAGAGAGCTGTGTCCATGAAGACAAGGATCCACAGACACAAACATGTGATGATTCTACATATATTTCGAGAAGACATCAGCATACAAACGAGAAAAAAAAAAAAAGTAATTTACGTACAACTTTGCATGGCCCAGCAAGTACCACATTCAGGAAATACCTCCAGAGCTGCAGACACGAGTGTGTTAATGTCTTTGATTACTTTCATATGGTACACTTGGAATTGTTAAAACACAGCTGCCACACATCAGAAGGTACTAGAAACAATCTGTTGGACAATACAGCAAAATGGCAGTAAATGAATTTCAGAAATATCCCATGCTAGTTACTAGGGGATGATTTACATGAAAAAAGAACAACAACAAAAATTTAAAAAATGCCAAACACATCAGGAAATATCCCCAAAAGTCACTGGTCTTTTTTGGTCTTAAACATCCCTTCAAAAAAAAAAAAACAAAAAACAAAAAACAAAAAACAAAAAACAAAAAAAAACCCCACATCATTTCAATACTCTGTTGGTATTCCTAACTGGCGGAAAACATATATAAACATAAATGTATATAATGCATATTACATATATAACATATGTCATGTATAGAAATGTAAATAATGTATCTTACATATAATACATAACATGTATATAATATAGACAAACATTTAAAAATATATATATAATATATAATACATATATAATATATATGCATTCCACAATATTGATTAATAAAGTTTTTTTCAAGATAATTTTGTTTGTTAAGAGCAAAACTTGACAATTTTAGGGGCACCTGATAGCTCAGACACCAATTAAGCGTCCAACTCTTAATTTCAGCTCAGGTCACGATCTCATGGTTCATGAGATCAAGTCCTTGTTGGGCTCTGTGCTGACAGCCCAGAGCCTGCTTGGGATTCTCTCTCTCCCTCTCTGTCTCTCTCCCACTTTCTTTTTCTCTCTCTCAAGATAAATAAACTTAAAAAGGGGGCACCTGGGTGGCTTAGTCGGTTGGGTGTCTGACTTTGGCTCTGTTCATGATCTCACAGCTGGTGGGTTCGAGCCCCGTGTTGGGTTCTGTGCTGACAGCTGAGAGCCTGGAACCTGCTTCGGATTCTGTGTCTCCCTCTCTCTCTGCCTCTCCCCTACTCACTCTTTCCTTGTCTCTCTTTCTCAAAAATAAACAAACATTAAAAAAATAATAAATACACTTAAAAAAAAAACTTGCCAGTTTTAGAGGACTAATTATTATCCAAAGGTAGAAAAATCACCTTCCTAGAGCAAATCTCAAGGGGTGTATTGGTTTATCCCTAGCTTCAGAGTGCTGTGACATCTCATCTAGCAACAGGCAGTTACCTGTTCTATTCTTAAAACTTTCCAATGAAGATGATTCAGCAGTGTGTCTTCGAAGCTCATTTGGTGTCACATCAGTCACCTAAAAGGACTTGGAAAACATTAGACATAATCCCAGTGGGTATGCAAAGTTACTAGAACACAGGGAGGGACCTGGATTCTCTTCCAAACACAGTCTCTGGCTACAAATATTTTTAAAGCAGGATCAGAATTTTGAGGATCAGAATTGCCACAAAGCAGGCGGAGGATGTTGGTGTCGCCATTGGGGTAAAAGGTTGTCCTACACGTTGCTGATAGATCGCAAATTCTCATTAGCGACGTGTTGTTTTAACGGCACCGGGTTAGAGAAGGCAGGGTCAGAAGAGTGGAGACACCTGATGTTCTGGCAAAATGAATGTTAACGTACTGATGTGTGCAAAGGGTTAGTGTACAAAGATGTCAGAGACGTGGATTTGAAAGTGATCTGTCAGCACACATAAACAAATCACAGTTCCAGGCTAAATTTGAGGCAGAAATTCTTGTTCTCATTTACCTGGAAAATGGATGAGATAAAGGGTCTAGAGACATCATTCTTTTTTTTTTTTTTTTTTTTTTTATGTGGACCTATGGTGAGTATTTCCCCCAATTGCAGGGAAATTGAAAATGAATGTTTAAAATTAATTGATTCCACTAATTCTTAAAGAGCACACTGTACGTGCCAGGCGGTAACGTGCCAGGGAATACAGCTGGGAATAAGACAGACAAATGCCCTGGATTTTTTGGTACTTAACATTTTGTTGGAGATAGACAGGCGATAGATAAGTAACTTAAAAAAAAAATCAAACAAGATAATTTCAGCTAATGATAAGTGTCATTAAAACCATAAAACCACATAATGTGCGGGAGTAGCTGTGGGTGGAAAGATGGGCTAAAAAATTGTACAGTCAGACAAAAGCCTCTCTGAGGAAATGGCATTTAGGCTGAGATCTGAATGACAAGAAGGAGCCCACTCTGCAAAGCTTGGAGGGAGAATATTCCAGAGAGAGGGAAGAGCAAGTGTACAGGCCCACGGGTGAGAGCAAGCTTGGCGTGTTCCGGGGACAGATAAGGCTGGTGAGGGGCAAGGCCCGAGCGTCACAGGCGAGGAGCAGTGCGCTTTTGTGGGAGCCTTCTGGATGTTTTTACATTTCACGGTTTGGGTTCGGAAAGGCAATGAAGCACTTTTAGGATACTGAAAATCATTTTGGATTACGGATGTAATCTTGGCTCTTACCTGTTCTCCCAACTGTCAGGATACCTGTGCGTCCTCCCTGTGCAGTCGGGCTTTGCTAGCTCTTGCGGTGGTCTGTGAAGGCTGGACCCCAGGCCTCTACAGAAGTCCCCACGTTTCCCCCCAGTCACCTTTAGGTCCCCAGGGGCAGGTCGCATATGATCATACAGGGATCCATCCCTCCCCATGTGGCTCTGTCTCCATCCTTCTCCTTCAGTCATATTGCTTCTAGGGGCACTGTCATCTGCTGACCCCACGATGTCTCCAGGCCTGGGGTCCCCTCTGCTGGGTATGGCTTCTTTCACTGCCTCGGGACAGCACCAGCACCTTCAGAAGGCACCGAAACCCTGCACCTCCCCCAGCCCCTGAAGGTCCCAAACCACAAGGGATTTCTACAGAGTAGGGCAAAGCATGCCCCCTCTTGTGACACCATCCTAGGGGCTGAAACGTGTGGCTACTTGTGACCACTGTCTTACAGCTCAGTGTCAGTCCTTGCAGGTTCTATTTGATGGTGCCTCCCACCTCCCTCCCCCAGCACTCCCTACCCCTTCCCCACAGTTGGACCCATGCACAGGTTCATGGGGTTCTAACCAGGAGACAAAATGCAACGGGAATCACCACTCTGCTCGCAGAAGGATCCCTCTCCTTTAACAAGATGCGCGCTTGGTGTCGAGCTCTCTGTTCCCCTAAATATATCTTGGTCTTCGGGGTCCTGCAAATACAAGTTCCATAAGCTTCTTCTTTCTCATTTCCCCATCTGCCCAGGCGTGGCTGAGGCCCCGATAGTGGACGTAATGTTCTCTCGATTTGCTACCTCCCTACGTGTCTGTGCCCTCTCTGTCAAAGTCTCCTTGTCCTTCGGGACTCACCTCCGGGGTCACTGTTGCAGTGGAGCCCGGCAATGCACGAGGCAGCCCTCGCCGGGGCCCCTGGGCACTTGGGGCAGCCAGGACGCTGGAGGACTTCTTAGCCTCTCTTGTGAGAAGATGACCTCTGTCAGTTCCAGGACCCGTTCCGGGCCTGCGATGATTTTTTTCCAGGTATGGATTTGGCACTTTCTGGGTTTTAAAATGTTATTTTTCTGGCCTTTTGTGTCCTTGACGACGGGCAGCTGTTTGGGGCTGTGGAGCGGTGCTATGCACATACTGTCTGGCCAGATGGGGCAACCAATTCCCCAGGCTACTCCACTAGCCACACATTCTGCGTGTTTCAGGTCAAGCAAAGCCTCTGGCTCATACCTCCAAGAGCACATCCTCTAGCTTACTCCTGGTTCTTAACGTGGGGTGCGTTCAGTGAACCCCCACTCCTGGCACGTTACGTTGGGTGCGCTGCCCCAGATGGTAGTGTACTTGTGCGTGGCCGCTGAGGGACCGGGGGGTCTGTTCCCTGTTTGCCAGGCTGTGCCCCCGTGAGGGCTCGTCAGCCGAGAAAGGTCTCCCAGCCACTTGGCCACCCAGAGAGGCTGCTTTTTTCTAATTTGCACAAAGACACTGTTTGTGCTGCCCTGACAGGTGTTGGTAGGAGTGGTTCAGTTCTCCATCCTAATTACATCCTCTGGGAGCCAGCCTAGATTTTTCATTTGTCTCTGCCCTTCCAACAGTCTTTGCGCTTCACAGAGAGAACACAGACCAGCCCTGTGTCTCTTCATAGAGCTTATCGCGCAAGGCGTCCAGGTGGCTCGTGCTTCAAGTGCTCAAGGTGCTTTCCAAATGCTCCAATGAAACGGACCTCTTGCTGGTGCCTCAATGCAGACAGTGGGCATTCTCAGGGCACCGCAAGTTGCATGGTGAGTATTTTCACGTGCCTCAGGAAACTTCCCTGAAGTTAGCAAAATGGCTTTCCTCTTGCTTGGGGAGGTAACCCAATGAGGAGCACCACCTGGGACCACCAGTATCCATCTATCTCCATGGCATCAGTTGACTGGCATTGGCAGTTGGGGTGAGAATGTGCCCTGGGTTCTTTGTGAGTCATATCTGCACCAGGAATCTTCCAACAGGCAAAGATGCAACTCTTTTTTATGAGTTCTCGTCACCACCCACTAATGCAAAACTGTAGGCCTCTGCGAGTTCTTCCCCTTCCCCCAGATTTCTCAGCGATCCTTCCCTAGCACACCGAGTGAATCCAAAGAGAAAGTCAAGTTAGTTACCATGCATCATCTTTGTTTCTGTTCTTTTGATATCACTCCCTGTGTCCTGCGCTTGGTGTGTGGACCACTTGCGATGTCTACCTCTACCCCTTTCACTAGTGATCGATGCATCTACCCATCCCAATCACCTTTCCAAAGGGACAGTAGCCTCTGCTGGGCCCAGCTGCTTCTTTGGCAGGCCCCTGCCCCCACTGCTCCTGCACCACCAATGGCCAAGGACCCATGAAATATCACAGCTGTTCAGAATCCTGTTGCAAAAGGAGAGGTGCATGTTTCTTCTCTTTAGCCTTCTGTTGCACTAGAGGGTTCCCAGAGCAATAACGGATGTGCTCTAAAATCTCAGAATGGATCTCCTGAGCGGCTCTATCATTTTTACTTATATTACCCCAGCTCACCTCACGACTCAGACATAGGCTGGGGGACAAGGCCAGGAGCTCATCCAAGTGACAGACGCTCTGATGTATTCATAATCACCTCTCCCTGGCTCTCTTCCTGACTGAGTTTGTGCTTGGTTCTCTTTTCCATTCGGATGGGACCTTCCTGGGAAGCTCCTTAGCACATCACACAAATCGACTAATGGCAGACCCCCCCCCTTCCGGTTTGCCAGACCTACAAAGCTCCCTACTCCCTCCCCCTGTACGTATGTTTTCCAAGTGTGATTAGGTTATATATTTTTTCTATTTGTCGTCACTCTGTCCATATGTTTTATAAGAACAGTTGAAACATTCAACCACTCCGACAATCTCGTGAGGGACAAAACACATTAATAAGAGATTCAGTCAGTAATCTTCTTCCACATTCCATTAATGCAGTAATGTTTCAAAAGGTTATAATTAGGATTAATTTGTTTGGTGGCTAATGAGGTCATCATGAGTCAAAACTGTGGAGTAGAAAGTATACTTTTTCATTGGTATTCACGAACATGGGTAGCGGTGGGGACAGTAAAACACCTGAATTTAAATGTACGTTGTAATTGTTTCAAGAAGCTTAAATTCCATCATTGGGTGATGGTACCCCTATTCCTGGTTGGGCATTTTGTACAGGTGCCTGTGTATGGGTTCATGTGAATAAGCTTCCTTTAACCACCTCCCCTTCCCTAAAATAATGCATTCTGAGATTTTTCTATGGTAGGACTTTTCAAGGGAAGAGGTGATATACAAGGATGCTGGTGTTATTGGTGAGTAAATTTAATGGATTGGTAAGTAACTCAGGGTTAGAGCAATGTTCCCTTTTTAAAGTATTTTTTTTCATACTTTTTAGGTTTATTTGTTTCAGAGACAGTTGGGGGAAGGGGCAGAGAGAGAGGGAGAGAGACAATCCCAAGCAGGACTCTGCACTAGTACAGAGCCTGACCTGGGGCTCGATCTCACAATCCATGAGATCGTGACCTGAGCCGAAGTCAAGAGTCGGACACTTACGTAACGGAGCCACCCAGGCGCCCCTAAAATATTTTTTTATAACTCCAAAAAATTGCAAATTTGAAAGTCTTACTTTCAATTCATAAAACAGATGTCCGGTGAGGTGTTGGTAAGTGTTTAACAACTGGCTCTCCAGGAAGGGGGCATCAGTGGGGAAGGGCTGATTTGCAGCATGAGTCTACTCCGCGACGTAAATACTTTCATTGTCTGGGATTTCGGGATGTCAGCGTGGCGTCACTGAACGTGCAGGAGCACACAGTTCTAGAGGATTTAAACCACACGGACACAATGCACGTCAGTAACCTCAGAAGCAGAGATAAGGGTAAAATGTCATAAACTAAAAAAAAAAAAAAAAAAAAAAGTGATCTTGAATATTTTTTACCTTTGGGTTTTTTTTTTTTTTTAAGTTTATGTATTTATTTTGAGAGAGAGAGAGAGAGAGAGCACAAGCAGGGGAGGGGTAGAGAGAGAGGGAGAGAGAGGATCCCAAGCAGGATCCCTGATGTCTGCATAGAGCCCAACACGGGTCTCAAACCCATGAACCATGAGATCATGACCTGAGCCGAAATCGAGAGCCAGACGCTTAACTGACTGATCCACCTAGGTGCCCCACCTTTGTTTTTAATATAAGTTATCTAGTTACGAGTTGACCTAAATAATGGCCGAGTATAACAAGCCAAATTAACAAAATGCATGAGAGTTTAACAAGCAACTCTTGAGAACCCGTCGGAGCTGACTCCGGTCTACGAACACATCCACCCTGTCACTCAGGACTTATAAGATCCCACTTTGGAAACCGGAAGCCACACAGTCCCCTGAACACTTTGGTCGCGAACACTGACAAACACAATACTCCATCACTTGTGGATCACGTTGGAGTGGCCTTTTGTCACAATAAAACCGCCATTCATCAGACTCCTTAAGAAAACCTCTCAGTTGACGAGATTTTAATTTTAATGTTTTAGAAAGAGAAACAGTTTATAAGTCTGATTTAGTGTTTGCTCAAAAAGGTTTCTAAATCAATATACTAATTCATTTAAAAAAAAATGGATGTTCTGGAAAAGGCTTAGTGGTTGATATCATAAACCTATGTACTATAAAAAGACAAACAAAAGTACAAGGTAAAAAAGCACACGTCAGTAAGGAGAGTTGCCTGGACAGCATGTTCTGCGTCTGTAGGTCTACCCTGGCCTGTCCTGGCTGGGCATGGTCCCCCGCTCCAGGGGTCCCACCTCCAGCTCGCCAGCAGACTCTGCGGGCCTGGCCGGCGAGGCTGTGCCCAAAAAGCTGTGCAAAGTGCTCGGCTGAGGCGATCATATCCCTTCCCTCTGGAAACTGAACCGGAAAAGAAAAATTTGTCCAGTGACAGAAGTTGGATCTGAAACAAGGTCATGAGGTATACCTGGGCCAGATAGTAAGTTCTAAGGAGAAATTATGAGCAAGCGGAGACGGAGTGATGTGCCAGGCAGAGAAGGGGACGTTCTACAAGAGGGAAGAATGAGTAGCTCGTCTCCAGTGGATGTAAGTCCCTGTCAGCTGGCCCGTTCCAGACCGTGTGTAATCTTTTTAATAAGCCAAAGTAAAAA
Organism: Lynx rufus; assembly: GCF_022079265.1. NCBI lineage: Eukaryota > Metazoa > Chordata > Mammalia > Carnivora > Felidae > Lynx > Lynx rufus. Next base: position 9,267,652 of record NW_025814824.1, read on the forward strand.
GTAAGGGAGAGAGAAAGAGAATGGGTTACATGGCACCCAGTGCATCATAGCTAGAATCCTAACTGTACGTAAAGAGGAAATGAATGTAGTCCTAGGGATGTTTTGGTTTTCGTGGTTTTCTTTTTGTTTTTTTGTTTTTGTTTTTGTTTTTTGCCGGTATTTTCTGTGTGGATGTATGGCTCCTTAAAATGCCAAGCAGAAGAACGGACACATTTTTCCCCCTGTGGGAACTCTATAAATGGGACAGAACATGCTTCCCTAGGTTATTTCTGAGATTCCTCCCCAACTGCGATAGCCTCGTATTATTAAATAATTCAGAGAAGACATTTTAGTGGGAGCTCAGTATTCATGGTTTAAGTATGTAGCTTTTTGAGAGTTTAACCTGAAATAAAAGTTAGATAATCTTCGAGTATCCTTCAAATATCAAAGGTATCAAAGGCAGTCGGGTGACAAAATTAAAGTCAAGTTTCCCATTTCTCACATCTTCTATAGCCCCAGCGAACATTCCATGCAATGATGGTTGGTGTTTTTGGTGATAATACCTAGGCAAGGAAGTATCTTCAAAGAAAACTTTGAAAAAGTAACATTTCCATAAATCTCTGTAAGGTGCAAGGTACTTTGTTTACAGTCTCCAGCTGGAATGTCTTAATGCCAGGAGACAGGCAGGCATTAGAATTCCTATTTTCCAAAACGTTTTCTACCATGGTTATTACGTAGCCCCTTCCCATCATCTCTGGTGGATCTCCTCCATCCCCAGGGCTTCAGTTACTTGAAGGATGCAAACATCCCCACGTGCATTCCAGAGCCCTTGCCTGATCTGACTTCACGTCTGTCCACGGACCGTGCTTACCTGCATATCTTACTGACGTCTCCACCTCAACATGCCTGAGCCAGGACCAATAGATTCCTGCTGCCCTCAGCCTAACGAACTGCTCGAGTGTCTGAGATTTGTGCCAAGACCCTTCTATACGCACAAGCCAGAAGTCTTGGGTGTTACCTTCCATTCTTCCCTCTCCCGTACTGGTATAACTGGATGTGATAGATCCATGCCAGCCGTCTTCAGACTAACGTACTCTCAAAACAGCAACGAGAATGAGCTTTCTAAACTGCAGATGTGATCAAGTCATTCCTCCAGTGTAAAAACCTCTTATTTGTTTTCTGTGCTCTCAGGATAAGATGGCAGCTCCTTGGAGTGACTCAAGACGTCCTTGCCCATTTAGCGCTTACCCCCCTCTTCCTTCCAGTCTGACTTCCTGGTCGTCTTCACACCTGATTCCTTCTGTGTATCCTGCTCCTTTCCGCTTCTGGGTCTCCACTCCTGCTGCTTCTTTGCCAACATCTCTCAGATTACCTTTCCAATCCCAGCTTAGATGTTGCCTTGTCCAGGAAGCCTTCTATGATTCTAGAGACTAAGTTAGGCATTCCTGTGCATTCCTTCTATGAGCATATATATTTGTACTTATGACAGGCTGCTGAAATTGAAGCTTGCTCCTCCTTCACTGGGCTTACCACCTTAAGGGAAGGTACCTGTTTATTTTCAATTGCAAACTGTGCTTACTACAGTATCTGACATAGGGTTGATATTCATATTGTTTATGCTATGCACACTGTATCCAAAATACCTGTCAATTGAATACTAATGGCACCAGTGGAAATTTGGTGGGCAATGCAACCTTATTTGAGGTCCCTGATGCATTATACTAATATGAAGGTAGCTGAGAATTGTTGTGTATCTTCTTGCAATCTTTTGTCCCAGGGGCATTTTAATGGAAATTTGAGTCATGCTTTTCAAATTCACTTCCATTTACTTTACAAAATGACTTCAGTGCCTGTCCCAATCTCTCTCTCTATATACCATTTTTAGGGGCTTTAACATTCCTCTAGATCACTTCATTTCCACTTGGCCTCAAACACACCAGCTGGCCATACCAGAGACCACACTGCTACACGCACAACTGGTGCATGTTTGAAGCTGAGACTCTGACCTTCGCCTTGGAAACTCCCCTTCCCATCCTCTCCATTGCTCACCAACAGAGTCAGCAGGTCAGATCATTATGGCTTCCTGAAGCATTCCAGTTGTGGGGCGGTCCAGATCACCTGTTGTGTCACTTTGCCTCTGGGTACGGACCTCGAGGCTGGCCGTTCCTATGATGTGTCTACTGTGCTATCCAGATCCCTCAATCTCTTTACATGTAACCCCTTCGTCAGTGAGGAGTGGCTGAAAGCTGCTGAAGAAAATAATGAAAAATGTGCTGATTGGGCCAGTTAGGGTTTTGTGCAACCTCATCAGCTGAACCCTAGTGAAGCCAGCCACCACAAAGAATAATTTCTTTTATTCACCTTGTTGTTGATGCCCTATCAAGCCAGCCACAGCAGTTCCAAACCTCCTCTCCTTAAGCCCCCAATGGAAAACTCTCTTTACTTCATTAGAGAACTTTCCCCACAGAGTCACTGGAATCTCTGGGGTGGACTTTCACTCCCCACCCTTCCTGTTCTAAAAGCCTACTCCTGGAAGACGCAGAGACTTTCGGGAGAGAGATCCCAGCGAACAGATGGAAGCTGACCCTGACAAAGGGTGAGTCCTTTGCTGAAGACGAGGGCAAAGGGTGGAGATCCAGAGGGACAACAGAGAAAACGTCGAGGGTAAGGAAAAGCAGGATTCAGAGTAGCATCAAGTGCCCTGTCTCCAAAGAGACTGATTTAAAGAGAGATACGTGGAGAAGGCATGAAAAGATCTGCCCCTTCATTTCTTCCTGCCTCAATTTCCTCCTCACCCAAAAGAGCTAAACTCTTAAGACGTCTCTAATACCAATATCGTAAGAGATTCAAGCAGAGTTTCTGAACATCAGAAAGGTTCTCAGTTAGTAGTGTGCTGGGTGGGTGGGACGAAAGAAATTGGAATGTGTGTGAGGGCATTCTGGGACTGATGTGATGACAGGGGAGCCTCCTTGATATTTGGTGAATGGGGAGTGATGATGTGCACTGACGAGAAAGCGGTGCCCACCCCTTGCAAGTGGGGATTGTCCCTCCTTCACACCCTATCGCTGCAACACCCTGTGGAGGTCCCAGAGACAATACCGTGTATTCAGTTTTTTGAGATCCCCTGACAGCGACCGTTCAGGACCAGTCGGGTTTGTAGTAGGTGTTCAATAAAGGCATGTGAGAGAAAAAAAATCTGTGTCCCTACAGAATTGTAATGCCGATTTTTGTAACCCTACCAGTGATTTCCCATCAACATACATTTTAATTTCAGAGGTGCTTTATCTCCACTTCTGATTGACTCTTAATTGGTAGTGCCTTCTAACACTGAGAAAGCTCAGTTATTAAAATGGAACCCTGCAGGGAATCCATTTGTAAAGCGATAAATCCTTTTATAGTGTGAATAATCACCCATTAATTGATCTGGTTTGTAAATTTGAATTTTCATATGCTGCATTTTTTTTCTCCTTAAGTGTGGGCACAACTACATTCTCCTTGCTGTAATCTCAGAGTTCAAGAAGGGTCGGGCATGTATGACAGTTTTTCTATGTCACATCTGAGTCCTTTCTAGCAACTTCCAGACTTTCCCGTCTATTAAATTCTTTTATAGGACTCTTGAGCAAATCCATTTAAATAATGATTTGTTGCTTGTGACATTATTGGTCCATTCACTTTGTGTTAAAAAACAATAGAGGGGTGCCAGGGTGGCTCAGTAGGTTAAGCATATGACTCTTGATTTTGGCTCAGGTCATGATCTCATGGCTTGTGAGTTCGAGTCCCGTGTCGGGCTCTGTGCTGACAGCATGGAGCCTGCTTGGAATTCTCTCTTTCCCTCTCTCTCTGTGCCTTCCCCACTCCCTCCCTCCCCCCCCCCAAAATAAATAAATAAACTTTAAAAATTTTCTTAAAAAAACAAACAAAAAAAACCAGTAGAGAAACTATTTGTCTCTAGGCTACTCACAGATTTTAAAATTCTTAAAACAAACAAACAAACAAAAAAAAACAATAGAGAAACTATTTGTCTCTAGGCCACTCACTTTCTTTAATAGAGAAAGGCTATCTTCCAACCTTTATCATTTATGAAACGGAGTCCCAGAATGGCCCGCAGAACATTACCATGCATCTGTGGCTGACATGACAACAGAATTCAGATCACCTCATCTCTCATTAAAGAGCTGCCTCTTGACGGAAGAATAGTTTCTTAGTTCTGCAGAGGTGTATTCAGGATGGCTTCCTGTGACTCACATGACCCTGTTCTGAGAAACGCTCACTGAGTGGGTCCCCTCACAGAGGGTTACAGGTGTGTGTCTGTATGGCCAGTTCAAACAAATTCCATCCCTAGTCGATTTTCTAGACGTGGACTCTGTTGCACTAGGTTTTCCAGCGGTAAACCCATGCTTGATAATATTTTGCCCTGCTGCTTTGGGTATTATAACAGTTCATGCAGAAAGTACTGGATTAGCCTCATCATGGATGATGATGGAGGCTGTACATGTGCCCGGAATATTATTACCAATAATTATAGAGGGAACATTTAGCCTGGCGTTCAGTCCATGACGCCCATAGTGTAGGTTACAACAAAAAGAATCTTAAATGGTCTGAACACACCTGTTTCTCAAGTAATGGTACCATAGGGGTCTTGGGTAACATTAATTAATATTTAGCATGACGACAGGGGGGTTTTTCATTTAAGGTTGCTATGGCACACTTTTTTTTTTCCATTTTCATTTCAGCTTTTCTTCCCCCCCACCCTGCCCCACCCCTTTCGGATTGACACGGGCATCGTTTTCTATAATATATTTTCCTTCTATTATTCTGTCCTTGGACTTATTAATCCATCATTTTATTTGGCCCTGCTTTTCAAATGTTAGATATGAGCTGTGATATTTGTCTTGGCTAGCAAAATAAACGGGATGTGAGGATTCACTCAGAATGCATCTTTCCTAGGTTCTTTTATGTCTCCAAGAGAAACCTTGGAGACTTGCCTCCTTCTGACTTCACTCCCCTCTGACTAACCCCCTCCCTATCCGTAATAGAGCCTGATCCCACAAGCTGGGTAATTATTTCCCCATCCAGGAGGGTGGGAGAAGCAGCAAAGGGGACCTAGAGGTTTATCGGAAAAACCTAAATGATGCTGTCTGAGCACAGTAGCCTGTCCACCCAAAGAGAGTGGGTTACAAGCTAGAGACAATAACATTAAAAGCAGTATTCTGTCACGAGGACTCCTCAGAGCTGTGAAACTAACCTGCTTGTATTTTTTTTTCCTACAGCCCCATAAAAGGGCTCACAGCCAGAAAATACAAATCCCATAGGCTGCTATTATGTTGATGACAGAGAAGAAAGGGGGGGGGAATTGTTTCGTTGCTGAATTGCAGATATAATTATGACATTTTCTATATTTTGCAGCCTGTACCAAAGATTTGTATTAATATCCCCTATGCCCTATAGCAGGAGAGAAGTTAGCACCTTAATGCAGGCCACTCAGGTTCTGATTTTGCTCAGATTGAATCCCCCCGGCTATTTACTAATATGAATTTTGTGGTTAAAGGGAAATTCACAAGCAGGTGATAATGGCTGCCTCTTTTGCAGGACCAGCTGATTCATACAAATCATTCCGCCCGGGCGCAGGGAGTGAAGCTAATTGCACTTGGACAATGTGTCTTTCACTGCCAAGATCTGCAGCCGAAGAAGTCTGCTTACTTCAGCCAAAGACGGATACAATGAGGCGTTGAGAAAAATTTAAATAAGTAGCCGTGGCTCACAGGAGAAACGTTTGGGGGGGGGGGCGGGTCAATTTGTGGGGCCTGCAGATCAATGCAATTATGACGGAAGAAGCTGAAACTTCTGTTAGTGGGGTCACCTCGCAGCCAATTATCTGCGTGATGAAAAAGCGTGTAAACGGGAAAACCAAAACCCGCACCAAAACATCTATCATTACTTTCAAATGCCAGCTCAGGCCGCAAGGGCCGAGGTGGGTCATCGTGTCCATACCTTATATTAAGAATTAAGCATTCCTGGCGAACAGTGAGCCAATAAATAAACAAACAACATTTTGGGAGATGCAGAAGAGACAGGGAAATAAAATGTATAGTAATGAAATATTCATAACCTTGCATTTTATGGACCTCAAACACTGGTTCCATGATTTACGCTCTTTCTGTATGTAGTGGTATGGAATCTGCCGAACAATAATAAAGATAACGTTAGGCGGCTCCTGCCTCCACGTCATGGAGAGGGGAGGATTAATCAGCCTTGTGCCATCACTGTAAACTCGAGCAGATAGAAGTACATATAGGTGACTGCCTTCCCTGCACACTTTCTGCTTGGCCCACGGAAATGGAGACGAGAAATACAGTAATTATGAAAATGATGTGTGTCAGCACCCAGCTCCATACAAATACCCACATTATTCTCCCAGCTTGGGGTTGCTCAGGGGCGCTGGTATAGACCAGCTGCTCCCAAGAAAATGTGGCGGTGGTTACTGCGTGTGCAACGTTACCTTTCAGAAAAGCTTGGCCCCCCGACCCCCTACACAGAAAATGCTGTGTTGTGAGCTTGGTGGCCTTCTTGCGTAGGAAAGAGAGCCCCGGGGCAGGTCTGGCTTTTTCCCTGGCCCTCTACTGACACGGAACTAGGCTGGGAGAGGGAGTTGCAGACTAAAACCTGCAGAAGAAGAGCCACACCGTCTTGTTTGAGGCCGTCTCAAACATTCCTGCGATGTATCTGTGCCCCCGTTCGACAGCCAACCTCAAACCTTTGGTGTTTATCTTGTCCCAGATTCCGCAGGCACGAGCGGCCAGCAGCCCGTCAGAGCTTACCCTGCTGAGCCCTCCTGGGCAGAGGGGCCGATGCTCTCGCACCTTCCCCACCTTCACCGGGGGCCTCAATGATGCGTGTGCTGGGGGCCGAGATCGCCCTTTGTGAGACGAAACTAATGGAACGGGCAGTGCCCCATGAAAACCACCGAGTTATCTCTGCGTTCCTCCCACGTCTTCCACACTTGCAAGTGCCCCACTGTCACAGGGACCCTGTCCCCTCCCCCCTTCTGCCTTTTAAGTAACCAAAATTAATTAGCCGTCAACTTGCCTCTAAAGTATGAACCCAGTACTCAGAATACCCCCGCTAACCCTCCTAAAGGGCAAGCAGGAATGATTTTCATTAACATTTTTAGCATTTGTCTTTTGGTATTTACCTTGTCATGGTAAGTCACCAACCCTTCCATTTTCCTTCAGGAGACCACACTAGACTGGTGTTGCCAAACTTCCTTCAGGTAAAAGTAGGCTTTTGATGAAAATGACTCCATCTGTCTTTAGTTCTTAGTAGGCTTACGGGGCGTACCTGTTTCTGGCACAATGAGAAAATTTTTTGAGTGGATTAATGAACCATTACAGAGAGAGTCAGACGTTGTACCCATATCGGTAACAAATACCCACGATCGACAGATTAAGCATAAATCTTTGGGAATAAATTGTTTTTCCCCTTTGGTCAATCTTTTATTTCTTCTTTTATTATTTTTTTAAGTTTATTTTTTTATTTGGAGTAGAAAGAAAGTACGGGAGGGGCAAAGAGGGAGGAAGGGAGAGAATCCCAAGCAGATTTCACGCTGTCAGCACAGAGCCTGACTTGGGGCTTGATCTCTCGAACTGTGAGATAGTGACCTGAGCTGAATTTCAGGGTCACCCAGGGGCCCCTTCTCTATTTCTTTGGCTCACGGCTGGGAGTATAGTGATGTGTATAGGGTGACAACAGTAGGTTCTCAGTAAATGTTCCAGAAGTCAGTCAATGAATTTCAAGGTCCTAGTGAATTTTTCTTGCTTCTACATGGGGTGAGGTCAGCTGTCATGCTGTTACAGAGAAATGAAGTCAAGTCAAGAATGGCTTCGTAGGAATACTGAACTAAAACAGAGTATCTAATCGGATCTCCTGAAAGTATACTTTCTTTTTTTTTTTTTTTAAATCATTCTGTGTCTTTCTTTTCTAATTTTTTTTGTTGTTGTTTTTATTTATTTTTGAGAGACTGAATGTGAGTGGGGGAGGAGCAGAGAGAGAGGGAGACACAGAATCGAAAGCAGGCTCCAGGCTCTGAGCTGTCAGCACAGAGCCTGATGTGGGGCTCGAACCCACGAAGTGTGAGATCATGACCTGAGCTGAAGTTGGACTCTTAACCGACTGAGCCACCCAGGCGCCCCTGTGTCTTTCTTCTCTATATGCTGGAAGATTCTTTTACTTGGCATCTTCAAGCATATTTTCCTCTATCATCTACTGAGGAATGCAGGGAGAGCTGGGGAACCAATGGCAATGGTACTTTTCAGAATTTTCTGAATTTGTGTTTATGCGTGTATTATGTGTAATACATATGTGTATATGCATGTATTATATGAAATATATATATGTGTGTGTGTGTATATATATATATGTAATACAAAAGAATACATAACACAAAAGAGTAAACAAGGCAACGAACTGTACTTCCATGAAGCTGTTGCCCAATTCAGAGCCTTTTAAAAGAAGAAAATCTTATAATATTCTGGACCAGATAATTCTAAAGCATCTTAAAGATATTGATAACATTCAAAGTTTAAAAATGATGAAGGGGAAATAAATCATTGAAGGCTTTGATAGAAACCATCAACTGCCTTGGGAAACAAATGAAATGAGTTACCTCATTACCTGCAAAAAAACCAAAAAAACAAAAACAAAAACAAAAAAACACACAACCAAAAAACCAAAACAAACACCATAAACACAGACTCTCCCCACAGAACAGGTTCTATGGTGTTAGATGGATGTTTCCAAGTTAGATGGATGTTTCCAGCCACCCAGTCCTGCTGGCCTGTTCATTTTAGGGCCCCTACATTCCTTGAAAATATTCCCTAAAACAGCCTTCACATGGGATGCACTTTATTCCAGAAAGGTAGATCCTGGAATGAAGTTTTAAGGATAATAAGTTGCAAACTCTACCTTGTCCTTTTGTCTCCCCTCCTGCTGGCATCCTTATAAATGTCTCACTCTGTAACATTTTGGTCTAAGTTGGATAAAACATACCTTCCCAGGGTTCTCTATTTGCTAATAGAAAAAGAGCTGAATTGTCGCCACTGAACTCACTGTGAAGTGCTTTGACTTCAGGTGAGCTCAGAATCAGCTTATCACTGCGGTGCTGTGATTTGGGTCATAATTAAAAGATTTTACTACAGAATGACTGTGCTGTTTGTACATTCCTTTCATGTCCTTGAGGAAGAACACCATCAATCACTTATTTGCCTTTTATATGATTTTTTAAAGGCAGCATAGTGCAAGAGAGAAAACCAAAGCCATAAAAGAGAGACCTCGTTTCAAATCCTGGCTCTGGCAATTAGGAGCTCTGTGAACTTGGGCAAATTCCTCAACATTGTTGAGTCTTAGTTCCTTCAACTACACAAGGGGCCATGACATCAGCCTTGTAGGGTTCCTCTGGGTTAAATGAAATACTACATGTAAAGCATCTGCTATTTTGTAGGCATTCATTTAATGCTGTATATCATCATTTTATCTTCTATTGCTTCCTTCTACATTTCGATTTCCTTCACTATTAACATCCCTCTGTGAAATGATGTGACCCCGCCAGGCCCTAAATCATTCCTTGATGAGAAGTCAGGAGAATTAATGACAGCAGTGAGCTCATTTTCTTTTTCACTGGTGGAATGTTACAAGGATGCCCCATCCATGAAGCATTTTCCATTTTGTCCAAGAAAATCTCTCCATTTTAGCACTTTGCTCGTTTCCCTATTTGAGTCATAAGTAAATATTGTGTTACAATCTGTGGATGGGACGGTTCTTTCCAGCAGATCTGAAGCTTCCGGGTGGAGGCTCAGTTTTGTTTCTCCCATACACAAAACCATCTTGTTTGGAGTCCCCCAGATACTTATTGGCCTGGATAGAGAACGTAGTAAGTTACTCTCACGGATTTGGAAGAGTAAAGACACTTCGTTCTCATCCACCCCCTACTTCACGATCCACTTGGAGAATAAATCCAAAGATACCACCCTCAATATGCAACTGTGAGAAAACCTGGTCCCCATCCTCTGTTCACATCTGGAGGCACCTCAGGAAAATTCCCTGGGTTTGCCTACTTATACACCTCCTTAAGAATGCCAGAGGGGACATGCTTTGCGATTCCTTCCTTCCCACTCTGAGTACTACCTTTAGCACAACCGGAAAAACAGATGACGCCACGGTTCCCTGTCTACTTACAGGTTTTATAAGATTCATATGTGGCCTTTGAGAGGCGGGTGAAGAGAAGCCTACGCCATCACAAACTGCGGTGAAGATATGGAATGATCAGATTATGTTGTTTCAAAGACCTCTGTAAAGAGACCACGAGGTTGGGACAGCATGGCAGCACTCTGTTCATAGAGGAAGGGAACAACGCAGCGCTCGCTTTCGGTAAAAATGGCAAGTCAGGCTCTCTTGCTATGGAGACTCCCCCGCCACCCTCCTTTCAGGTATAGGATCAAACTAAATAAACTTTGAACACTGTGAGAGCTTTGGGTGTGTGTGTGTGTGTGTGTGTGTGTGTGTGTACGTGCTCACTCACACTTTTAACCAACAAGCAAGGGTTACAGTAGCAGGGGTGCCAAGAGAAGGGGCTCTGGGGGCCCAGCCTGGTGTGAGTTGTATGCCTGTCACCTGCGAAGTGGGCGACCTGGGTGACCTTTCAAAGCTGTTCTACAGTTTCCTCATTTGTCGAGTAGGGACAATAGCAGAGCACGCCTCACAGGGATGTTGGGAGGATTGACTGTGTTATTACAGGCACGACATTTCGATAAATGTCCCAGCACGTAGTAGGCAATCAACACGTTTAGCTGAGAAGCAGTAACAACCCCTCCCCCACACCCAAACCTCAATTGACTAGATATGCATCTTCGGGGGCAGGCATTAAAATGCATGAGAGTTTGCTGGTCTTGGAACTCTCCTTCTAGGAGGAAGAAAGATATGTAAGGAAATCATTATGGTGGAGCAGGGTCTGTATTCGCAAAGGAATATGGAGGTAACTCTACAGAAAGGGGAATAACTGCGCTGGGCTTTGAGAGAGAGCAGATGGTGTTTTCTAGGCAGAGAAAGGGGTAGGGGACAAGAGTGGTTCCATGAAGAAGAAATGGCACGAGGGAGGCCCGGATGGACGAAGGGACGTGGTATTCTTCAGTGGCAGCTGTTCTGACGTGGCTTGCGTGGGGCGTCTAGGGCAGTGAAGAAGGAAGGAGCCCGGAAGTTTAGGCTGGGGATAGGTGCGTACATCGTTGACGGGCTTCCATAAAGGCTTCCAAGCCAAGGGATGGCGGGATCACATAATTAAGCCCTCATTTCTTATCGCGTTCATGTTCAACACTCAGGGAGAGATCATAATAACGAAGAATTATAACTAACCCAGACATGGTTAATTTGGAGTTAAATTCCCCCTGTACGACTGATAATTATCCTGTCCCCTTGAGCCGATCGCTTAGAGGCTCTGAAGCTCATTTTCATCAGGGTTGTTGGGAGGTTTGCATGAGATGATATATGTTGGTACTTGGTGAAATTTAAAGGAACAGGGAAACATGCCATACTATCGGTAAGTCTATTTTAAGTCCTTTTGGAACGAAGAAAGCATAAATTCAGTGGAGTGTCATGGCCCCTCCTACCAGCCAGCCAACAGAGGGCTGTATCCTCCAGTGGCTGGTAGGGCCAATGCTAGACAGCCTCCAGCAGAAAGGAAATGGGGCCAGGCCAGGGAAGAAAGCTGAAGGACTCTAAAACTTAATGGTCTTGCTTTCTGGGGAGGTGAGATCTCTAACTTCTACCCCCTCATCTTTATTTAGAGACAACACCTACCACATAGGTGTTATTACCAGGACTGGGGATGATTTACGTACCAGGCAGTGTTGGGACAAGTGCCAAGAGGGCAGTCTTTAGGGTCACATGTGTAGTTTTGACTCCTAGCTTATCATTTCATTTGATTATTGTTTTCTTAAGATTGTTTTTTTTTTATTTTTAAGGAATCTCTAGACCCCATGTGGGGCTCGAACCCACAACCCCAAGATCAAGAGTCGCATGTTCCACCAACTGAGCCAGCCAGGACCCCCCTGGTTTATTTTTTAATATTCTTCGACAGTTTAGCTAATCTAAGTCTCAACTTGCTCATCTGTAAAGTGGAGTAAATAATAATAACCTCTGTTTCGTTAGATCGTTGTCAGGATTAAACACAGTAAATTAAACACAGAAAAATGCGGAGCACAGTGCCTGGTTCATCATGAGCATCCAGTAAATTTGTCATCGAATTTACAAATTTAAAAAAACTGAGATTCAGATTGCTGGTAAATTATGTATTCTCGATCCCTAACTAGTACAGGATGCCCTTGGATCTTAAACTTAAAATATATGCGGCTTCAAAGCTCCTATTTTGTCACCTCTATCACGTTGCCTCCCCTGATATGTCACAGACCCCAACACAAAAGCGCAGCCCTTGTATAAAAATGAGGAATTGAAAGTGAGTAGAGATGATATTTCTAGATTGTCTGTCAAGTTGAGCAAAATGTGTAAAAGTAAACAAGCAATACTAAGACCTGAAGGTGAGTTGCATATTTTAAACTCTTCCTTTTTAATAATCTAAGCTGTTATTATCAGTGGATAAGAAAACACTAATTTAAAGAAAAAAAAAGTATACGATTTTTTTTTTTTTTAATCCTGGTGCATTTTTACCTCTAATGCAATGTACATAGTATAAATAAGTAATGTAATCAAGTTTATCTTCAGAAGAAAAAGTTACTAATCTTACTGGAGAGTTGGAAATAAGTGGCACTCTTATTACATTTATTACAAATCACTCAAATCAAACCACCCCAACCTGAAACCATGAGTCATTTGAATATTTTGAATCCCTTTGCTACTGTTCTTACCCTCCCACTCCCAGCTGCCTTTGGACTTGCAGTGGGGGCGCTGGAGACCCCCAGGGGGCTGGGCTCACCATCCAGGGATCCAGAATGAATTGTACCAATGAGTTCAGTGGTGACAAACGGATGACCCATCCTTCTGGATGACAGAAGGAAACTCACTGGGCTTGTGACACTACACAAATAGCGAAGTGCGTGTAAGAGAGGGGAGAGGAGACAGTCAGACGCCGGGCAGAGAGTGGACAGACAGACATTATAGGGAAGAGGGGAGAGGAAAGGGAGGCAATGGGGGTCCCTGAGGGACCCCTCCACCGGGTCCTGCTGCCGGAGGAGTTTCTGCCGGTCATGACCGGGTGCCTGTACAATGTGGCACGGAGACTCTGCTGAGATACCCACACCCTTTAATCCCTAGATTCTGCACCTCCTTTTCCACACTGGGAATCTAGCATTGCTAAACTAGAGGAATGTGGAGGGGCCCTTTCAGCCCTGTGCCCAAGCACCTTGTCAACACTGCTTCTTCTGAATGTGGCCTAAGCTCTTCCCAAGAAGGGCTCTCTCTCCAGTACATTCAGCATGTGTGTCGGCACTGACCCCCAGAACCAAACTGAAAACACCCTCCTTGCAGTCTACCCTGACACCCCCACATGGCCATCAGCCCTCCTTGGGGAGTCCTCTGAGGTACCCGTTCCCTGTCCTCCTGAGACTCCCCTCTGCTGCCCTCCCTGTGCTCCCTCCACCCTCGGTATGTCTATCACAGCCTTTCCACGTGGCATCATCCCAGTCTGCCTTCCCTCCTCTCTTCCTTCCAGAATGGGGATGCATTTTTCATCTATGCATTCCTGTGCCTGTCTGGGGCTTAGATGCACTCAATGTGCTACAAGTTTTGCTGCATACTTGTGGGTATTAGTCAAGATTCTGCAGAGAATGAAATTATGGAGACCGAGAAGTCCTAAGGTCTACTGTCAGCAAGCTGGAGACTCAGGAGAGGCTGATGTGAAATTCCAGCCCGAGTCCAGGGGCCTGAGACCCAGGCCAGCTGGTGGTGTAGGTTCCAGACCAGGTCTGAGTCCAAAGAGTCCAAAAGCAGAAGACTGATGTCCCAGCATGAACACAGGCAGAGAGAGAGAGAGAGAGAGAGAGAGAGAGAGAGAGAGAGAGGAGTTTTCTCCTAGTCAGTCTTTTCTTTCTGATCAGCCTACATAGGATTGGATGGGGCCCACTGGGGCGGGCACATTGCTTTACTCAAATGCTCCATCAGTAGAAACACTGTCAGAGACACACTCAGAATAATGTTTAACCAAGCACCTGGGCATCTTGTGGTCCAGTCAAGCGGACACACAAAATGAACCATCACGCATGTCCACCATATTCAATTCCCATTGCAGGTTCTGTCTCCTTCAGAAAAACATTGGTTTCACTGCTGCCAGAAATCCCTCCCGGGGTGCTTAGGTGGCTCAGTTTGTTAAGCATCTGACTCTTGGCCTCGGCTCAGGTCATGATCTCATGGTTCGTGAGATTGAGCCCCACGTCCAGCTCCGTGCTGTCAGCACAGAGCCTGCTTGGGATTCTCTCTCTCTCCCTCTCTCTCTCTGCCCCTCCCCTCCTTGCATGCGCTCTATCTCTCTCAAAATGAATAAATAAACTTAAACCAGAAAAAGAAATCCCTTCCTTCTCCAACACATATTATATGTACTATATGATATAAGACCTGATTACAGGTCTCATCCATTGTTCTGTGTCTCATGAGTTCTTTACTGAAATGGCAAGCTCCTTGAGGGTAATTATTATGTGACGTGCTTCAAAATTTTTTTAAATTTTATTTTTAGAGAGTGTGTGTGTGTGTGTGTGTACACAAGCTGGGGAGAGGGGGAGAGAGAGAGAATCTTGAGCAGGTTCCACACTCAGCACAGAGCCTGGCGTGAAGCTCAATCCTGCGGGATCATGAGCTGCGCTGAAATCGGGAGTCGGATGCTCAACTGGCTGAGCCACCTAGGAGCCCCACTGTGACACACTTTGACCACACTCTTCATTGTTCTTGATCTGGAGCTGGAACAGAGGAGGCATTCCAAAAATACTTATTCAATTGTATTATATTAAAATATATATGATGAATGAGTTGTCATACTTTAATGATATTGTGTCTGATTGCTGGTGATGTACCCCAAATCCATTCTCCTCCTTTAAGGAGAAATAGAACTTCTGAAATTTGGGGGTATGGCAGTGTATTCTGGCCTCACATCAGGAACTGTGAAGCGTGCGGTATAAATGATGTGGTCATTACCCCATGGAGCTTACAATTCTAGTAAAACACTCTGCTTGCTCATGGAACCAGAACCACAGAAGAAAGCTGTAGGTGGGTCTTAGATCATTTGGGGTAGACAGGAAGTACGGAGGGAAGTGGAGAAGGGAGGGACCTTTGTAAGCTGTGGGGCTAATGTTTCCCCAGCTGCAGCTAAGGGTGGTCATGTGACTGTGTTCTCGTCACTGAGTTCTAGACAGACTGATGTGTGGAATTTCCAAAGGCGTCTCTTAAAGGGACTCAACTGGATGCTGCGCGGTTTTACTTTCCCCTTCCCTCTCTCCCAGTCGCCAGGATTCCCGACAAGATGCCGGAGCCCCAGCAGCCAGCGTGGGGATGGAAGTTACGTGCTAAGAATGGTAAAGCAGAAAGATAGAAGAGGTCCTGAGTCTTTGTAGTGCTGGCCTACTAGCCCTGGACTGCTCAATTCTGGACGGCTTTCACATGAAAGAATAGAACTTTGTGGTTTTAAACCTCTTTTATTTGGGTTTTCTATTTTATGCAGTTGAACATAATCCTAGCTGAAACAGATACAAATTAATACTTACAAAAGAATTAGAGGCAAGTATCGTGTGAAATAAAGACAAATATTCTTTCCGTTGAAAAAAAAGGTATTTTCACTAATATCCAAGAAACGAGTGAACTATTATCATCAGATATATTGGGTGTTACTAATATAAAATATATCCCATTTATTCATTTCTCCCCTGTCATGACAATCCCTCAGTGTTGTGGGGCTTTACCTTGTCTTTCCATGCAAGGACGATTTTCCTGTAAATTAGAGCAAAAGGAGAAAAGCCTTGTAAATCAGCTCTCTCACTTAACTTGCCCATTGTCCTCTCTCGGCAGGAAACCTACAGGTTGTAGAAGAAAATGGCTGGTGGAAATGCAGCAGGAAGAATAATGTGGTTTTGAAACGAGGTGAGAATAAGTGAAATTAATGTAACAGCAGACCTTCCTTTATTTATTTATTTTTTCCTACTTCACAAACTTAAAACTGGGGAAATCATTGAGAGGAGTCTTTGTTTTAAGTGAGCGCAAGACAAGGACCTATCTTTCTAAGGGTCACATTAAATGAGGTGGAAAGAGAAGCGGACTCGGATGATAAATAAAACATCCCACCTGCTCTGTCTGTCTCACCTGATACAGCACATGAGGCCAACACAAGGAATCGTTCCGTAGTCCTTAGGCTGCAGTACTTTGAGAGAAACGCCCAACTCTTTAAGTCTTTGGTAAGTTTAGAAAGGTGTTCGGAATATGGGCATCAGAATATTGTCTAGCGTTTCTCAAGTTCTGTGATTCCCACCCCCGCCCCCACCCGAGAAGGGCCACCGTTAATGAACCAAATGGAATCTTTTATGGTGAGACAAATTCTGAAGCTTCAACCAGTATGATTCAGAAAGCAAATAGTCCTGTTTTGCAATAAAACAAAATAGCGTGGACCCAAGGTGGACCTTATGGTGAGCACCCAGGATACGGATACAACAGTATGTCAGCAACATGAAGAAATGACCGCAAAAAAATCTGGAGGATTCACTTCCTGGATTCTCCCCTCACGTGGCTGGCTAATCAGTGCTGGCCATTGTCTGGGAGCTCAACTGGACCGGGGGCTGGGAGCTTTGGTTTCTCTCCATGAGGGACTCTCCATGGGCTGCTTTAGAGCATAAGGGCTGGGTTCCAAGAGCTGGTGTGCCAAGAAGGCTCTACATTTACCATACTCTATATTCAAAACATTCCCAAAGACTCACCCAGACTCAAGAGACAGGGGCACAGGCCCCCACCATTCCGTGAGAGAAATGTCAAGGTCACACCGTATGAACAGATAGGATGGGAGACACTGTAGTCGCCATCTTGGGAAAATAACAGACTGCCATAATTGGAAAAGCAAGTTCACAGTAAGTAAAGCAGGGGTTTTTCAGTCACTTAATCAGCTTGAAAGCTCATTTACCATGTATTAGCTCTTACAACATCTGGGAAGAGCCCAGAAGGAGATGAAATCCCACACCCACCGCCCATTAGCATCCTGAGCTATCCAGGAGTCACCGGATTCACAAAACTATGAAATTTGAAGAGTCACAGACTAATTTCCAGACATGACCACTTTCAGCGCCCCAGAGTCATTGTGCTTTTACAAAGCGTGAGGTGGTTTTGAGGGAAACTGTTCCCTTCTGTATGCTACCCACTGAGAAGAGGGATAGTTCCAAACCCAGGTTTCCATGGCAGTGGGCTTCTGTCTCACCGCTTCCTGTCATGGCTACCCTAGGGCCTGGGGAGGCAGGCAATGATGCTGGGACAGCCCCCGTCTCTCCTGCTGCCAGGGAGACGTGTGTTATTACTATAGTCAAGAACAGTAACCCCAGTTCTCTAGCCTGTGGATACAAACGGGGCCACATTAACAGTAATAAATCACAATTGCATTGGCTAATACGCTCTCCTGGCAGCTAATCTCGGTGAGCATTTGGAGAGTACACGGGGGCTGTGTCAGGTGTGTTTACCTGTCTCCAGGCTCTTGGGGTTGATGTTTCCTGCCCGCAAAGTCACTCAAAGGTGGGCATCTCCTTCCTCTCTGTTACTGCTGCCAGTGTTACCTGCCATGTGTATTATGGGCCACAGCAGAACCGGGGTCCCAGCAGTCCTCGCAGAGCTAAGCAGGCTGTTTAGGGTGCAGAGAGAGACGGCGTCCTGCCCTACACCCAGCCCTCCCCAGCACCCCCCCCCCCGGCTCTGAGCCTCACTCTGTTATCTAGGTACTAGAGGAACATTGCTTGGGCACTTGCACCTCGTAGAGCCCCTTATGACAAGACTGTCCCCAACCTCTGTAAACCAGCTCTCTCCACAGGGCTCAGATGAGATTCCAGGAAAGCCAACTTCTCAAAAATAGATGCCAGTAGGCTGCCTGACCCACCAGGTCACTGGACCTTTCCAGACATGCCTGATTCCCAGCTGAGAACACAAATTAGGCTCAAACCTGAATCCCTGCTACATCACTCAATGTACACAGCAC
The DNA here is from genome assembly GCF_022079265.1 of Lynx rufus. Lineage (NCBI taxonomy): Eukaryota > Metazoa > Chordata > Mammalia > Carnivora > Felidae > Lynx > Lynx rufus. The sequence goes on from NW_025814824.1 coordinate 9,285,839, forward strand.
ACCGCAGTGCTTTCTCCTGAACTGACTCTGTGAGGTGGATGGGGGGGGGGGTGCAGATATTGTTATGGTTCCCATTTTTCATAGGAAGAAATTAATTCTTAGTGGGGATAAGCAAGGAGCCTGAAGCGAAATAATAATTAAGATTCGGATTGAACATCTGAATGGAGGTCTTTGAACAGCAAATCTGGAACTCTCCTTGGAGTCACTTCTTAACGGCAGGTCACTAAGCTTGGCCCGGATGCTCTAGGCAGTTAGATGCGTTTTCCTGTCTGTGCTCACAGCACGTTGGTCCGTTGTCACATTTATCGCATTTTATGGCACTGCTTTAAATGTCATTCTTCCCCACTAAATGCCTCTCACGCCAGCAGAGTGCCTGGCACAGAGAAGGCACTTGATAAACATTTATTGGTGGAATGAATATGACTCCCTTAATGTTTCTCAAGTGGAGGTGCACCCTCCCACCCCAGAGAGTGTTTGGAAGTAGGGGGGTATTTGTGGTTGTCACAATACTGGGTGGTGATGCTCCTGGCCTTTAGTGAGCAGAGCCAGGAATATGGAATGTCTTACAATCTGTCAGAAAGTTCTGGAAGGGCTCTACCCCACATGCCAATCTCTCCTCCGTTGAGAGTAATTGCAAGGTAGCTGAGATGCAAAGAAGTTCCTTTTTCTTTTAATTTTTAATGTTTATTTTTGAGAGAGATAAAGAGAGAGAGAGAGAGAGAGAGAGAGAGAGCGAGAGCACAAGTGGGGGAAGGGCAGAGAGAGAGGGAGACACAGAATCCAAAGCAGAACAGAGCCCGACAAGGGGCTCGAACTCATGAACCGTGAGATCATGACCAGAGCCCAAGTCAGACGCTTAACCTACTGAGCCCCCCAGGCGCCCCATGGAAGCTTCGAGCTTAGCCTAGGAACACCTTGGTTACCTGTGACCCTGCTATTCGAGCTTTGGAGCTGAAATGGGGGCTATGCTATATATCCAGCTCATGCTATGATTTAATGAGATGATATATGCAAAGTGCCTAAAGAGTCCTGGGCCGGAAGCAGGCAGACAAGTGGTTTGGCTCCTATCCAGCCGTCTTTGGGTAACAAGAATTCTTACTTGTCAATGGATCAGTCTGGTCTGTGGTGTAACTCAACAGAAAGGGATTTTGCACACAGGCGTGTCCCAAATCTGCCCTTGTGAAATGCAGAAAGTATTATGGGAGGCACAGTGCCGGATTGTGATGGGGACCCAGCAACATGAATATGTAAAGTTTCAAAAGATCAGTGCCTGGCACTCCACGGTCTCTCGATAAACAGTTCACACAATGAAAGGACAGCAGAGATCCAAGAAAAGCAGCATTCTCGCTGAGGCATTAAGGCAGCTGATCAAATGATACTCTCTCTTCTCAACAAAATCAAGCGAGATTTCTTCAGCAAATTTCCCCTCATACTCTAGTTGCTGCAAATTAAACAGATTTCCCGGAGAGGACACACTTCTGGCCTCACTCTGCGTTCCCACTGCTGCTGGGTAAGGGACGCTCGGGGCAAAAACATATATGATTCACCTGCTTTCCTCAGTCCCTTCGTACCCTTCCAATTCCCACTGGCGAGTGTGCTTGCTTTCCACCTGTTTCTTATTAGCGAACATATGCCAGAGCAACATTAAAAAAAAAAAGTTGATAAAAATAGAAACGTCATAATCCTCACCTATCCCGACTCTTTAAAAATTGCCTGCCAGTGCCTTTCTGTAAGCATGTTTTTGTAGAGGTGCTATCATGATGCACATAGTATTTTGATATTTTGATTTCTACCGCATCCAGTTTGTATTGTATATTTTCCACATTTATATGTAGGCTGCGCAATTACGATGCCTGATGGCAGCAAAGTTTCTCATTGCTCTCATACGCCGCCCCATCTTGTGGGATACGGGGGCTGTCCTCGCAAGGTAGTGCTGCAGTAAACACTTTCCTATTTAGTCGTGCTAAGATGTTTCACAAAATTAATTCCTAGTACTTTAGATACAGAATCAAAAACAGTGTGAACATTATAATTCTTGCTCTGCATTTTCTTATTACTTTCCATAAAGGCTGTACCAATTTACAACGCCTTTAGAAGTATTTAAGGATCTAATTTTGCTACAGCCTTGGACTGGATCATTTTTTTTAAAGTTTACTTATTTATTTTGAGAGAGAGAGAGAGGGAGAGAGAAAGCACAAGCCGGGGATGGGCAGAGAGGGAGAGAGGGAGAATCCCAAGCAGGCTCTACACTGTCGGTGCACAGCACGACTTGGGGCTCGATCTCATGAACCGTGAGATCTTAACCTAAGCCGAAACCAAGAGTTGGTTGCTGAACCGACTGAGCCACCCAGGTGCCCCTCATTTTTTTAAATTTAGCAGGTGTAAAATGATAGAAATGAAAGTTAATTTGTGTTTATTTATTATCCAGCACGATTATTTTCCATATATTTTTTTTCTTTCTGTTTTATTTTTTTGTGCATATTCACATAATCAATCTTCTCCCCAAGCACAGCCAAGTGAAAAAACGAGCATGAGATTAGTTGCGGGAACTCTAACAGCATAGGTTTCTAATGTAACTTCTTTCTGTCCAGCATACTTCTCTCTAAAGAGGGTTATCTGATCTTACCTTCATCTAGCTCTAAATTTAAATTTTTTAATGTTTATTTATTTTTGAGAGAGAGAGACAGAGCGTGAGCAGGAAAGGGACAGAGAAAGAGGTAACACAGAATCCAAAGCAGGCTCCAGGCTCCAAGCTGTCAGCACAGAGCCCAACGTGGGGCTTGAACCCAGGAACCATGAGATTATGACCTGAGCCGAAGTGGGATGCATAACCAACTGATCCACCCTGGTGCCCCTGTCTAGCTCTAAATTTAAATGGTTCTAAGTACTCCCCGTGAAGCATATGAAACTCTACGATGTATAGCATCATACAGTATTAGATCTGTAATTAGCACAGGTAAATATCTGGAATTTAACATGGGGGTGTCTAGAAATCCCAATGGATTCTAGGGATCTCCATGATTTCTGAGCAACAGGTGAGGATAAATAGGGAAAATTCTTCATTCATTCATTTACTCATTTCTTCAATGGATATTTAGAGAGGGCCTAGAATATACCGGACTCCATAATAGATGCTTGGCCTATAAAAATGAAGAAGATACAGTCCTCAGGGTCCTATAGTCAAGTGGAAGAGAGAGATGAGCAAAGTAACTATATGGTAAAGGCTGCAGTGGGCAGAATGGTAAGAGGGCTCATATTTATTTATTTATTTTTAAGTATGCTCTAGGCCCAGTGTGGGGCTTGAACTCATGACCATGAGTTTAAGAGTCATGTGCTCCACCAACCGAGCTGGCCAGGCGCCCCATGGAGTGCATATTTTGGAAAGCTTCGGAGAGGAGGACACATGTGAGCCCAGACTTGAAAGATGAGTAAGATTTTGCCAACAGGAGAATGGAGGAGTAGAGGCAGAGAGGAAATGCTAGGCATGGACGGAACAGCATGCAACGGGCATGGAACTCAGAAACAACAGCTTAACAATGGTGAGAAGTTAAGCTTCTGGAACGGACGGTGTGTTGGGCAGAAACAGAGATGGACAGATAAACTGGGGTTGGACTTTATGCCAAGCCAAGGAGGCTGTTCTTTACCTTCTGGGAAGCTTGGGTCCAGAAGGGAGTCAGGGGAAGTTTACAAACAAGGGGGGTGACCTAACCGGAGTTATTATTTTTTTTCCTTTTCTTTCTTTTTTTTTTTAACTGTTTATTTATTATTTTTGAGAGAGAGAGCAAGCAAGCACACTTGCTTGCAAGTGAGGGAAGGGCAGGGAGAGAGGCACAGAGGATCTCAAGTGGGTTCCCTGCTGACAGCAGAGAGTCTGACATGGGGCTCGAACTCGAACCATGAGATCGTGACCTGAGCCAAAGTCTGACACTTAACGGACTGAACCACCCAGGCGCCCCAGCTGGAGTTACTCTTTGAAAAAAATGTTTTAAGATTCTTTCTACAAAGTTCCCACGTACTATTACTCAGCTCAAAGCTAGAGCCGACAGTGTGAACTTGGGGGTTCTGTGTTTGAGGCCTTAACCATTTTGCATTTGCTCCATTGTCGAGCTCTCCCTCTATTTGCCTCTGACTATCTGGTGTCTGAAAAGGTGGGAAACCTAGCAGATACTTATTTTGAAACAGTGTGTTAGATTCATTTTCAAATAATATGCACGGAGTTTCCCTCCAAACTCCCATCTTTTCAGGGACGTCGCGGATCTTGTCGCGGAGGGAAAGAAGACATATTGGAACCGTGGACGTCTCCTATGGCTTCTGCTCAGACACAGCACACATGGCTCCCACTCATATTTTATCAGTCAAGGCAAGTCACACGTATGCATTCCAAGTTCACTATGCTTCCTCCTGAGGGAAGGTACTGGAAGTCACATGGACAAGCAGCCTGAACAGAGAGAGACTGTGTGTTTATGTAACACGTACAACGGTGTCTGTATCTAGATAGAGAGCTCAGTGATGAAGAAAGGTCTTAACTAGGTTTGGAGCACTGAAATCAGGGTGAGCCGTTGTCCACTTCCTCTTGGCTCCGTTCCCTCAACTTGCCAGCCCTGCTCTGTATTTCAGGGTTCTGATCCTTGCAAAATATGTTTCTGAGGCTTCCTTGAGTTTGTGTAGGTTTGTTCAAGGGTAGGCTCTGGCAGGAGACTGGAGGATGTGAGGAGGGGAGAAGCTAGGATATTTGCCTCCACCTGTCTCTGGGCTTCCGGTAGCATCTTTGGGCACGGCTGTGCCCTGTAGCTCCAGCAACCTCCCCAGTGGTCCTAGCTGCCTGTGAGTGGCGTCCACCTGCCAGCTCCCCTCCTTGTCCAGCCCCAGGGATAAGAGTGGTTTCTTACAGTCCCTAATTTCTAGTTGCCTCATCTGTTTGCTCCTTTGACTCTTTAAATGCCTTTGTAAACAGTTCCTTATATTAAATCCCCTCCACCGAATGACCTGGTGTGGGTTCTGTTTGCCTGATCGAACCCTGCATAATTCAGACTCCATTCTGTTCTACAAATTAGTTACCCTTCTCAGACCAGTCTAGTGGCTGGAAGCTTAAGTCATCTTTACTCCCAAGGTAAATTTAATAGAGTTGGCTGTGGATACTTTAGAAAATGTGGTTAAGCTCTTTTAAACCTCATATCCCAAGACTAGGCCCCTAGCTTTTTGTTCTAGGCCCAACAGATATAGCAGTGTGGCACAAATGGATATTTTAAATATTTACCAAATAAATATTTAAAAATATTTACAAGTTCTCATCTCCTTGAAAAACATAGCAGAGCAGAAACAAGGCAGGTAGGATTTATGTGAGAGCAAACAAACAAATGATTGGCCCAGGTTTTATCCCTCCAAAAAGAAGATAAACTTTGCATGTGTGTGTGTGTGTGTGTGTGTGTGTGTGTATGATTAAGGTATATATCTTCATGTAGATATTGGCATTTACCCTGCAAATATATATACGTGCATACATATGGCATATATACATTCATATATATATGATACAACTATTTTTAAAATTTTTTAATGTTTATTTATTTTTGAGAGACAGAGAGAGACAGAGCACAAGCAGGGGAGGGGCAGAGAGAGAGAGAGAGAGACACAGAATCCGAAGCAGGCTCCAGGCTCCGAGCAGTGAGCACAGAGCCCAGCACGGGGCTTGAACTCACGAACCACGAGATCGTGCCCTGAGCCGGTCAGATGCTCAACCGACTGAGCCACCCAGGCTCCCCATAATGCAACAATTTTTGAAGGACTATGGTTATGAGGAGCCTTTAAGGAGTTTATTTAAAGATACTTAGAATGTAATGATCACAGCCAAAGAGGATTCATTTAAAAGCTCTCATGTTTTGTATCGAATTTCTATTGATGTCTTTGATACAGTAATGCAAACGAATTTCAAATTTGGAAGGGAGGAGACAGAGACACTGAAGAAAAAAGATTTGATGGCATCCAGACAGATTTTTTTCACCAATATGTGGTGAGTAAATGGACAAATGAGAACCCTGGAGACGTGATGCTTCCCCTGAATTAACAAGGGGACTTGGCTTCAAGATCTACAAGGGAGAGGATCACACAGAGTTGGTTTCTAGGGAACACTTTGCTCATCCTGCCTCGGTCTGCTCCCGGTCTAAAACACCAGCCGGCTCGGCTGCTACTGGGGCGGGGGGGTGGGCACTGGTGGTGGGAGCGTTGCTCAGTGTTTTGCAATGGTCCAAAGGGCCCCCGAGGAGCTTCTTTCTGGGGACTGTCATCACCGGGCAGGCCAGGGCACCCCACACAGGAGCTGGCAGTCATTAGGGTTTTCTGAGTCCAAATGATGACAGGTTCTCTGATGGAGATTCACTAAGGAGAAGTGTGGTGGCACTGAATCCATGATGTGTCTTTGTGTGGCCTTCAGAGAGAGACTGACCTGAATTTGGATCCCGGCTCAGCCACTTACTGGCTACATGAACTCGACTATGTTATGCAGTGTTTTGAACCACTATGTCTGCCCTCATAAAAATGGGCAGGAATATATATATATATACACACACACACACACGTACACATACATGTGTATATGTACATATATGTGTATATACATACGCACACATACATACATATATGCATATGCATATACACATATATGTATGTATGACACATACATATATGTGTGTGTATACATATACGTGTGTGTGTATATATATGGCTCATAAAAAGCACTCAGTGATGTGCCATTTTTATTGATAATAATAGCTATTATCCATATTGTCATATTTGTAAGATGCTCACAGCCACTTTATAATGCATCCATGTATTATGCCCCCGATTTTCTAGGATGCTACAGGGACACTTCAAATACTATGCAGACTAAGAATCTGAAACCCAAAGAAGATAGGCAAAGTCGACAGGAGTAAGTCCAGAACCATTACCTGTCCTTTGATCCTCATTCCATGGTCCTTTCTACTTAACCAGGAAGGTCAACACACATTCCTCACCCACCCCTTTTACAGCGACTTTCCCCACAATGGTGGCAGCAGTCATCGAGAAGGGTCACATGGATGACAGATCTCTTTCCTTTCTTTCATTTACTCCCTGCCTCTTTCCATCTCTTGCTTTCACACCAGAGGCTTAATTCTTTTCTCTCCCGAATCTTATTCTCCTCCCACCTTCCTTCGAGTGCTCTGGCATTCTGTGCCCACTGGTTAGTTTATTTTTTAGTTCACTCAACAAACATTGATGACCTCTTCCGAGGTGTCAGATTCTGGAGAACAAATGTTTTTGATAAGCCCCAGGGGCTCACAACCTCTGCAGGGGACAAATCTGCAAACAGGAATTATAGTGCCCGTGCTCACGAGGGGGAACAGAAGACCACGGAACCCTCCGAATCTCCCGCCCGCAGCGGGCAGGATAGCTGGCTGGCTCTGGTGTCGTATGCCCGGGACATGAATCTCCGCTCCCTCTGTCAGTGCCCTTGGGGGCCCTGTAAAGACTCAAAAGCAGAATTATATATTCCTCCTTTGTAAAATAGGAGCCCTAGTAGTACCTGCTGCAGAGGGGATGTGGGACTTCACTGAGAAAACTTTTAAAAATTAAATACTTAAAAATGCCCCCAAGTTGTTATCTCCCTTTAAATAACAGAGCTGGTCAGGATAAGAGCAGGAATCCATCTGAGAGCACGTGGCATCCGATCAAAGTGATTTCCTATGTCCTTAAGAGGGAGAGTAAACAGAGATTACTCATTACTGAATAACTGGGATTGAGATCCTTGACGAAACAGCATCCGAATCCCTCCTCTTTCTGCAGCCAAAGAGAAGTCTCGTGGTGCTGGCTCCAAACCCGGATGGTTACCACCATCAGGAGAGACTGGAGAGCTGCCCCTGAGGGAGATTGCTGATCGACTTTCTACGGAGGGTGGCCTGCCGGAGCGGATGGGCAAAGCCCGTGCAAATCCTGCATTTTGCAACCTGTGTGGTCCAGCCGTGGGCTGAACAAAGGGCGGCGAATGTGGTGTGAGAGCTTTGAACAGAGCTGGGACGACTGCATGCTTCTGTGTGCGGGGAGAATGGTTTGCTCGGTGCATACCCGATTCCTTTCCAGCATCAGTTCCTCCTAAGGAGCATGGGTCTGAAGCCAGGAGCAGATCTCCCCATGTGCTGGCTCTGTTTCCTGCACGTGGAACTAATCACTTTCCATTCAGCTCCCAGCTAATGGAGAAGTTTCCTGAAGCAAACGCACAACGCACGTTGGGAAAAACCAGAGCCCCCCCCCTCCAAAAGCAAACAAACAAACAAACAAACAAACAAAAAAACCAAATATGGTAGCCAGAACAAAACACAGATGTCCTCTGCCCTGCCCTAGGGTTCGGAAAAGTGAACTTCCTGGAAAAGGGACACTGAATTAATTCTTCAACAGGCAGCACACTTGTGGGTTTTAGTTAAGGGGAATCTAAGCTATGTTAATCTGTGTGTCTTACGGTCCTTTGTGTGGGCGTGTATGTGTGTGCACGCTTCTGTGTGCTTACATGCCCTCCTGGGTGTGTGTGCTCGTGTGCTCACACATGTGAGGTGTGCCTGTGTGTGTGTGTGCTCACGGGGATGGTTTTAAGGGGACTGCTGCAGCTCAAACAGGGTGGGAACTCATTTTCATTTGGAATCAAATGCATTCAGAGCTGGATAAAATGAAAAACTTTATTCAGCATTTTCTGCAAGAAGCCATCCAAGGTCCCCTTTCTCCGAATCTAGGACCACAAATGCCACTGAGGTCACACAGGCTGTGCACATGCACACACATATGTAATTTTTAATATCCCCCACATGACCAGAATGGATTTGTGCTATTCAGTGGGAAGCCACAACATTTATTACATCTCTCTCTCTCAAATAAACCTCAAAGCGAGCATTTCATCTTTCCTCATGTAATCATCATAAGGTAGAAAATGAAATTTCCCAAACCTAAAAGCATGTTGCTAAGAGCTCCTGGGCACTGGTCACTTCTTACTTTGATGTGTTCATGGAGGGGGGGGGGTGGGGGAATGACAAAATAAAAAAAGAGAGAGAGGAAAGAAAAGAGAAGGAAGGATGCATTGCACCTTCCTTGAGATTTTCAGAAAGCTTTTTTTTTTTTAACTCTTTATGTAGTGACAAGGTGGGGCTGATTACAACAAGACAAGGAAAGTCTTGGTGCCAGACCACTTCAGAAATGAAGCATTCCAGAAAGGCATGTAAGAACTCCTGTCAGGAACAGGAATGATTTCGCGGCCCCGCTTGCATATTAATGAACTACACGTAACCTCAGTTTAGTGGTGCAGATGCACCATTTCAGGAGCCGTGCCAGAATTCGGCGATAAATGCCAGCTCCAGGGGAAATACATTTCATGATGGAATTAGATCAGCCATCTGAGACGTCCGCAGAAATCGCCCGCCTCCCCCCACCTTGGCATGCAAGGGGGTTTCTGGGGAGCAGGGCACTTGGTGGCATGGTGAATGTGGGGCGCACGAGGCTGGTCATCCGAACCTGCTTCCAACTCTTCTAACACCGTGCATTTCCTCAAGCCACAAATGCCCCCACCTGAAAGGTCGAGCTCAGGTGAACTGATTGTTTTTGCTGCCTATTTTTCTGGTGTGGTTTAAAAAACAAAAACGGTTGAAACATATACTCCTTCTTGCTTTAGAAGCAAACCATCTCTTTATGCCTCCTCCCCGCGCCTCTGCGACTGCCTGCCAGGTGTTTCTCCTTCTCAACGTCTTGCAGCCTGTGGTTGTGTTTTCAGGCAGAAGACCAGCTTTCCCCGATTCCCTTCCCTTCCAGGGCTCCTCCAGCATTTGCCTGTTTCTCGCCCCTTGCTCTCCTCATTCCCCTTTGCCCCGTACGCACAGTGCCACTGTCGCGGTCGTCTGTGCTCCCCATCTGTTTCTGAAATTCCTATGATACAGAAATCACATGACAGTTTGAGGTGCAGCCGTTTCAATATTGCTAGGTTTCGCTTGGCAGGATTTGGAAGTGATGGCTGTGGGGTTCTGCCTTACAAAGCTGACCAGCTAGCTCCACATGGTGCGATTGGTAGTGAGCCCTCCAGAAAGACCTTCAAAAGTGGCTGCCGACCGCATCTGATGTTTTTGTGAGGTTGAAAATGGAGAATAAAGCTTACACCGTCCGCTGAGACGCAGGCCAGACTGCGGCCAGGAGGGAGAGAAAAGATGGACAGAGCAATGCTCTCTGCTGTCACGTGAGAACACAGCACGCACCGGATTTGACTCGCTTGCTCGCCGTCAGCTACGGCCGCAAGAATGCTGCACAGCAAAGCTCTCAGATCCAGCGGCTTAACGCGACGACGGCTCATTCTTGCTCACAGGCCCAGGTCCAGCAGGGCGCTGACGGACATAGGCTGGGTGCCCTCGCTGGGCTCGCAGATTAAGCCCAGGTCTGCTCCCCACGTCTGTCGTCCTCTTGCGTCGGCGGGCTGCCTGGTTTCTGTCTGTATGGTGATGGCATGAGCAGAAGAGGGTAGATCCAACTGCGCTTCCGTCATTGAGGCTAACATTCCACTGGCCCACCCAAGTCATGTGACCACACTCAGCGTCGAGGGGCAGGGAAGGGTGAGCCTCCTGCTTAAGTCCAAGTTTAACCCGGGGAGGGGTGGGGGAGACAGCGAAGGGAATAAGGAAATAATATTCTGAAATCTTTCATACTTGCTGTGGGTGCCCTCCCTAGCACCCATTCCTTCTTTTGGTCGTTTGATTTTCATCCGGTACCTAAGTCCTCAGCAGTTAAACCTGCTGGAGAAAAGGATGCTCCCTCCCCACCAGCAGGTTCTAGAGACTGGGTATGCTGATCAGGCTTCTGTTACCCGCAGAATCCTGTCCCCTGGCCATAGGTACCGGTTTACAAATAAACATGGGATCCAATTTGGACCACTGAGAATGAAAGAGGCAGTTGCTCTGAACTCCTGGAAGATGAGATTTCTTCTTATGCTGCAAGAACTGCTAGGAGATACACATAAAGCAGCGTGCTATGGACCCGTGCCTTTTGCAACTGTTCAAGTGTGACAGGGAAGCCGGCACCCAGAGGACATATGTTAGAGAACTACCCCCTGATCAAGCCTAACCTGAAGCTCACACTATTTCAGAAATCTCTAGTTAACTCAGCTATTACATTACCTTCTTCTTTTTTTAATGTTTATTTATTTTTGAGAGAGAGAGAGAGAGAGAGAGAGCATGAGTGGGGGAGGAGCAGAGAGAGAGGGAGACACAGAATCCAAAGCAGGCTCCAGGCTCTGAGCAGTCAGCCGCGAGATCATGACCCCAGCTGAACTCAGACGCTCAACCAACTGAGCCACCCAGGTGCCCCTAAATTACTTTCTCTATTGAGTTTTCAAATTCCTTACAATACTATATTCACGAATTCACTCTCTGTGTGGCTTTGGGATATTGGTATGTGTGTGTGTGTGTGTAGTGAGAGGTTTAATTCCTTTGGGCCTCAGATTCCTAATCCACGGTATGGGAACGATATTGCAATAATGTGATCATGTATGTCAAGGCTCTAGTGCAAGGCTCTAGTGTCATGTGTCTACAGGTTGCTCACCAGATGAGGAAGGGACAGGGGACTGGAGATGCAGCCCATTCACCAAGCCTCGTGCCTATGGAGCTGCCTCCAGCAAGAGTGAACGTCTGCTTCTAATTTTCCCCAAACCCACGGGCTAGCTGAGGCCCTGACGGAAGATGCCGAACAAACATTAGTTCCTTCTTTTCCTCTTCAGTAGTCAGTACTTCTTTTGATAGTTAAAACAGCAATCATCTGGGTTCAGCAATATTGCAATATTGCAATCTTAGCAATATTGCTGATTTTTGCTCTTTCTTGAAAAGCAACTTCCTCCCCTCTGTGGTGGTCATTTCTTTCCCCACTTCCTTTCCTGAAGCTCATTTCCTTTCCCTCTCTCTTCTTTGTGTTCTCTTTCTCATGCTCTGCCTCGGGACTCCTCCTGCCCCCTTTCTTCTCCCTCCTTTGCCTCTCTCTCACTCTGGGAAAGGACCCCCCAGGACTCACTCTTTCCAGCCTCTGGGTCTCTCCATCTAAGAGCTGATGCAAAATCTCTAAGAGCAGTGTCTGGAGATAGATGTTACATGAACACCGATCCTGGTCCTAGGGTTCTGGACATCCGAGGCTCTCTGGGCCTCACTCTTCCTTCCCCTCTACAGAACTGGTCTAACTCATCCACCTGCAGGCCTGTAGTGGAGGGCTGAATAGAATAACGTATGTCAGGTGTCGGAGACTGTCTTCACCTTCTGTCCCGTAATGAGCCTTTACCTAATTGTGTGAGTAGCCGAAGCCTCCCTTGTCTAACCATGGACGGGGAACACAGAGGTGAACTCTTTAGTTCATGGCCACTGAGAGAATTCTGGGAATGCTTCCTGCATGCCCTCAGGCAGATGGTTGGCCCACATATATTTCAACAACACAAATTAATGTAAAACATATTCATGCATGTATTAATTAATGCTAATGTATTCACAAGAGATTCAGATAATGGGCAGTCCGTTCTGACACCTCCCTCCTAATTCATTCACCCTAAAGAGACTGAATCTTGCTTAATTTTTACGCTCAAACAAATGGACCTATTGTGATTTGGGGGCTCCCTTTCTTCCACACTCCCTATGGCCACCTGCCGGCTGTCTAAGATCTCCTCCAACTGGTGAAAAAGACGTCCGTGTTGTAATTAGAAGAGGAGGGGGAGAGGGTGTCTGTGCAAATACTAGGCTAATAGTAGTACCTGAGTATGAATAGATTTGTGTCTCAGAGAAATCAGATAAAAAAAGGCAGAAGAGTAAAGTGGTAGTACTTGACGAGGGTGCTGACAGTGGAGAAGGAGTCACTTGGGGTTGGAGGAGGGACCAGAGAGGGAAGGAAGCCAGGGTGAGAGAGGCCACCATCGTGAAGGTGCTGGAAACACTGTCCAGAGTCTCATGTTTGTATCTGGAGACAGAAGCTGTGTTTTCAGGAATTCCTTTTTTTTTCTTTTTTGTTTTTTTTTTTTTTTGTGGAGTAGCAGCACTGTGACACTATTTAGGCAAGGTTGAATTTTAAGGTTGTTTTGTGACTGCTGTTTTTTGTGTCTTTTTAAACTGAGTTCCTTCAACAGATGAGCATTTTCCCCAGGGCATTGTTTAATGGTGGAGCTTGAATATAAGGTGAAGAGACTAAGAAGGTCTCTGCCTTCAAGAAGCTTATAATCTGGTGCCTGGGTGGGTCAGTGGGTTAAGTGTTCAACTCTTGATTTTGGCTCAGGTCATGACCTCACTGTCATGAGATCAAGCCCTGTGTTGAGCTCTACACTGGCTGTGGAGCTTGCTTAAGGTCCTCTCTCTCTCTCTCTCTCTCTCTCTCTCCGGTCCCCTCTCCTCACTTCTTGAATCTGGAGGATCTGACACTCTGTCTTCTTCTGTTGCTATTTCTGCGTTCAAACAGGAAGGTTTTCCCTTAAACAAAACAACGTATCATAACCCATGCATGAGAGACAAATCACTAATTCAAGGGATGGAGAAGAATGTAGACCAGATCTGCAATGAATACCAAAGGGATGAGTCCAGGAGAAAAGCAAAATAAGCTCTTATATTTTCCTGTGCTGGACAGTTTCCGAAGCCCTTTCATTCAGATGCACAATTCATGACCATCCTGCGAGGGCCTCAAGGTGAGTAGAGTCCAGGTTTATGTTCAGATGGGTTTCTGCTTCCGAAAATAAGGAGTTTGGAAGAAACGGCTGTTGTTCCATTAGCACCTCCAAGAGGGCCCCCAAAGTTCATGCCCTGGGTGGTATTCATCTTCCCCCACCCCCATCATGACAATGGACCAGATCTAGTGACTCTTACTGATTAGAATATGGCAGACAGCGATGGGATGTCACTTCGGAGATTAGGTTATAAAGACTGGTATCTGTCTTAGGGATTCTCTCTTGCTCTTTCTCCTTGGATATTCTCATTCTGGAGAAAGAAAGTTGGTCTTTTGGTGAGGAATGGGTATCTCCAGTCAACAGCCAGTTGAGGATCTGAGGGTGGTCAATAGCCACATTAGAGAGTCTGGAGGCAGATCTTCCCTGCGTCGAGCCAGAGACTGACTTCAGCCCTGCTCTCACAGTGACCCCCCCCCGTCTTGTGTGCGACTCCTAGCCAGGGGCACTCAGCTAAGCTGCTCCAGGATTCTGAACCCACAGAAACTGAGACGATAAACATTTGTGGTTTTCAGCTGCTGAGTGTTGGGGTAATTTTTTTATGCAGCAATAAATAACTAATACAATTGCCTTTTTTTTGTCTTTATAAACAAGGCTTTGTTTTTTTTTTTCTGCTTGTGAAACTAAAATGTGCTTATTATTAAAACAGAAATACAAAGAAAACAAAAAACACCCCAAAAGTTGTCACCAAGAGGTTACCAATATTCTCCATATACTATACACAGAATGAGCCAGTTAAAATGTGAGTCATATCATGGGGCGCCTGGCTGGCTCAGCAGGTTAAACTTCCGACTTTGGCTCAGGTCATGATCTAACAGTTCATGGGTTCGAGCCCCGCGTCGGGCTCTGTGCTGACAGCTCAGAGCCTGGAGTCTGCTTCAGATTCTGTCTCCCTCTCTCTCTGCCCTCCCCCACTCATGTTCTGTCTCTCAAAAATGAATGTTAAAAAATTAAAAAAAAAATAAAAAATAAAATGTGAGTCATATCAAACGATCCCCTCTTCAAAACCATTCTAAGGCATCCCCTTATGTTTGGAATAGAATCCAAATTTCCTACTGTGACCTCCAATTCTGATGTGACCCCTTGCTGTCCCTCTCCCCCTCCCTGAGCTCCAGCAAGCATAGCCTCTTGTTGACTGTCAACTCTATCCCATATGCTTTTTTTTTTTTACAGATAGGAATTGTATACATTTAAGGTGTACCACGTGATATTTTGATATATGTATGCACGGTGTATGTACAATCAACCTACCCGTGACCTCTCATAGTTACCGCTTTCTTGCTTGGGTGTGGTGTCAATGCTTGAGATCTACTCTCATGTAGATTGTTATCAACTACAGTCACAATACTGTATATTAGCAGTCCAGAACTTATTTATCTTACAAGGCAAGTTTGTACCCTTGGATCAGTATCTCCCCTTTTTCCTCACTCCCAGTCTCTAGCAAACTACCATTCTGCTCTCTGTTACTAGGAGTTTGAGGTTTTGTTTTATTTATTTTGTTTGTTTTTTGTTTTTTGTTTTTGGATTCCACACATCAGTGAGATCATGAGATATTTGTCTTTCTGTGGCTGGCTCATTTCAGTTAGCACAATGCCCCTCATGTTCATTCAGATGGTCACAAATATCTGATGAGGGGTTGGTATCCCAGGTACATAAGGAATTTGCACAACTCACTGGAAAACATGAATAGCCAGATTAAAAAATGGGCAAAGGACTTGAACAGACATTTTTCCAAAGAAGATCTATAAGTGACCCACAGGTATATAAAAAGGTGCTCAACACCACTCGTCATCAGGGCAATGCAAATCAAAACCACTTCATGCATTTAAGGATGAATATTATGAAAAAGTCAAGAGATAGGGGTGCCTGAGTGGCTCAGTCAGTCAAGAGTCTGACTCTTGATTTCAGCTCAGGTCAAGATCTCATGGTTCGTGAGGTCAAGCCTGTGTGGGGCTCTGTGCTGACGGTGTGGAGACTGCTTGGGATCCTCTCTCTCTCTTTCCCCATCTCTCTGCCCCTCCCCCCACTCTCTCTCTCTCAAAATAAATAAATAAAATGCAAATATATATATATTTTAAATGTCAAGAGATAAATAAATGTTGGCAAGGATGGGGAAAAAAGGGAACCCTTGCGTACTACTGGTGGGAATGTAAACTGGAATGGAAACCATGGAAAACGGTATGGAGGATGCCTCAAAAATGAGAAGTGGAAACCCCATATGATCCAGCAATCTGACTTCCGGGTATTTACCCAATGGTTAAAAATCACTCTTTTGAAAATATACTTGCACTTCCCAGTTCACTGCAGCATTATGCCAGTAGCCAAAACATGGAAACCCATCAACAGATGAATACGTATATGTGTATATGTAATATATATATATATATATATATATATATATTCATTCTTCTGTTAACATGCACATACACATATACTTATATTTGCATATACATGTGTGTACATCAACAGATGAATGAATATATATGTGTATACATATTCATGTATATATAGTAGAACATCATTCAGCCTTAAACAAAGAAGGAGATGCTGCCATTTGTGATAATGCGTCCTGCACGCTCTTGCCTCACTGTCACATGCTTGCTGTTGCATGGCCCGCTCCCTTACCACATTCATCACCCAAATGTGGCCTGCTCAGGTCTCTGTCCAAATGTTACTCCACAGAGGCACCTCCTCTGAATATCCTCATCTAAAATAGCCCCCTTCACCTACTATCCTTCTGCTTCACTCCAGAATTGAGCCCACAGCAGAGGCGTCGGTAACACATTTTATATGGTGTCCTCCTCCTTCCCTGCCTCACTCGGCTTACTCTCCATTCTTGCCTCCTAGGATCACTTTGCAAATGAACTCCCAGCACGTGGGTTCTCGATGGCTTCTGCTTTCGGGGGAAGTGCGAACTTAGACAGCTCCTGATATTTCAGGATTTATCTATTACAACCACCAGAGTTACTTAAATAAACTAAGTAATACCATTAAGGGGATGCTGAGTTATGAGTAACATTAAAACATGGGACACTGATGTAGAGGTCAGGGAGGGGTGGTGAGGAAACTGATATTGGAAGCTGGAGAAAAGACATATTATAGAGCGACAAAACACTTGGTAAAGCTGTTTTCCATGGTGTCCTGGACGACAGACTAGGTGTTACTGAGACCGTAGCTGGAGGGGAAGTGGTTGCCAGAAATCAGAGTAATGGAATATGTTGGCTTTTAAGTTCTACTTCTGGCACGTTATTGCAAAAAAAAGAAAATCATGGATGAATGGATAAGCCAAAGATGGTCTATACACACAATGCAATATTTTTCATTCTTAGAAAGGAAAGAAATTCTGACAAGTGCTATTGCATGGGTCTCGAAGACATCACGCTACGTGAAATAAGCCAGATGCAAAAGGACAAATACCGTATGATTCCGCATACGTGACGTCCCTGTGGTCGTCAAGCTCATACACAGAAAGTAAATGGTTATTGCTAGTGGCTGGGGGGCATGAGTGGGAAGTCAGTGTTGAATGGGGACAGAGTTTCGGTTAGGGAAGACGAACAGGATTATGTGGCTCGGTGGTGGTGATAGGTGCCCAATAACGTAAAATTACTAAATGCCACTGAATGGCACATTTAAAAATAAGGTGCTGAATTTTATGTTACGAATATTATACTATAACAACAAAATAGGAGATAATCTCAGGATTGAAACGACCAGTTTGCAAGCAGGGTAAAATACATCAGAGAGTTGAGAAATTTGGAACACCAAAAATTGGGAAAGCTGTTTGTGTCTACGCCCCAAAGAGTGGGAGCTCAGCATGGGACAGGGTTTGTGCAACAAAGGCCCCTTCAAACTGTGCTCTGTGGCACACATCTGTACAGGGCGCGGCCTTGCCCCCCACATCAGAATTGTAGATGGCTTCAAGAAAGTCATCACTGAGGTGAGAGAGGCACAGGGTGGGGGGTGGGGGAGAAAAAGCAAAGCCATAAATTCGGTCTGAAAGTAATGCTGAGGAGAGAACTTTGGGTGTGGTGACTGCCAACACCACCACAAGCCTGGAATGAAAATCTTTCTTACTATGGTGTTTGAGGCTTCAAATGACTTTCAGGCCTCCGAATTTTGTACCAGCTTGAAGTGGACTGTGAAAACCGGAGAACCCCCAGGGAGGGTTTTTTTTCCTCTCTAGTAACTTTGAAAATGGACAGTAAGGAGTTTCTCTCGAAAGGCAGAGCCAGCAGCTGGGAACGGTGGGCGAGAGAATTGCTCCCAGGGAGCAGAAACGGGGTTTCAACAAAATCAGCCCTCTTGGCTCGGTTAGACAACCTCAGAATACCAGCTTGGCAGGATCACATTCTTGCGGGACACCAGAGTCTGTGGTGTATGTCCCTAGCCCTCCACTGTGTGCTTGGGGATGTTTATTGATTTTAGCTTCTCCCTGTCCCAGCACTGAGTGGATGCATGTGTTGGGATGAGATGCATGGGAAGATAATTTGCTTTTTAATCCACAGCCGGCTGGGCCACAAGGAGCCACATCTGGACAGATGGTATGGACTGTGCATATTCTAGAAACACAGGACTTTGAGATGGGTGCTGGGGCTAGCTGGGACTTCTGAACTGTCTCTCCAAGTTGTGTCTGGGGAAGGGCAAATGTGTTCTGTGTGTGAGAATCAGAGTAAGTGGCTAGTTAGGAACTAGGGGAGCAGACTGTGGCCAAGACTTTGATGTGCTCATCAGTGCACACTTTTCTTCACACTGGGAGCACAACCAGACTACATGTCCCAGCGTCCCTTGGGGGCACAACTAGACTACATGTCCCAGCTTCCCTTGGGAGCACAACTAGACTACATGTCCCAGTTTCCCTTGGGAGCACAACTAGACTACATGTCCCAGCGTCCCTTGGGGGCACTGCTAGACAACATGTCCCAGCTTTCCTTGGGAGCGCAATTAGACTACATGTCCCAGCTTCCCTTGCAACCAAGTGTGGCCAAGTGACTGAGATCTGGCCAACAGGGATATGGGGAAAAAGTGACCTTAGGTGACTTCCAGGCACCACCCATACAATCCTCCCTGGGGGACATCTTTTCTCTTTCTGGAACCCAGGAATGGGCACAACTCCCAGGAAGAACTTCCCAGGGGCCACCTGGTGAAAATGGCAGAATCACAAATTAGAGAGGGTCCGGGCCCCTTGAGATGAATATAGTTAACAAAAGTATTTCACCTTCCTGGGAAAAGAGCAGAAACAGAAATAAAGAGCAGCTGACTACAAGGCCTTTCTCCAGGTTGCAGTATCCACCCCCCAAACACACGAAGATTGTCCAAATGGATTCTGGGGTTTACAGGCTAACAGGAAGGAATGACCTTCAAGCCTTTTTATAACCTGAATTCTCCATTCTAGGGTTCCTAATATGACTTCATTTCTCCACTAAGTGAAGTGCATACTCAAGTAATTTTTTTTGAAAAAGGAAAGTCCTTGCAAATCTGAGGACTTTTCTTCTTTAAAGACAGAGATTATTTGGGAAAAAATCCATAGGTCACAAACTTGTCATGCTCCCATGAATTCTTCCATAGGTTTCAGAAAAATTCGAGATTAATCTGATGTCTTTCTCCTTTGATGATCCCTCTTTTTTTATTTTCCTTCTACTTAAACGATTTTTTTCTTTATATTTGACATTCAGGTATTTTGCCAAAGTTTGTGGAAGTGTAGGTTTGTCAGTTCTCATAAAAAGGGTGGGCTCTTCCAGCTCGCACAATTGTTTTTTTCACTTCAGGTAGTTTCCTTCAATTATCTTAATCACAGATTAATTGTGGGTGGCTGCCTCATGCCAGTGGCTTCTTAAAAACAGAGACTATGTCTCAGCCATGTTTGTATCCTCAGTCCTTGATATATAGTAGACACACAGTGATAGATTATTACAGTAATGAAGATTAGAGTTCTCTGGAAAAATCTCTAGTAATAAAGAACATATCCATCTGTTGACAGAATGATGCTTTATGCATTGGACTTTCACATGATTTCTTAGATCTACATGGAACACAATTCCTGTGTTTTTCTTTAACCAATGAGACTTTGGCCATGAGGTCTGCTTTGGGTGATGAATCATTATAATGTTAATATGACACCAGCAGAAACTGGAAGAGCCCTTGCACGTTGGGTCATGCTCTCTTTAGACCCCTAGGAGGCCCTGGGACTGCCACGTGAAGGAGGGAAGCTAGCCCACTAGAAGATGTGATGCCGTGGAGAATGACAATAAACTGCTTCAACCCATGCAACATCTGGTCCAATTCATCTACCAACTGCCAGACATCTGAGGGCGACCATCTTCGAATATCCAGCTCCAGGACTTTAGCCAGGCCAGAAGTACTTCCCATTGACCTATACTCATGCTTGTTGATTGTGACCACTGAGTTTTGGGGTGACTTGTTATGCAGAAGAAGTTAGCAAGAAGATAAGTGAAGCCATTGAATCGTTCTGATTAGCAGGATGACATTAACTGACTTACATTTTTCAAAGAAAACTCTGTTCTGTGGGTAGTGCAGTTTTGGGAGGTGGAGCTGAGAGTGGAAACAGAGCAGTTGGGCAGCCTTTGCAACAACCCAGTTAAGAGACTTAGCATATCTGTTCCAGGGTGATGGCGATCTCTCTAGGGGGAGAGAAGTGAAGTCGCTTAGGATATAGTTTGAGGAAGAATTGGTTTTGAGGGATGGTGGTTTTGTTTTTTTTTTTTCTATAGAGAAAAGCAGTTAAAAACTCTGGGTTGAAAACCAGACTTACAGCAGACTTCTCAAGATGTACACGGGATTCTAGAAGACAACAGAACAAGACCTTCCAATTTTAAGTGAAAATGATTTTGAACGAAGAATATGGTACTTAACCAAACTATCAAATATGAGGACACATTCCAAACATTCCCAACATGCAGAGACTCAGGATATTTACCATCCAGTCCTATCTTTTGAAGAATTAGTCTAGGAACTAAAAGGTTTTTGCTTTTGTTTTTTTAAAAAAACAAAAAAGTGGAAAATGTAAGCCATAAAAATGGTGGAATTAATCCAAAAGTCTGTTCCAGATATTGTCTGTTGTCACTCAGCTCCACACTGGTCTTCTGTATTGTCCTCTCTACTTCTAGTTCTGAGACCCTGAAAACCACCTTTTTGAGTCTCCACTGCCAGTTGGGCTCCATTTTACTTTATACTTTTTTTTTTGTTTTTTTGGTCCAATGGTAAAATTTTGAATGAAGTCAGAGGGTAGGGGGGAGGTAGAAGACTTGACTGAGGAAACGGCTTCAGCACCAGTGTCCTTGGAAGGATGTCCAACAGCATGCAAGGAGTGTGTGTTCCTGGAGCCCCAAGGGATTGGACGATTACAAGCCTCTCCTTTGTGGCAGAAAATAGCATCTCAGGAGTTCCCGCAAGGATGGTGGAGGCTTACTGGAGTCACTGTCCCTGCATAATACCGTTTCTTTCTTTTGCTCCCCCAATCTTCCCAGCACTATAGAAATGAATTACCTCAAGGTCTAATTCATCTCTCTCTGTGTTAATTAATTAGAGTGGTTTCTGGTTTCTGGCCTGGGCACTGAATGATACAGAGTCCCATGAAATGAACTCACAGTCTCTGAGACATTTCAAAAGGCTTTCAAAGCAACTGATCTATTTTCTGGAGGAAGTCAACAAACTCTAAGAATATCTTAGAATGGCTTCTAAGCATTAGAAAGAAAAGTCCAAGGAATATGATAAAGAAATAATGCACTTCTCTGAAAAAGAAAGGATGATAATTAACTCTGGGAGAAATAAAATCCTAATGGGCAAGTCATGGTCCAAGTAGGAAGCCAATGAAAGTGGAACATGACTTTGAGACTCTGATGAAGTAGAAGAGATCACATTTCACCTGGACTCTAGGATTATCCTTCTTTATGTGGTGCAGTGGTCATCTCCTTAGACTCACAGAGGCAATGTAAACCTACAACATACGTGGCTTTATGTGGGCAAGTGATAAGCAACGCAGGTTGCTCATGTCAGCTCAAAAAGTAATACATCAGTGAAAGAATACATATAATTATGGTTAAGGACCAAAATTCAAATGTAAGGATCTGAGGACAGGAATTGGGGTTTGGAAGGACAGAGATCTGGGCAGGGATATCCTCACCTTAGATGCAGAGAATCAAGAAAAACTGCAGAACATCGATGAAATATGACATAAGGTATCCTAGCCCATCATTTAATGCTACAAAATACTACTAGAAGTGGTAATGGTAACAATGCTATAAAATTTTAATGTGCAAAAAGGGTAGTTGAAGTGAGCTCAATCCTGATCTTTCTTAATGAGCAACCAATGAATGATTTCTAAAATCAAGGAATCAAGGAATACAGTTATACGTCTAGTATTTAGAGGTATACATTTAGACAATCTTCTCATTAACAGAACTGGGGCTCGGCAAGGGTGGAACGGGTATTCTATTGTCTTTTATTAATAACCCTTCAATACTATTCTAATGTCCAAGTATTAGTTTGAAAAAAGGCTTTTTTTTTTTTTTTAAGAACACTGCATTAAGGAAGGAGGGTAGCCTGCTGATGACATTCCCATTTATATGTATTATAACTAAGCTTGTCTTCATCTATGGATGAAGGATTTAGATTAGGTCATTTGTAGTGCCTCCAGCCGTAAAATACTGAGCACCTTTGAAGAATGGAATGGACCCCTCCTCCGGGAATGAGACTGGAAAATTCCTCCCCATTCCTACATCTCTTTCTCCCCCCTATCTGAGGACCACACTTAGAGACAGCCATCCAGAATACTGAATTTTAATCATGGCGGGGGGGGGGGGGGCAAGAAGAGTATAGTTAATGCAACAGATATTTACGATAGGCCTCTGAGAGTACCAGTCTCCAGAACTGTCATTTGCTAGATTAGAAAAAAATCCAAATAAGCATCATAATGATTCATACCATATAATTAGAGATAGGCAAAGCCCAACTATGCACTTTAAAAAGAGCAAGTCTATACACTGACATAGCCATATTAAAACAAAACACAGTATCTCGGATAGAGTTTGGCTTCCTGAAGTTTAAAGTGACATAAGGAAGCATTTTTCCCCCTCAAATGCCTTTGTAGGAAGCACTGTTAAGGTTTAATTGTATATTTTGTTAGAAAATGACGCATATATAAAATACTAAAAAGCCCTGATCGCTTTTTTTTTCAAGTTCATTAGACATAAAGTTCCCCCCAAAATTAAAAGCTGCACTCTATTATTTTTTCCATGCCCTCACAGAGATTATTCTGGTAGAGGCCTGCCAAGTTATCTTGGAGTCATTCAGCTTATTGGCAAAAAGGCAACTTTGTCCATTCATTGAACCCTGCAGGCCAAGAACCTATTCCCGTTTCTTCCATCTGCCACATCCACTTTGAATCTGCTGGGTAGTAACCGTCCCTTCCAAAATGAAAGCCACCCCCCTTCAATCTGTAGGTCGTCATCACGTCTTGTTTCATAATATTATGCTCTCGCCATCACGGGTGCTTAACTGATACAACATGGAACAGCAGCAAAATCTATAAAAGGATTTCCTATCAACTTAGGTGCAGTCAGCTTGGGCCAGAAGGCATCCGCTGACCAGATGGCCCAATGGATGCTTGCTTGCATTATCCCAGAAAACTCCAAACTCCAATCATCTTCATCATTTTTGACTTAAAATATGGTAGGTGGTTGCACTGAATCAGATCCTTACAAGAATCTGTGCTTCTGCGAGGGGCTCTCACCATAGTGCTCTTTACTTTCCATGCTGAGAAATTCTTTCGGTCTATGCTGGGACAATTGCTTTTTCTTTAAGCATGTGTTCTCCTGTCTCTGTCTCTGTCTCTGTTTCTGTCTCTGTCTCTCTCTCTCTATATGCACACACATACACACACACATACATACATACATACATATGTTTGTGAATCTATACATGTCATGTTGTTCTGCAAATTCAGGGCAGCATTTGTCTGGGCCAAGGGCGATGTACCTCGGGGTTATGCGTGCCTCATGCAAGGCCTCCTTTTTAATACCTTCTTTTAGTTTCTAAGTGCTGAGAAGAAAATGAATTTCTTAATTTTTATTTATCTTATTTGAGAGAGACTGTGCGTGCAAATGGGGGAGCAGCAGAAAGAGAGGGAGAGAGAATCCCAAGCAGGCTCTGAGCTGCCAGCACAGAGCCCAACACTGGACTTGAATCCACAAACCGTGAGATCATGACCTGAGCCAAAACTAAGAGTCAGACGCTTAACTGACTGAGCCGCCCAGGAGTGGCTGAGAAAATGAGCGCCTAATGCATGGCTCTGTTGAAAGAGGACCTGATCCCTGGACTTGGCTTAATTTTCATTTGCCCAGGCATGGCAAGATAAGCTAGTAGATGGTTGGTATTTCTCCGTCGACAAAGCTTCTTAGATCTGCTGTTTGGGGTTGGTGTATTTCTAATAACAAGACTGCTACGGAAAATGTCGCTATTAACTTTGCAGGTGGACCCTGCAGGGGCAGCTCAGGGAGTAGGTACTTAACTCCACAGAGTCTGCCAGGGAGGCATCTCTGCTCGAGATCCCTGTGGAGGAAGGAGACTGTGTGGTCCATCCTGACCTCCCACGTTCAACATTCGTCGCCATCTTCTTTCCCTTTCACGGCATCTCTGCTACAGCTTTGGGTCCTTCCCCAGCTGCCACCAGCATGAACAGATCCGTGCCGTTTGGTGGTCACGCAGTCACCTGAAGTCTCTCTGCATCCTCGGTGGGTGACCAGCGTAGATAGAAGCATCTGAGAATGACAAGCCTGCAGACATCTTCAGCCAGAGGTGAGACTCCTTGAGCTTAAGGCAAGCATCCAGGTGACATGACCTGCCGTTCCCAAATAATACAAATTAGCCGTCACTTTCCTTGCCTACTGATTTTGCAATGCGAATGCAAACCCAACTTTGGCATGGAGGGATGGCTAGGGTATGAATTAGGGAGGCCTGGTCCAATCAGATGCTCAGTCAGCACAGGACTCGGGCACAGTTTCTGGGCGCTGTGAGGCACGATGTAGCAGGACAGGCCAAAGCCAAGGGCTCTTTCTGTGCAGAGCGTCCCTCCCTTTCCTCCTGGCCTCACAGGATGTTAGCCCTAGAAGGGGCTTTAGATCTCATTTAGGTCAGGGTTATGCTTTGAAAGAAGGGAGGCAGGTGAAGAGAGGAGACAGAAGTCACGCCCTTCTGGAGCCACTGAGCCAACACTCAGTCTCAGGCATTGCAACTTCTAAGCCACGGTTCTGTCTTTACACCACCTTGCCTCTTTCATTATTCTTCTCCATCCCTCAGCGTAAGGAGCAATAAATGACCCATTTCCAAATGCTGACAAGCCCTTCTCTGTTTTTCACAATTAACGGTGGAATGGGTGGCTTCGGCGAAAGAATCTCTATTTTAAAAATTAGCTAAATTTTTTGGTACTTGCACAGAAAGCTTCTCATTTGGCCACTTCAAATTGAAATGCAAAAACGGCATCTGCCTCCAGGGGGTTCTTGACAGAGATCCTTCTTCTCTGTGGGTATTTGACAAAAACAAGTTGGTGGTTTAACTGATGGCGACAGGAGGAAATAGATGTTCATTTAGGCTCTAGCCTCATCAGGGTTTGCCAATGTGCCATTCTGACATGAGGGGATGCCTTTAGTGAAGATGGGAATGTGTGCATCCTGTGAGACTTGAGCAGGAAGTCTAAGAGCTCCAGGATCTAGCTCCATGAACTTGGTCCCCCCTAGTCCCTATCAGTTGAATAGAGACTTAAGACATCTGGCAAGGGTTGGGCCTAGCCCCATGAGGACGTCTTACATGGAGACACCACCATGTTGAGTGTTTCACTGTCTTCAGGCTGATGTGTACAAAACTGAAAGGGGGTCCATTTTTCAGGGGGAGACTCACCCTAATCAAGCTAGCAGATATTGATATTTACAACCAGGAAATTACAATCTTTGTTGACTGACATTTGGAAGTTTTCCTCAGTTGTAGACTATAATGTTTATGTTAGCACATTTCCCCCTTGTTTGAAGGTATCCATGGGCAGCCGTATAATCAAGGGGGATCAAATCAGGAAAAGGGTGGGTAGGCGGTTTTTAACATAAATGGCATAGGGTAAATTAGCTTGATGTCTTCATCTCCATGTAGGAATATACCAGCAAAATCTTAATATTGAAGTCTCACTGGGTAAGACTGTTCTTCCACAGTCAAATCCTGTTAGGCAATTCAACATTTGCTGTTACTCTTTTGGTCTATGCTTTTATTTTAGACCATCTCCCCTCTTAGTTAAAAAATTTTTTTAATGTTTTTTTAAAATTTATTTTTGAGAAAGAGAGAGAGAGAGAGAGAGAGAGAGAGTGTGTGTGTGTGTGTGTGTGTGTGTGAGTGATGGGGGAGGAGGGAAGAGAGAAGGAGACACAGAATCCAAAGTAGCCTCAGGCTCTGAGCTGTCAGCATAGAGCCCGATGTGGGGCTCAAACTCACAAGCTGTGAGATCATGACCAGAGGTGAAGTCGGACATTTAACTGACTGAGCCACCCAGGCGCCCCATCTCCCCTCTTGACTGACATAATTTCTCAGGATTTGTCAGCATCTTTATTCTCCTAATAGTTTAATTTTATTGGCTTGGAACCATCCCTTTTTTAAGATGTCTTTGCCTATAGTGGTTCCAATCCGTAGTGTAGACTTTGTACTCTATCTCCGATACAATGTCATTACTTCTAAATTCTTAAGGTATAACACTGCCAACTCTACTCCCAATGCGAGTACCAACAACAGTGTCCACATGTAGAAATGTGTTCTTTGTGATATGGTGAATGGTTGCAGTTTAGCAAACCATTGTTTCATTAGAAACAATATCCCAAAGCAGTCATCCAAACCTTAATGTCTGCATTATCAGAGCTATTAATGATTTCCATCACTTTTGTTGTGGCAATTTAGTAGCATAAAGTTTTCTCCAGCACTTTGGGGACCAAGTTAAGAGACAACAGAATGCAGCTTTGTTGAGACCACTCAATGGGAACTTAATTAGAAAAATGTACGGCTATGGTCTATACAGAGAGAGAGAGAGAGAGAGAGAGAGAGAGAGAGAGAGAGAGAGGGATGCTTTTTCTCCCCCTTCTACTAACAAAGCCAAGCACTCCAGATGTATCCCTTTAGTGGTTAGATCATTTTTTTTTTTTTTTTACCAAGTGCCATTTCTTGGTAATCTTTTTCAGTGGATGATTTTCCATGAATACACTCTCCAGAATTGTGTGAGTTTACTTGTGAGGTGAAGGGTAGTTGTAATAGAAAAGAGAAAGGACAGAACAGGGAGTCGGAGCTCATACACAGCATCTAACCGTGACCGAAAGTTAGAATTTTCTCCAAACACCTGAGAAGCACTTAATTGAAACAGCTGTTTCACAGAGTTCCCATCCAGGAATGTCATTGTTGCTTCATGACCAGAGAGAGTAATGAAAGTAATACATAACTTTGGTTGTGGGAGATGCTTTTGGCTAAGTGGGAGACAAACTGAGATAAAACTAAGCCTAGTAAATGGAAAGTTGGGAATAGGACAATCAAAGTTACAGAGCTGGGAATTGAGAGAAGTCTGTTTTGGCCACTCCCAGCCTCCATTGGGATCTTTAAAATGTGGGCACAGATTGGTCCTTTACCCAGAGCTTGTCCCCACGAGACACAGACTCACGAGCAAATCACTTTCCTTCCTTGAGCCTCTGTTTACCCACCTATGAGTAAGTGAGATGTCTGACTTTATATCTAGTGATCTGAATATTCAGTTCCAAAATGTCATTCTCTGACCCTTTTACGCCCAGACACTTCGGCAGGGAACCCAGGCCACCTCTGCACTCATCGGTGATGATTTTGGCTGCAAGTAACAGAAACTCTAAGAGTGACTTAAATACATACGTGTTTATTTTCGTGCATAATTTGGATTCTAGGGGTAGGCAGCTGCTGGCTTTTGTTCAGCAGCTCAGGTCAGGACTGCTGTCTCGGCAGTTTTCTTATCTTTTTTTGCCTTTGGTGGTGAGTTGGTCACCACAGCTATGGCAGCAAATCCTCTTTCAAGGTTGCAATAAAAGCAGGGGATTGGGGGAGGGAGGGAGAGTGCGTAGGTGGGAGCAGTCACATCTGTCCCTTTTTCAGAAGAACAAAAGCTTTCTCTCAACCTCCCCAGCAGATTCAGGCTTAGGTCTGATTGGCCAGAACTGTGTCACATACCAATCCCAGGCTCAAAAGATGCTGGGGAAGTGAATGAAGTAGAACTGAGCCATAATATGATTAGTGAGGTCCAAAATGTAATTGTATAAATGCAGAGCCACATTGCTTTGAGGTTGACAAAATAATAATTTTTAGTCTAACTGTCCTGTAATGCAACAACAGGGAAACATTTATCACACTTAACTGACCATCCACTGACCTGAGAAAAATCTCGGTCACTTCCTAGCCACATCCCTTCTCCTGAAGAAGAAAAGAACTTTGATCCGCAGATGGAAACCAGGCAGAACATGGGAGCTGTTTCCCAGTTGTGCTTATGTGTTACTGTGGGCTGCATCTCGGTACCGCAGGATTTTTGCTCTATAGAGTTTAGCTTTACTGTGGGGGCAAGCTAAGGAAAAAGGGAAGGGATATTCAGATTATTAAGATTGAGATTATTAAGATATCATTAAGGTTATCTTGTTCACAGTGTCTGCCATAATGTCCCATTAAGTTTCCATGTGTGGGTATATACTTATTTATTTTTATTTCTTTTTAAAGAGAAGTATTTTTTAAAAATTTTTTATGTCTATTTATTTTTGAGAGAGAGAGAGACAGAGAGTGAGGGACGGGGCAGAGAGAGAGAGAGAGAGAGAGAGAGAAGTAGAGAGACAGACAGACAGACAGACAGACAGAATCCGAAGCAGGCTCCAGGCTCTGAGCTGTCAGCACACAGCCCAACAGGGGGCTTGGACTCATGCAAGGTCATGCCCTGAGCTGAAGTTGGACGCTTAACCGACTGAGGCACCCAGGCGCCCCTGTGTGTATTTACATATGTATGTATGTATTTATATGTACATATGTGGTTTGTATATAATAAAGATAATAAATAATAAAAAGGAAAACTACTACTACTAAAGGAAGACAGTTGTACGTAATGATAAATGCAAACTTCGGCACAGGTTAATTCAAAGGGAAGGCACAAGGAGTGGTGTGGTGGTAAAAAGCAGTTACTGATGATGTTAGCTTGCTAAGGATACCTTAGCACAAGACCACAGACTAGGAGGCTGGAACCACAGAAGGTTATTATGTCACATAGACCTGGAGGCTGGGAGTCCAAGTTGCAGGGTGGTTCCTGCCTGGGCTGTGAGGGAGGCTCTCTCGTTGGTGCGTAGATGGCCATCTTCTCCCTGTCCCTTCACATACTCTTCCCTCTACATGTGTCTGTCTCTGGGTCCAGATTTCCCCTTTTTAAAAGTTTATGTATTGGGGCGCCTGGGTGGCGCAGTCGGTTGAGCGTCCGACTTCAGCCAGGTCACGATCTCGTGGTCCGTGAGTTCGAGCCCCGCGTCAGGCTCTGGGCTGATGGCTCAGAGCCTGGAGCCTGTTTCCGATTCTGTGTCTCCCTCTCTCTCTGCCCCTCCCCCGTTCATGCTCTGTCTCTCTCTGTCCCCAAAATAAATTAAAAAAAAAAAAAGTTTATGTATTTATTTTGAGAGAGCAAGTGAGCATGAGTGGAGGACGGGCAGACAGACAGGGAGAGAGAGAATTCCAAGCAGGCTCCATGCCCAGTGCCAAGTCCAAAGTAAGGCTGGAACTTGTGAACCTTGGATCGTGACCTGAGCTGAAATCAAGAGTTGAACGCTCAACTGACTGAGCCACCCAGGCCCCCTAGATTTCACCCCCACTTAAAATTTTTTTTTAAATATTTAATATTTTATATTGATATTTAATACTAATATCACTCTCTTTTGAGAGAGTGAGAGAGTGTGTGTGTGAACGGGGGAGGGTCAGAGAGAGGGAGACACAGAATCCAAAGCAGGTTCCAGACTCTGAGCTGTCAGCACAGAGCCCGACGCGGGGCTCGAACTCACGGACCGCGAGATCATGACCTGAGCTGAAGTTGGATGCTTAACGGACTGAACCACCCAGGCGCCCCTAGATTTCCCCTTTTTATAAGGACACCAGTCATACAGGATTAGTGTCCCCCCTAATGATCTCCTCTTCACTAATTATGTCTGGAACGGCCCTGTTTCCAAATACGGTCACGTTCTGATGTAGCTAGTTAGGACTTCAACAAGTGAAAATAGGAGGACACAATTGAGCCAGTGACACTGACATTAAGTTATACTCCTGTTTGAAGTGAAGGGTTATGAGCTTTCACTATATATTTAAAATAATTAAAGGAGCATGCTTGGAGTAACAGTTGTTACGAACCAAGGATGATGATTAATTTAACTCTGTGGACCCGAGTTCCGGAAAGAAAAGCAACTCAAACAGACCACAGAGCCGTTCTTCACGACACGCTCTGGGCATCGGGCAGGACTGGATCTGGAGCATCAGACTCTCTTAAGAGTTAGTCTCCCGCCACCTCTGATCTGTTTGCCACCATACTTCTCAGGCACGTGTGTTTGCCCCCCAACATTGCTTCTCCACAAGAGACACTCTCCCTCCCCAGGGCTACCTTCACTTAGAGGACTACTCAGGGTCCCCTAATGATATTCCCTCATGAAATAGGTGTGCCTTGGCCATCTCTCCATTGCTAGCTCCGTCACAGTACTTGACCTGAAAGAGGGATGTGACAAATTCTGGTTGAATGACCGGTTGGATCTTCGAAGCAATGAAAGCTTCTGTTTCTTCACTCAGGAAAAGATGAAGTCTCACTCTTGTTTCATACCCTTCTTCAAGATTTGGTCAAATGAAGTTAGAGGATATAAGACGAGAGGGGCTGGAGCATTTTGACCCGTTAGACGAGGATGCTCAGAGACATCACCATCAGGGAGACTATCAGGATTGCTCTGCTTAAAGAATAGAGGAGCTGTTCAATACGCTTTGGTAAAATCACACAAGAGAATATCTTGCAGGCATTTGAAACAACGCTGCAGCAGTGTATTTTGTAACTTGGAAAGATGTTCAATGATGTTTCGATTAGGACAGAGCCTGCCACATTACGTAGGCTCTTAATGTTTGTTGAATAAATGGATGAAGATGCAGAAAAGTATATCCTATTTTAAAAATACAATATTAATATATCCAGATGTGTATATGAGACGGAAAAGCCATATTTGGGATAATATGTCTCAAATGCTCTGTGTTTCAGGAATCTGCTGGGGTGGCGGTGGTATACGGGTAGAAGCTGAGGCCCCGAATGTTACGCCTGACTAGACGAAACATTTATGATCAGTTCAACTGGGTGCTTTTTTGTTTGGCTGAAAAATAAAGTAATGGCTATATGATGCAAGCTTCGAGGCAGAGCTGAAGTGTTCTATGAAATAGAGCTGGCCTGATAGGACAAAGAAGGAATAGGTCATATATGTTTAGGTTATTATTGTTTAATGTTTATTTATTTTTTGAGAGAGCGTAAGCTGGGGAGGGGAAGAGAGGGGGGACCAGAGGATCTGAATGGGTGCTGTGCTGACAGCGTGAGCCCAACGTGGGGCTCAAACTCATAAACCACAAGATCATGACCTGAGCTGAACTTGGATGCTCAACTGAGCCACCCAGGTGCCCCATGTTTAAGTTATTTTTAATGCCTCCTGCTGTGAGGACTTTTATATAAGGAAAATGCCTGGACCAGGAGTTAAGCCCTCACATTAGAGACTATCCATACTTGTTAATTAATAAAGTGGCTTTAGCTAAGATTCATCTTTTCTCTGGACCTCAGTTACCTCGTTTGTAGAATGGGAGCACATAATTTTAAAGATCCTCAAATATACTGTTTGAAGTACTTGTTAATTTTTGTGGAAAAGACCAAGGGAATGATCGATGAGCATAAATACACTGGATGTAATTTTGTAAAGTTGGTATTATATTCCATTTCACATTTTTAGAGTGTCCAGGGGAGGGGTCATAGTGAATATTTGTGTTCAAAAATATTTTTTTTTTTGCAAAGATAATACACTGTCATTTGGAGTCTCCAATTCAAGGGATTCTCCATTTTAGAAGAAGACTGTGTAGTTGCTTGTATACTTTCTGAGCAAGAAGAAACGTCTTTTATTTCGATATTCATTCTTAAGTGAAAAGAATGTCAGCATTTTTAGGATTGCCATAGCTTCCTGACATGTAATAGAGAAGGGAAGATTATAAAGAAAGCTACTTAGCACTTATCTTACTGTCTCTTCCAAAGTAATGCTTCTCACATTAAAAGGAGGTGAGTCTCAGAAAATATAAGTAAATTCTACTTTTCAAAACGCACATACTCCATTTAATAATTTCTGCATTTTCTGGAAGAGCCTGTTCCCAAATCCTACAAGGAACTTACTCTCATGTTTTTACGTTGACATCTCTGTTGTGACCAATAACTTTCTCACTCAAGCTGACTTCCCAACTATCTCTTATCTGATTGTTTAGGCTTCTGCTAATTCCAGAAAGTCAAATGGATCCATACAAGGAAAGAATGGAGATGATTAGATATTAAACGAATTCAATATCGACCTTTAAGGCAATTTAAAAGAGTTTCACAAACGTTTCTTCCGAT
Source organism: Lynx rufus (assembly GCF_022079265.1). Classification (NCBI taxonomy): domain Eukaryota; kingdom Metazoa; phylum Chordata; class Mammalia; order Carnivora; family Felidae; genus Lynx; species Lynx rufus. Next base: position 9,318,253 of record NW_025814824.1, read on the forward strand.
GATACCATCCTTGAATAGGGATGTCACCTGTTCTGTTCGCTGCTAACAGGGAACCCAACCAATGACGATAAATGAATGACTGGATGAACCAATGAATGGCAACTTTGATGCAGACAATGCCCATTTGGTTTTAGGGTGTGATACATATACATAAAATATATAACAAATATACTGTTTATGTATTACATATTATATATTTATTATATATTTCTACGTACACGTATTTCACATATTTATATGTTATATTAGTTACGTATTGTTTATAGACAATTGTGTTGTGTAATTTATAGAAAACGCTTGCACCTATTTATGGAAGCTATCCTGGTATGTTTGTTAAAAACTCACTTCTATTCCCTCACCTGTGACCATATGCCACATCTGTTCGGTACCCTTTTGGATGCTCTCTCTTGGCCCCATCTGTTTCAGGTTCCAGAGGTCTCTGAGGTGATCAGTTCTGTAGGTTCCAACCAGCTGCACACAGGTGTCACCCGAGAGCCTCTTGGCTCCAGCCCCAGGGCTTCTTGATCGACGTCCAGGTGTGGACCTCTGCAGTTCTGTGCCTGCACCCCGGCACACACAGCTGGAACTATGGAGGGGTTAGGCCCCACGGGGTCAGTTGTGATCAGTGAGAGATGGCACGGGGTGGATACGTTTATCCTGCTCTACAAGATGAATGGAGCTGGGATGGAGTGTATTCAGCCTCAGAGGGGATGGTCCAGTGAGAGTGGGCAATGGGTCACACTTAGGGGAGGCTGGCTCAGCAGTGGCTCGTATTGGCCTTCCTGCTTCTCTGCCCCCTCCACCCCTCACTCTGGCTTCCCGGGATCACCCTTCCTCCTAAATTAGCTGCACAAGCCTTTGCCTCAGGCTCTGCTTTCCAGAACGCCCAGCCTAAGGTAATTCCTGCGATTGGATGTGGGAAGCAGATCCTGTATCCAGTTTTTCTTTTCCACTCCCATATATGCAGAACTCAACCCTCCACTGAATTCTTTCTTTAAAAGAATCAGGTGTTCTAGACATAACAAGCTAACCTGTGTCAGGGTGGTATTCGGAGATGTTACTTTGTGTTCTCCTTCCCCCCCTCTCCACTCAAACCTGCCTACAGAATCCTCTACCAAGAGAGGAAGATACTTGCAGGAACTTTCCTTTTCTGTCCTTTATTTTCAAAAGTCAAAACGTTTTGGAGAGGTGCTAAGCACTCTCAGGGCAGTTGGAGGAGAGAGGCCTTCTTTGAGGGTAACTGGAAGGAGAGAGAGCAAATTTTGCTGAGGTTCTAAAAAGAGAGGTCAGAGGTCAGACTGAGTCAGAAGCAACAGAAGTAGTTGAGAGGAACCCAGGATTCATGCCCCTTGTGGCCAACCTCAGAGTAGGCTACAGGCCTCTAAGGAGGGACAGTCACATGACGTGCATTGGAGGGCTGGTCCTCCCACACTTTGGCAGCCATTGGCCAGGACTCTGATGCCTCATGTATGGATGGCAGCTGAGACCAAAGGCTTCAAGGGAATTCGAACTGGGACAACAGGAATCCTGGTGGTACCTAGCAGGGACCCATACCAGGAGGAATTTTCTTGCCATCTCGGCCTTATGGAAAACCTTAATACCGTAGGGCAACCCTTGCTCATTCCAATAATGACTGCACTAAATTTCTTGCCACACTCTGTGGATTTAAGAAAGTAAAGAAACGGGCATCAATCATACATCTTGTTCCTGTGGACTGGAATTCATACCTGCAACAAGCTTTTTTTCCATAGCTGATTCATTTTTCCATGGGCTAGCTGCCCCAGATCTACACAAAGCCCTCTTGGTCAAACTTTCCTCCTAGCTTTATCTGAAAAGGTGGGGCGGTGGGGGGGGCGGATTTGCAGAAGTGCTAACCAGCTCATCACCACAGCCTCAAAAAAAAAAAAAAAAAAAAAAAAAAGCTACTTGAGCTACTGAACTGTTTGCATTCTGATTGCAAGGATTAAAGGTCAGCTTCAGAAAGTAAAGGTACGGAAAGGATTAGCCAAAGCCAGTGACAGCCCAGCGAGGCAATGAACATTGCCGGAGTTAATGTTGTGTTACCGCCACTGACTGCTGCAGGTGAGTCTTCGGGGGCTATCCCGTTGAAGGTCACTCTGGGCAGAAGAACTGGCATTTGGTTGATTTTGTTTGCAATGAATTATTTCTCAGCGAATGGCTTTATGCCACCACTTGGTATTATTTTGATGAACAAAAGCCTGGGCTGATGAAGGGCAGTGTGTATGGTGTCGTGTGGGCACGTGTACATGCATTCTAGCTCGTCGTAAACAAAAGGCAGTCATTTCTCAAGGGACATAGGGTACCCTAAGTGTGCTGCTGAAATAGACATATTTCTAAAGATAGTGAGTCCCATGAAGAAACAATGGGGCTAGATTTGCCGCCTTTTCTGGCTCTGGTTGTTTATCAGGAACGTAAGACATTACATTGCTGTAGCATGTGTTAAAATTCTAAATGATTAAGCCAATTGCCAAATCAACTTGGATACCTGCCCCTTCTCTTTGGCAAGGGTGACCCTGTTTTTGACAAAAATCTTACTACTCTTGGAACCTACGCTAGCGTGGTAAGTCACTGTTGACCATTGACTCTGAAGAGGAGAAATCCAAAGATACTAACTTTTAACATGCACCCACATTGTGCCCAGGCTCCGTGCCAGGACTCCTGCATATGTTACTTTACCCAACCTTCATTAAAACCCAGGGGCGCCTGGGTGGCTCAGTCGGGTGAGCGGGTGAGCGTCTGACTTCGGCTCAGGTCATGATCTCACAGCCCGTGAGTTCGAGCCCCGTGTCAGGCTCTGTGCCGACAGCTCGGAGCCTGGAGCCTGCTTCAGATTCTGTGTCTCCCCCTCTCTCTGCCCCTCCCCTGCTCATGCTCTGTCTCTATCTCAGAAATAAATAAACATTAAAACCCAGAAAGAGGGAGCATATGCAATCCTCCTTGGGTAGATACAAAGCTACAAGCTAATAGGTCAAGACTGCATCAGTCATAACCAACACGTACAAAACCACAGCGGCATACAACAATAAGCATCTCTCTTCATCTGTCTGTGAGGGAGCTAGAGTGGTTTTGCTCCATGAAGCTCATTCTGAATCCCAGGCTGGAGGTGACGCTGCTACCCAAACCATTTCTTCTCACGCTAACGGCAGAAGTGTAAGTGTGCAAGCCCAGTCACACAGGTACATTTCAAGGCTCTGCTTACATCACAACTACTAAAACTCATTGGAAAAAGCGAGTCACATGGCCAAGCCCAAGGGAGTGAAGAAATACTTGCCTCTCATCACAGGGCCGCAAGGAAAGGTAAGTGAAGAATTAGGACTAATAGCTCAATCATCATAGTGAATGACAGAGACCGTATTCCAATACAGCGCATCTCATTCTCAAGCCCAAGCTCTTTTGGTCATGCTGGGTACGACGAGGGACGCATCGACGAGGGATGCATTTCTGTCTAACCAATTGCTAGTGGTACAGACTGGGGGTGAAGGAGGAGGCTGTGGACAGGATTGAGAGGCCATGTGTGCAATGCCTCCGAGCTGTCTTTGGAACTGCCCTGTCCTCTCCACACGCATTCTTTTGGTGATCTCATCCAGTCCCAAGGCTCTAAATAGCATCTGCGTGCTGATGGCTGTCATCATTTTTATCTTGAGTCTGGATTTGTCCTTTGCACTTCGCATATATCCATTATCTCCACTTGGGTGTCCAACAGGTCTTTCTACTTAGCATGGCCAAACCTGAACTCCCGATCATCTTACCCCAGAGGTCCTCCCCCTCGCTGAGGTTCTTTTCTTCATTTCCATAAATGGAAGCCATATCCTTTCAACTGCTGGGACTGAACTCCTTGTTTCCTCTCTTACTCTTGTAACCAGTGTCCCATCTACCAGTAAGTCCTGTTAGCTCTACCTGAAAAATATTTCTAGCTTCTCAGCATTTCTATTGCTACTGCCATGGTCCAGGTCCCTATCATTTGGTGCCTGGCATGTATTAATAGCCTCTTAGCTGGGCTTCCTGCACCTGTCCTTTCCTGGTATGCCCATTTCCAACAGCAATCAGGAAATCCTTTAAAAAGTGAATCCAATCTTGTTACTCTACTACATGAATTTTCCATGGCCTCAGAGCTCACTGAGAGTGTAGAATAAAGTCATTATAATGTCCTATAATCTGCCCTTCCCTCCTGCTTCTCTCTCACCTCATTTCCTACTAGACTCTCCCTCTCTCGTTCCTTTCTAAGCATGTTGGCTTCCTGGTTATTTTCGAACATCTAGAAGTGGTTTGCTCCCATCCCAGGGCTTTTGCACATGTTATTCTCTCTTCCCAGGAAAGCTCTTCCCCAAATATCTAAGTGGTTTTGCTCAAATATCACCTTCTTAGTGAAGCCTGCCCTGACTACTTTATTTATCATTATAACCCCAAACCACACCCTCCCCCCAATCTTAGCATTCCCTATTTTTCATCTCTGCTTTATTTTTTTTCAGAGGGTTTATCACACTCTGCTCCATTTTTAATTTTGATAACTGTTTGACTCTCTTCAGGAATGAAAACTCAAAGAACAGAGGACCTGTTGGCCTGTTTTATGCACGGCTGAATTCCCCATACTTAGAATAATACCCAACACGTAGTAGGTGCTCTACAAATACTCACTGGCTGGACAAGGGAATGTGAGGGTAGCAGTACTGCTGCTAATTCCACCAGTAGGTGGGCTGTGGAGGCTGTAATCAGATGTATTTCAAGGCAGAGGGACACTTCCAGAGTTTAGCGAATTGAGGCACACATGCCTTGCGCTGTCGGTCAAAGGGAAATGCAGCAGGCACCAGAGTATTGTTCACATTCTCTTTCAAGACCAAGGCTATCATTCCTCTAGCTGCTGTGAGAGTTTGAGGCTGAGGACTCACAGCTGGATTCTTTTCCAGAATAGCTTCTGTCTAAAGGGAGACGAACCACCCAAGTTGATACCTCCTCCTTGGAAGCAGTTAGCATTTGCTGCCTAGTTGATCCAGGATCACAAAGACCTGGCCCTTGTGCCTCTCCAAGGGACAATTCTGAAGGCTGTCTCAGCTTCAGAGCTTATGGGAACCACATCACAGTGGAACTTCTCCCTACTGCAATCGTTCCCTAGCAGAACTCCTGCCCGAGAACCTCCATCTCAGAGTATGTTCCCAGGGAGCCCAAATGAAGACAGGCAGTGATTCTCTTATGTTTTTAATTATTCATTCAAGCCATGTTCATTACATATTTATCAGATAGGCTTTGAGGAATACAGTGGTGAGTGTGATAGACCTAGCCCATGCCGGCACAGGGCTTACTGTCTGGGAGATGAATTACTTGGGGAGAGGCAATCCCAGTGCAAGGTGATAAGGACACGAATGGGGTAGGCTCAAAGGTTACCATTCCTGCAAATGGTTAAGTAGGGTTGAAGCAGGGAATATGCAGGCACTGATGAGCAGTGTGATATGTGGCTAGAGAGAAAGGAGGGAGTCTACTCATAGATGAACTTGCGCATCATATCAAGGCAGTTGGCCATAATCAGAGGACAAGAGGGAATCTCAAAGGTGACGAGACATTTTCAGTGAGACATATCAGCCTGTTTCTTTAGAAATTATCTTGGTGATCATCACTGTATAGATTATTAGGTCAGTGAGATCTACTGATAACAGAAAATTCTTGAGGGTTTCTGGTGATGCTCACAAGGCTATTGTTCTGATTGTTATTTCTTTTACAAACGCTCTGCTTTCGCTTTCAGTGCATCCTTTTCCTTCAGGTCTGGACGTATGTCCATTTTGACCTAATTTCATTTTCCTTTAAGGAAATATGTTTGTAGCGTATGAAAAGACACAAGAGGATTGTAGGTGCATCTCTTGGTTGGGAGAAGAGTTTGCAGTGAGCACACTGTGGGAGTGGTTCTAGCTGATTCTCCAGAATCAGAGTCTTAGAGTCCACACTTTGTGGACCAATCACTTAATCCATTTTACTGTAGTAGTTTGGGGGTGTGTCCTATCATCTTGATTTAATTCTAGGCTCCTTGAGAGCAGGGCTTGCGTCTTATACGTCTCTCACTTCCCTATGCACTGTGTAGAATCAACACTTTACTAGGTGCTTAGCTGAAAGAATGAGTGTATCTATTTGGTGGCAATGGCAGGGACACACTTGGAAAGCAGATGGTACGGGAAGTAAAGCCAGGTGCTAAACAATAGCCGGTGGTGTTCCCAGGGCCGGTTTGCTCTCTGTTCATAATTCACCCAGAAAGTCTGTAATGGGGACAAAACAGAAAATGGTGCATATTATTTATAGCTTTCCTCCTTCTGCCTTCTGCCATGGTGGGGATTTTTTTAGATTTTGGGGAGGAAGAGAGCAGAAATATTTAGGAGGGGTAAGCAGCATCAGCAATGAATGGAACTTTGGGGAGAAAGGCAGGTAAAGAGAATCATTAGGATCTTTCTGTATTGTAAAACGGAATATGCTTCTCTGAGAATATGCGCCTCTGAGAGATTTCAGTAAATATTTAAATTTCTCGTCAATGCTTACTTGAATGTCCATCTTTATTTTTATTTTTGTAGGATACTGTGCTGAGATGAGAATCGAGAAGGCTCAGTTTGAGTTATATGTCACACCGGGAAACAAAGGGTTCTGGGAGTCTCCCTAGAAAGGCCTCTTTCATATGAAGAATGAGACCCAGTCCTTATTTCTTGGGCTTATCCTCCACATACACAAACTTTCTGGATCTTGTGGATAAAAGCGACGACAGTGGATGGCACCAAAGATCATCTCTCAAATCCTGTGGGAGCTATGTACGGTCCGATTACCGTAACTTTCAGTGAATCAGAACTAGATTCTTCCAGAACATTTTTCTCTTCCCAGTAGAAAGGGGGATCCCTTTACTCCTACCTACTTCTCCCACCCTTTTGTATATTTGGGTCTATGCTACATTCAAGGAGATATCACCGTCAGAATATAAGGAGCTTCTGCCCAATATGTTAGAGCATGGGGTGACTCTGGCTGCTTATTTGCCCCAGACCTTTTATTCTAATTCTTACAATAAAGTTTCTGGCTTGCCCTGGGATTCGTCCTATGCCCTGTTCTGAACTCAGGGACTCTCTCTTGCTCTTGAGGTCTGAGATCCCATCTCAGTAATCCGTCAGGGGACCTCCCTTGTTTTTACCTGGCTCTCATACAATTCTGGGGTTTTGCCTTAACCCTAGACTAGTGCCTTTATCATAAGGTGCCACTTGGACAATATCCCTAATGCATGTGTCTAGTTCCAAAGGGCTTTTCCTGGATTATCCATCATTGAAGTACAGCATACAAGGACTTTGGAGAAAAGGAGTCTTGCATTCAAATCCAACATCTACCATTCACTAGATGTGACCCTGGACATGATTCTTTTAATTTTTTTTATATTTATTTAATTTTGAGAGACAGAAAGAGACAGAGCACAAGTGGGGGAGGGGCAGAGAGTGAATGAGACACAGAATCTGAAGCAGGCTCCAGGCTCTGACCTGTCAGCACAGAGCCTGACAGGGGGCTCGAACTCAAGAACCGTGAGATCATGAGCTGAGCCAAAGTCAGACGCTGAACTGACTGAGCCATCCAGGCTCCCCAACCCTGGACTTGACCTTGAACAGCAAATTCCTATATCAGAAAAGTGCGAATATCAATACCGCCCTGAAGAGCTGTGACAATAAAATGAAATAATGTGTAAAGTCCTCATGGACGCAGTGATCACACTCTTGTGTCTGCCCTTTGAACACAGCTGGATACCCACTTTTATTAATAATCACCTGGAGTGTCTCTTCTAGGTCTTGGCCCTTCTCAGGCCATCCTGTCCCATTGTGATTCACCAGGTCACGCCAAGAACACTCTGAAATATGACGGCTGGAAATTTAAGTTCATGGCAAATCTGAGGATATGCGCTTAGGCACTGGACACCGTGTTATAGGGATCAAAGGGAAGAGACAGATCCATTATCCCCTTGTTTGGTAGCCTTAGTCCCTTTGGTCTGTATTTGCTTTAGGTTCTGACCAGAGTGGTGCTGCCATACTACTTTCACAGCCTGTCAATATTTACAAGACAGCAACTGAGCCAGGCACCAAGGGGGTTACCGGGGTTAATAAGAAAAGAACTAACACTTACTCAGCATCTGCTGGGCAGCGGTATTGTCTCATTTACACGCTTTATTTAATTGAATCATCAGAAAACCCAGTGAGACAGATATTATCCCCATTATACAGATGAGCAGTCATGGGTTTCATCGGGAACAGGGACTTTAGTACGCAAAAAGTTAGCTGAAACAGCTAACGGTAGAAACATCTAAAGCACAACAGTAACTAAGTTTGGCCCTGCTAACTATTTGGATTGGCTCTTATTTCATCAACATTAGCAGAAGAAAATACTCGGGTGGGATCTCAGAGGTAGTATTTCCTATCATTTCAAGCTAAGGATGTAGACACCAACGCCCCGAGAGGTTTACGTGATTGGTTCATTGACAGCAATAGAGCAGGATGATGGACCCCCAGGTCTCCTGTTTTTGGATCAGGGATTTAACAAAAAAAAAGAAAAGAAAAAAGAAAAAAAAAAAGAAAAGAAGAGAAAAAAGCCTGTAATATTAGAAGACCAAATTAAAGTAAAATCCTTTTCTAGCATTACCTATTCTTATTTTTCCAATTCTGTCCCTGGATCTGCTTTTCTTTGCTTACATTTCCATTTTTATTCTTGACAAAGTGCTCTCCTGCCTATCACATTGTGCAAAGGGCGAAGCAGAATGAGGGAAATCCACATGGCCTGGGAAGGGTATAGGTTGCTGCTCTTGGCTCTTTGAAAAGGGTCCTGGGAGGTTTGGGGGTTTTCTTCCATTGCTGCTTTGTGTTAAACGCTAGCAAGCAAGCTTCTCTCACCCCTGAGTTTCTGTTTTCAAATCTCACAATTAGAATTAGTTTGCCTCTGGGGAGACATGGGGGCCCTGGTGCAACGCAGAGAGTGCAGAAGGGAACAGACGTGTGTGTACCCACTGGGACCTGCTGCATGCCAGCTCACTCAGCTGACCATGAGCATATCTGCGTGACCATGAGTGAGCCTTCACAGAACATCCACTGGGACAGGAGAGCTGGCCAGGTTCACCCTCAGCTTCCTGCCCTCTCCTTATCAAAAGAAGAATGGACATTGACTAGCTGCCAGAAGTTCTTCCTCACCCGGAAGGCTTGCTTTCCCAGGTATTCACATCTTTTAAGATTTTCATTCTAGTTAGGAACAGGGGATTTTGCTCAAGGCGCATTAGGCTCTGGTCATTAGCTGGCGGCATGAACTTCTTCATGGAGGAGTCTCAGAAAAGAAGTTCTGGGAACTGTTAGACCTGGAGGAAAGACTGCCTTCCTTGTTTTTGTATATTTGGAGAGTGTGTTCTTCCTCACAGTTTACCTCCTATTATGGAGGAATCGCATTCCCCTCAAAATTTGTATGCTGATGTCCTAACCCAAAGTACCTCAGAATATAAGTATTTGGTAATAAGGTCTCCAAAGAGGTGATTAAGTTCAAGTTAAGTTTCTAGAATAGGCTCTAAATCAATATGAAATTTGGACGCAGAAAGGGATACCAGACACATACATGTACAGAAGAAAGACTATGTGAGGACACAGAAAGATGGTGGCCATCTGCAAGCCAAGAGGAGAGGACTCTGAAGAAACCAAACTTGCTGATACCTTGATCTTGGACTTCTAGCCTCCAGAATTGTGCGAAAATAAATTTCTGTTGTTTAAGTCACCTAGTCTGTGGTTTTTTTTTTTTGTTTGTTTTTTGTGACAGCCCAACCAAAACAATACTTTCCTTTCTGAGGCCCAACATATTGGGTCTATCTTCATGTACTGTCTGAAAATTGGAATTTTCTGAAAAACCAACGGGAGAGAGAGTACTCGAATGGTCTAAACTTTTTGTGGTTTCTTTTGGTCCTTCTAGCACTCAAGATATTAGAGGAAAGAGCCAAGAGTAAGTATTACCTGAAAGGCCCCTCAGTGGTGGCAGAGAATGCCAAATTACCACAGGGGATAATATAATGGACCCTGATATTTTAAAGTGTCAATACTGCTTGTGGGTGTGTGAGAGAGAAGGGCACACAGTAGACAAGAACAGAGGACCCGGATGCTGATTACAGAATAACAAAGTGAGAAGAGAGAAAAAGCAAAAACTTGGGTTGGCTGTGTATAAGAAATACTAATTACAGTCATTTATGTGAGCTGCTTACCATTGATAGCTAATTATCATGCAGCACAATAGCAATTATGTATATCATTAAATATGTATCAGATTAGTTTTATTTGATTAAAATAATAAACTCCAGAAACACAGAACATCAGGACTAGAAGGGGCCTTGGAGATGGAACATCTAGATGTCTCCCCTCATCGTACAGATGAGGACACTGAGGCTAGTCTGTGGCAGCTGTTTATGGCAAGGCTGGGACTAGAACATATGTATGTGGCTTTCCAACTACGCTCACCATGAGAAACCTGCCTGAGGTCAGCACCGGAATTCCACAAAGACCACATCCTTCCTGACTGTTGTATTTAAGTAGGACCCAGTCCAGGTACTACCACGTTGTTCCACTGTGCTTCCTTCACATCACCCAACAGGGGCTGAGCTTATTTTGTGTATTTATTTGTTGGCGCCTTTGCAATGGTAGCCCTTGTGCAGAGTAGATGCTCAGTAAATACTTCCCAAATGGGAGTAATGAACCAAGGATTCACCATGAGACAGACTCTAGTAGAAGCATCACGTTGGAAACATGGCGGTCAGGACACGACCACACCTGAAGGCTGGAGCTGAGGTTTCCTGAGATGAGCTTTTCTGTCTTTCTGTTTTCCATGCTTGAGCTCAAGAACCTTTGGCGACACCTGTTAAATATACAGATTCCCAGGCCCTTCCCCTGCAGACTTAGATTTGGTAGATCTGGATAGGGTTCCAGGAACTTGTTTTGTTTGTTTGTTTGTTTGTTTGTTTTTGTTTTTAAGAAGTACTCCAGAAATTTGTTATGCTCAGCGTATTTAGAAAGCACTGATTAACTATATTTGTCTCATCTCAACCATAGCTATCAATGCAAACCTAAAAGAAATAGAGAAAACCTTAATTTTTTGTAGTTCTGTAGAGAAAATTCCATGTCAAAAGGCTACTAGGTTGTTTAAATAATCTCTCGGTGGCGATATGACACAGAGCATCTGAGAAAAAAGATAATGGTGTATTCCTTTAGCAAATTATGCCACACTAGGCCCATTGCTAGGTGCTAGGGGTCAAGGACATGGGACACAGAATCCCTGTATGCAGAGAAGGCACAGTCTAATGGAGCGACCAATGAGAAACTAGGCAATTCTTTCCAGTCTCTTCTAAGGTAAAATTGACATAGAATAAAATTTACCTTTTAAGTGCATAGTTCTGGCATATTTGCAAAACACGGTTCCATCCCCCTAAAAATTTTCCTTGTGTCCCTTTGTCCAGTTCCAGGGGGACCAGCTGTCTTGATTTGCCTGGGACTGAGGTGTTCCCAGAAATGGAGACTCTCTAGGCTAAAACTGGGACAGTCTTAAACCAACTGTGACTGTTGGTCAAACTTTTCAGTCAACCTCTCCCTCTGCCCTTAACTCCTAGATCCTGTTGATCTGGTTTTGATCCCTACCGTTTTATTTTTTTCCAGGATGTAATCACACCAAATGTAGCCTTTTATGTCTGACTTCCCCCACTTTGAATAATGAATTAGACATTCACTCATGGTGTTGCGTGTATTCTTTTTGACTGTTGAGTACCACTCCACCGTGTGGATGGACCACAGATGTTTATCCATTCTCCAGGCAATTCAAATTTATTGTGAAACCGTTCTTAGGGGTTGAGTGACTGCCACAGGGATGTGCCGTCCCTGTTCTTCTCCTCTGTCTTCTAAGATGACTCTCTCTGGTCCTGTGGAAATCATGAGACTTGTCCATTGGAACTCGCTGCTGTCTCTCAATCTGCCATGTTGAGATGCAAGTGTACCATAAAGGGGCAGGAGGGCGGGCAGGGGGAGGTAGGAGGCCACGCAGCTGTTGGCCATGGTTTCTCCGAAGGATCCCAAAGTGCTCTGTACACTTAGCACAGATTCATTTTAGCCTGATGTGCAGCCCCAAAATAGTGCATGGGCATCAGAAAGAGGAAGTCTGTTGGCAGCTTGCTGGAGCACAGTGAGTGAAAAGAGGAGAAGAAGAAAATTTAGATCTAAGGCATCAGAGAAATGCCTACTCTTATTAAAAAGTGCCTAGGTTAAGCAGATCAGATCTAGACTTTATAAAACATCCAGGGAAAGCACCACTCACCATCAACTATATAAAACTCATTTCATCTGCTTGAGAAGGTAGGGGCCAGAGTCACTTGCAGTTAATGAAAAACTTACAGTGGGCAGAGTAATAATGGTCTCACCTTGACTCAGGAGGATATCTTTAAACAGTGACAGCAAATCCGAAGTCGGTCCCCTTTTCTTTGCCTTTTCCAAGAATAGACTGAAAATCCCAGCCATGTTTCAAAAGAATATGCATCTATAGCTCTCCCTGCAGTCTCCCAAGCTCCTGACATTTTCTCCAGGTCAGAGACACTGCATGCAAATACCTGTCTCTCTATTCATGTTCTGCCACTCAGCCAGTGAGGCAAAAAATCTGGACTCAATCCTGGCCTTGGGATAATTGCTTAGCAAACAGGATGCACATAATCCATTTTCATTATTAATACTCCAGTTAGGAGCCAGGATCTGTGTTTGGTTTCTCATAATGAGAGGTGCCTTACAATGGAGGTGATGAAATCTGCCATTCAGCTCACAGCATTGAGAGAAGGCAAAGAAACCCCTCCTGTAGCAGATTTAGATTCCAGACATTTCTGCTCGTCGTAAAGCAGTGAGCTAGATGGGCCTTCTATTGAAGAGCGGGATGTGCTGATTTTCCAGCCTGGGTGATTTTGGGAAAATGTCGTGCCTGCTCATTTGCTTATTGTATATTATGCGTTCTTAATCTGGGTCCGAGAGCTCCTTCGAAGGCATCTGCCCCATACGACTGCACACCCAGGGAGCAGAATTGCTGGCGTGAAGTAGAACAGAGTTTGAAAGCAATTGTCAAGCAGGGCTAATTCAGATGTAACCAGCACAACCCTCATGGCTGGCTCAACCACGCAGTGGAAACCTGGTTAGTTTTTAAAGGTTATTTTTTTTTTTTTTCTTAAAGGCTTGAACTAGAGGTGTTTCCTGAAGACAGTTAAAGGACTTCTTGGTGCAATCTGTTCTCATTCTCCTGCAACTTTTATTCCATCTCAGTGGAAGGTGGTTTGCTATTAAAAGAAAAGATAATCCATTATCACTGTGAGTCTTGAACTGCCAAGGGGGAGCCTGCAGCTGACTGGAAGGAAAGGCTGATAACTTGCATTTAAAGAAAAAAAAATATCAATTGCCAGTTGGTGTCTTGCCATCAGTCAGAAATACACCATATATTTGTCCACGGGCAGGGGGATGGGGTCCCTTGGAGGATTTGCAATGGGATTTGAAGGCTTCCTATTTACCTCTAGGTGATTAGTTTGAGTCCAGTTTGGATCTGCAGTGACTGAGTTGGGTTATTTTTGTCAAGCTCTTTGGTGACAGGTGTCCGTGTTACAAGAAACAAATTGGCACTAATTGGGCACTCCTGTTGGCATCTTGGCAGGCGGGAGCAACAATGGCCTGATCAGGAAACTGCACGTTAACAGGAAGGGGACATCTGTGCTGGACACACCCAATCTGTCTTGTTGTTGTGGAATTGCTTTCTGTTTGTTTGTTTGTTTCAGGAATTTGAGACAGGCAACGTTGAGTGTGGTGATTTCACCGACATTCTCCCTCCCACCTATCCCAGGTACATACACACACACACGCGTGCACGCACACACATGCACAGCCTCCCACACACCCACAAACCCATGAGAGAATTTTTTGGAAACCAGCATGCTGACGACAGGCCCCCCACTCTGTTTATCCAAGATCATCATTGAGAGATGTTGGCCAGGGGTCTCATTATGATCAAAACACCAATGGCCAGTGGGCAGGGACGTTGTATTTTTTGTTCTTCTGTGTGCCTGGCATCCAGTCTGGCGCACAGTAGATGCCGAATAAATGTTCATTAAATGAGTACGTATTTGTTGAGTGAATGGATGATCACTCTCTCTAGCTCAGGATTGTTAATTCAAGGCAATCCTTTCAAGGAGAATCCTAGACATTTAGGAGTGAGACCTTCACCACCTTCTGAAGAAACAGCCTTCATGTTCGGATGAGAAACACCAGGGGCTTGATGAGGTGAGTTACTGAACTGAGAGCAGAATGCCTGCCTTCTTTTTTTTTTTAATTTGTAATGTTTATTTACTTATTTTGAGAGAGAGGGAGAGAGACAGCGTGAGTGGGGGAGGAGCAGAGAGAGAGAGGGAGAAAGAGAGAATCCCAAGCAGACTCTGCACTGTCAGCACGGAGCCCCACGCAGGGCTCAAACCCATGAAACCTCAAGATCATGACCTGAGCTGAGATCAAGAGTCAGACACTTAACAGACCGAGCCACCCAGGCGCCCAACAATGTCTGTCTTCTGAGCTCTGGTGTGCTGCTATGTGGATGCTCCTTTCGAGAAGAGCCTTTTCAGAACACAACCATTGCTACTAATGAATAGCACAATGGACCATGAACAGAGAAGCCTGATTTCTATATTGGGATTCTCTCCTGATTATGTGGCCTCAAGAAAATCACTCAGCATTATTGGGTTTCTGCTGCTGACAGTCTATTTGGGGAGACAGACAAGTAACCAGGCAATTGCAATAAAGAACGCCACGTTTGAGTGGTAGGGGAACAACATGGAAGACACAATCAAAAGATACTAGTACCATTCGGGGGTAAATTATTTTTCAGCTCTAAATAATCAGTACATCTAAGTACTAAACAATCAGTACATCTAAGTACTAAATAATCAGTACATCTAGAACATCTAAGACTCTTAAGAGGTGATCCTTGATTTAATAAGTCTTGAGGGCCCATGTGGTGATGCAGTGACTGGCCAGCATACTGTCTCCAATGATCCCCAGGGGGGTGGGTAAAAGGTCAAGGTGTTCTGTACCAGAGGAGGTAGAGTGATTTGTGTTTTGTAATTAAGAGGAGGTAGGACAGAAGGGGCTAGACTCAGGTCAATGCAAATGTAAGGTGGCCCAGTCTGACTTATAGTGTTCTCCTTATCAGTGGCATCCACACAGAATGACCCAAGCTTGGGTTCTCATTAGGAACCTGAAAAAACGTTTTTGCCACCTTATGCTTCTGGTAATTTTCTAGAAATATAAGTCTAGACAGAAAGGAACAGGTGGGGTGGCTTCTTGGCTATAGCTAAATGTAATATTCAGTTATGCATAGTAAGGGACACAGGAATCGATGAAGCACTTCAGCCCTCCAGAGATTTCTCCATTCAGACTTTTGCTACAAGCAGCCAAAATGATGAAGTTGTTTGTACTTATCCTTTTTCTAATGCAGAGGCTCACAAACTTTCACAGGATGGACAGAATGAACAGAGGTGTGATGTGGTCTAACCAGAAAGTGTACAATCAAGATCTCATAGCACTCTGAGAAGCTTCAAGGAAAAGGCTGTGGTTTGGGCCACCTGGAGCCATGAAAGAGACAGCTATGTTCAAAGATGGAAATTTCTGCCTATAGTGAGTTACTCTAGACCCGAGCTGGCAAGTATCTATCTTCCGATTTAAAGGTACCAGAAAAGGCCAGAAAAGATTCTGTCTGACTTGGCCAAATTCACATGTATTAAAGAAGGAGACAGGACCCTAGCGGTTCACTCCAGCCTCAGGAATGATCTCGCCATTAAAAAGGCCTTCTTATTCCTGTGTATGTACTCATTCTTACTGATGGCGGATGGCAGCTACTAATTAGTTGTGGCATTACTGAGTGGCTCTGAAATGGAATGATGCTAAGCTGGAAGGAGAGATAATTACCTGCGTGTAAACTCTAGTCTAATAATAATAATAACACCGAAACGCTCATGTAGGGTTTTCACATGCCAGTCACTGTCTCTTCATTAACTCATTAAACCCTCACAATCTTATGGATAGGACTCTTCTGTTATCTCTGCTTTACAGATGAAGAAACTGAGGCACAAAGCAATTAAGCAACTTGCCAAGGTCATACAACATACCAAGAGCCAGGATTCACACTGAGGGGGGTCTAGCTCTGGAGATGCTACTGAAATGCCTGTTATAAACTGTTATGGGGAAGATACGCACAAGTTGTTCTCAGACAAGAATATCAGCCAAGGAAGGAGAATGCCATGGTCCTTTTGACCTCAATAATGAAGATGACAATAAGCTGGTAGGCCATTCCTATGTGACAGGAGGTGGGGGGTTTAGACCAGGGGGACAGACACTGGTGCTCAGGGGAAAAGAGACCCAGCAAGGCTCTGTAAAATGAGCCATATCTGGAGACAGTGTACAATTCCAGGCGATTGGCAAGCTGTATTTTGAGACCAGGTCTGGTGTGTTTCTTTATCTTATCTGTTTTTATTTCCTTTCTTTCTAATTACATCTTAGTATTTCAAAGGATTAGGTTTTAAAATAACAGCTTCTTCTTCTTCTTCTTCTTCTTTTTTTTTCTATTTGGGCTAATGGAAAGCAAGAAAAGGGTTTTTCTTCCTTCTGCACTTGGGCTCCTGGAGTCTATAGCAGGCAACATGCATGCCCCATCCCATATCTACTAGACCCACCTGAATGCACCTGCTACTAGAACAGACAGCTTCCGGTCACGGCTTCCTGCTCCTCCCGTCCTCTCTCCTGATGCCTTTCTCTGACATTGAGAGGGCTTGCTCCACCAAACTAGGTACAGCCTGGACGACCAAAAGATGTAAATTTTCCAGGGGTAACTTGGAGCAGTGGGGAATGAAGTCAGTGGGTGGGTGCCCCAGCCTCCTCAGATTCTGGTGGGTGAACTCAGAGGTATGGTTCGGTTTTCTGGAGGCTGTCTACTAGGACCGAGCCCAGGGTGTTTTCAGCAGTAGCTCACTTATTAATATACCCTTTCGTGGCTTTTCTCACTTCCCTGTCTCACTTCCCACATGCTTCTGGGATCACCTCCCAAGTTGAATTAACTGCACCCAGGTCCTTACCCCAAGCTCTGCTTTTGGGGGAAGCCAAACAAGGACAACTTTGAAGAAGGTGGTGCCTATACCTCTGGTGCTGAGAGTGGTGGTAGCAGGGAGGCCTAGAAGCAGGGAAAATCAGGTGAGAATCCCCTCTGCACTGGAGGCCATCTAGAGACTGGGAATGGACTCTGGACTCTCGACTCCATCTAGAGACTGGGAATTTTAGAAATCAAGGTGTTTTCCTTCATTGAAGGGAGCCATTCCTTCCTTTTGGCCCCACACATTTTATTTTGGCCTTATTAAAGGAACCCATTCCAAGTCTGAGGGATCCCACAAAATGTATTTTAATCAAGTGGGTAACTGAAACACCCAGCTTCCTGAATATAGATAACTGCCCTGGGCACAGTAAGTCCAGAAAACAGAATGATGAGACTGATAACACACAGGGTTGAAAACATCCTCAAAGTTCTTGCTCCCCATGGTTTGAAAACTCAATGAAACTCCTTTGTCCAACCATCTGGAATCTGAAAAACTCTAAGGCCCAGCCCCTAAGAATGGAAGTGATGGAATGTCACAGTCTGTTCATTCCTTTGTGTAGTTCTCATTAGCAGGGGATCTTACCAGGGGCTCTCCTGGGTGTAGGTCTCTAGCCTACTCAGTCAATGCCTTGCCTTTGTGACTGAAAGGGGGCCTACTTGTAAGTGATGGAGCAGGGGTTCCTGGGTGGCTCAATCAGTTGAGCATCTGACTCTTGATTTTGGCTCAGGTCATGATCCCAAGGTCATGGAGTCGAGCCCTATGTTGGGCTCTGCACTGAGCGGAGATTAAGATTCTCTGTCTCTCTCTCTGTCTCTTTCTCTCTCTCTACCTCTGCCACTCTCCCCTGCTCATGCTGTCTCCCTCTTACTCTATAAACAAACAAACAAACAAACAAACAAACAAACAAACTGAACTAAACTAAAATAAAAAAGTGATGGGGCAGAGAGAAAGTTGGTGGTAACCCACTGGGTTTCTAGAGGACCAATATTCTGTGGGAGACTCTACTCAAGTAAAATATAATGCTTGTGTAAAATACTCAGGCTTTGTGATTCAGCTATTTAGTTACCAAATTCTAGTGTCTGAAACACAGGGAACTTTCTATGTTGTCAGTCCACACTTGGTTATTTTGTTTAGTTCTGGAAATCAAACTTTGATAGGACTTTGACAAACTAGAGTACGTTCAAAAGGCCGGAAACTGTGACATATGCAATATAAAGTAGTACGCTGGGGGGATTTCCTCTTTGGGTGATAACCACATCCTTTCTCCATTCAAATTTGGAAACAATTGAGAAATACTGAGGAACTCAGATATCATCTTTATGGTTGGCAAAACTGCGTTCGTGGATATGGTTTAGACCTGCACCATCTGAATTTTTCAGAGCTATGCTTGCAAGGATTGAGCTAACGGAAAAGAAATTGACCCAGCCCATATCAAGGAGCTTCTGTGGACAGCCTCATACCTACAGAATAAAGAAAGCAAGGATGGAGAAGATACTGTAGCCATGCCTCTAGAAGGCAGCACTCTGAACCAGATCTTCTTACCATACAGAAGCAAGAGCAGAGGTGAAATCCCTAGCAGGCTTGCCAAAAGATGGCCAGTCAGGGGCTTGGCTTCACATGTTCTGCACTTGTATCAGTCTCCCCAGTTAGACATGGTTCTCCTCAGCTCTTGGGGAAGAAAATAAAGGAGACAGGGAACAAGTAAAACAGTCTTGCTTAACAGTTCTGAAGGATGAAAATTACTATTTTAAGGGCCAGGACAGAATCATGGCAGATGTACAAAATGGTTTTCTTAATACTTCTATTGAGATGTTACCCTAGGGAAGAGAAGAGTTAGAAACAGACATGATATTTATCTTTAAGTATCTGAAGGTCAGTCATGGAAAAGAGGGCTGAGTGGGTCCAGTCTAAAGTACAAAAGCAAGCAAAAAAGGAAATATTTTGCTGATCCTCACTACTAGAGTAGTTCTCCCTTCCCCCTACCCCCCAAAAGACTACCTTATTTTTTTTTGAAGTTGTTGCCTTAATTTATTCTGATACATTATTACTCTTAGGATATATTAGTTTCTTCCCTCTAATATTTTTTCAATAATTCTGCTTTATTCCAACTCTTATAAAAATTCTTCTCCACTCCCCTTCGTAAACAATATACTCCAAAAGACTACCTTAGTTACTGAAGGTTTTCAAGCAAATATTAGGGGTATCTCTAGTTGATATCTAGGTAGTTTATTTGGAATCTGGGAAATTTTCCTATGATCATTCCAAACTCTGAGATTCTTTGATTCTGTCAAGGACGACGAAGGTCCGTATGAATCTGTCTTTTGTGTAGAATGGGTAAAGATTGTTTTAAGCACAGACAACTCTTCAACATATACATGATGGAAACACAGAAAAAGAATAACAAAAGAATAGCTTAGGTAATAGAAAATGGCCTCTTTTATCTTCCTATCAAATCTTTATTTCTATATGTATGACAACCAATGAAGTGATAGGAACTTCAAGCCCCACCACATTGTTCTCTTAATACAAATGCTCTCAGGCAAGAAAAGAAGGACAGCTACGAATCCTGGGTGATTCACATTCTGACAGACGGCCTAAAAGAAGGTGTAAAATAAATGTAAATGGTAACACCATTCCTGTTTCACTTCCTCCAGAAAAATACCTAAATGGCTTACTATATTCTTTTTCTTTTTTTAATTTGAGTTCTAGTGTGGTTAACATAGTGTTGTATTAGTTTCAGGTATACAATATAGCGGCTCAACAATTCTATGTATTACTCATTGCTCATCAAGGTAAATGTACTCTTAATCTCCTTCCCCTATTTCACCCATCTCCCCACCCACCTCCCCTCCAGTAACCTTCTATTTCTTCTCTATAGTGAAGACTCTGTTTTTGGATTTGTCTCTTTCCCTTCCTTTGTTCCTTTGTTTTGTTTCTTAAATTCCACATATGGGTGAAATCATATGGTATCTGCCTTTCTCTGACTGACTTATTTTGCTTAGCATTATATACTCTAACTCCATCCATGTTGTTGCAAATGCCAATATTTCATTCTTTTTGTGGCTGAGTAATACTCCAGTCTCTGTGTGTGTGTGTGTGTGTGGGGGGGGTGTATCACATGTTTTTTTTATCCGTTCATCTCTTGATGGACACTTGGGCTGCTTCCATAATTTGCCTATTGTTGATAATGCTGCTATAAATTTTGGGGTGCATTTATCCCCTCAAATTAGTATTTTTGTATTCTTTGGGTAAATATCTAGTTGGCTTTCTGTATTCTTTAGCACATCGGCTTTCTTAGGATAAAAAAGCATTGGGAATAAAAGGGCTACACTTAGGAATAAATTGACAGACACCAGGAGAAGGCCCTGATTGAAAGCAGCTCGTTGTCCCCATCGCCTACCAATTCCTTAATGAGAATTTGTCCCCACAAATTGAAAGGGGGGACTTTCACTGGAAGGAAAAAAAATTAGAACCCCAAGGGAGAGCTCTCTCTTCCCAGGGTTTGACTGTAAATGACCCTTTAAAAAGGGACCAGTGATATCTATGTTATTATTATGCTAAAATTAAGCTCTAATAATGAATTAGGCCATAGGAGCTGAAATCCAGAAGCATCTACCCCGGGTCAGAATGTAAGTTTCTCTGTTATCATCTGTGCTCACATTCTCCATGTGGCATTCAGTTTCCTTATCTTCTGGCGTGTCTAAGCAATACCCATCACTTATGCATTTCTTTCTTTTCTCTATTTTTTCCACATTGTGTAGGCTTTTGGCTGTGAGCTCATTGAAGGAAAGACCGAATCTTCTGTTTCTATGCTTCTAAGAAGCTGAGTAGCCAGGCAGAAAGATCATGAACTTTCAAGATGGACTGAACTTGCTTTGAATCCCACTTGACCAATTTGAAGCTCAGTTTCTTCCTCTGTGGGCACTTCTGTGAAAGTATTTTATCTAGAGATCTGACCCAGTGATTAGCACAGGGTCATGAGTCTGCCAGATTCTCCATGAGAGCATGTAGAATCATGGCCAACTTACTGGACAGTAACCAGGATTGGTGTGAGCCATTGGGAGAGGAACAAAAATAAAGTAAGACGCAGTGGGGTGGTAATGGACAAGGTATTCCCTACATTTGCCTTGTTTGCTAGCTGACTCAATGGGGCCTCACTTCTGTACAGAGATGGAAACTTTCTTTTTTAAAAACATCCAGGTAAAACAACTACAGGGTGCTTATAAATGGGAAGCAACCTTTCTTGCCCCTGTCTAACAAGCTTCTATTTTGTAGGGTGAAAAACTCCAAATGTGTTTCTGTCCGTACAGCAAATGGCTGGCTGGCGTGAGTACTCAAGTGACACATGCACCCCAGAAAACGGTTCTGTCCATACCTGGCTTAACTAAATTCTAAACTTCTTTTTTTTTTTTTTTTTAAATTTTTTTTTTTTTCTTCAACGTTTATTTTATTTTTGGGACAGAGAGAGACAGAGCATGAACGGGGGAGGGGCAGAGAGAGAGGGAGACACAGAATCGGAAACAGGCTCCAGGCTCTGAGCCGTCAGCCCAGAGCCTGACGCGGGGCTCGAACTCACGGACCGCGAGATCGTGACCTGGCTGAAGTCGGACGCTTAACCGACTGCGCCACCCAGGCGCCCCGTAAATTCTAAACTTCTTGATGGTGAGCAACTTACTTTGTCCCATGTCTAGTTCAGTATCTCTTACTTCAAGTAACAGAAGAAAAAAAAAAAAAAACCACTCTAAATGGCTTAAACAAGGAGGGAAACTTGTTGTCCCACATAACAAGAGTGCTGTAAGTAAGGGCAAGAGGGTATGTGGGGGGGGGGGGCAGGAGGAGTAATGTGGCAGCAGTGGTCTGCCCCGTGCAAAGGGCATTTTATCACTGGCATTGCTGAGAATTTTCAATGCATGGTGATAATGAAAAGCAGACTGATCTGTCGCCAGTGTTATCCTCCACACACAATGCCCCACTGTCTGCCTGTCCCTCTGGTGCGCTGCTCCCACTGCCCTCCTGTTGGTACACTGCTGGGAAAGGGGTGTGCCTCCCACCCTCCCTACTGGTTGACGGGAAGAGTAGGGAACAGAGGAATGGTAGGGACATAGGAAAGATCTTACCTCTATCTGCTTGGTTATATATCTATTACTTTAATTAGTTTATTTTTTATTATCTAAAACTCATTGCCCTGCAAAACTTTTGCGGGCTCATAGGACATTCTCATCAATGGGGTCATTCTATAGTTTTCTTGGGAGGTTACATCTCTTTTATGAATGGTCAGTCACAAACCCTTCCTCAGCCCCCAGGAGACTAAAGTTTACCTCCAGGTTGTTGCTGTTGGGGCCCCTCTACCCATAAGGGTAGCCCTGTGAGGATGTGTCATTTCCTCTCCTCGGCCAGGCCCACAGCTGGGACTTGGCAATGATGGATCTTTCACTGTGACAAACTCTCTGAGTGCAGGCGAGCTCCCTGTAGCTGTTAGCCCTTCTCCTGCCCCCTAGAGGCAAGAGGCAAACCTGACTCCATGGCTTCTTCCAAATCCCGGGATAGGGAAGGAAGTACAGCCTCCCCAGCATAGGCTGAAGCAGCGGACATTCCACCCTATTTCCCCTGGTTAGAGGGGAAACCATGGTATGGTAACAACTCTCAAGAAATACTGTCTCCAAAACACTCCTTTTCCTTCACAGTCTTATCCCAAGGGTTGTAGAGCTGGTTGCTCACAAGGTCTTTTGGAAGTGACTCATTAAGCGTCTTTAGGTCACTTTCAATGCATGTGTGTTTTTTATCCTACCGGTGTCTCAGTCACAGATGAGGCAGGGATAGTCTATCTTAACATCCAGTTACATAAACACGACATCGTCCAGTTAAAGAACAAGAAACACTCCTCCTGTGTGCCTGGGAACCCCTTTCAATTATTACCACTGCTCAGGACTGAGTCCCAGGTCCTCCCCCAGACAAATAGCTGGCCAGGAGAATGGTAACAACAAGAGTGGCTCAGACGAGTCAGTGTTTATTCATGAGCCAAAGACACAGTCACCTCCCAGAGCACATGGTCATAGTGGAGAAAGGTGATGCATGACCGAATTGAAGGGACAGGTACCCAACGGAATCTGCTAATTGGGCATTCAGTATCTGTCAAATGATAATGACTTTGGGAAGCTCAGAGTCAAGGATGCCTGCCAACAAATTCAATCTACCCTAAAAATCATTAGGCTTTTGGAGGTGAACGACAGAGTTAGAGAAAGTATGGATGGGACTGCACAGATGGCTCCCATCAGAATGAAGATGGGCTGGCCACGAGATGCTCGTGGTTTCCGGCCTGTGAACAGGCAGCAAGTGAAGGTCCGTTTCTTCGTGGGCTTTTCCTCCCTGGGAGATTCTGCCATTGCTCTGGTTTGGTCAAGTTGAAAGACCTCACTTTGATTTGCTGGCGTGTACTTTTCCCTTGGTTCTTTATGGACAGCCTAAGGCATCTCAGACAACCTCACCAGACTCTCTCATCTGTGGGGAGAGCTCAGTCGAGTGCAGGCTGCTACCCAGCATGCTCCGGGGTCCTTGTGCCAAACCCCTTTGCTTTCTTGACCTGTGAGATGCTGCATTCTGCTTCTCACTGTCAATCAGGCCAGATCGTGTCAAATTATGCAGGGCTACACTCAGCCACAAGAGCCGGATTGAGACCTACAAAATCATTTCCACATGCAGTCTAGGCCAAGATCTTTTTCTCAAGTCTGCAGTGATGCTAAAAAGGAACAGGATGCTAAAGGCCAAACACATGGAATAGGAGGTTGAAACTATGCCCTTTCCATCAGAGCTTGTAGTACCTGCCCACTACACTGCCCTATTGAGCCCTGACTTCCTTTGCTCTCTGGGTAATAGTTCCAACATCCCCCAACACCCATTCTCAGGATTTGAAAAATAAAGCTTTATTGGTGGGTTTCTATTTGTGTGTTTTCTTTTGAACATGGTGTATATTATGTCAACATCTTTCTAGGGCTTGATTTAAGATCTAGGCTAGCAATAATTCTAGACTACGTTAAGCTCTCTGCAGAATTATAGTTGTTTTTTTCTCTTTTCAAAAACACCACACCATTTGGGAAGGCAAGAGACGCAGTCTGGACAAATCATGGAGGTGTTAAGAAACACATACAACAAAGTACATGTGTGTGTACGTGTGTCACAATATACTTTTATACATAAAAATAGAGTATATGCAGAGAGATGTAAATTTTTTGCGTCTATAAAGAGATGCTATATCTAACTCAGAATGGAGAAGCGACAGTAATAAGGTGATGGGAAGGTGTGGAAAGTTTTCAAAGCTGTTTTCTTGAGCCTGTTTACCATGTACCCTGATGAGTTTGCTATTTTGCAGGGCGGTGGGGGGGGTGTAGGAAGAAATTCTGGTGGGCTTAGAGGCAGAGGAAAGTAAAAAGGAAATTTGATGACTAGGAAAGCTCACTGAATACTGATTTATCCCCCATAATCTTAAGTTCTTAAAATTGGAGCCCTGTGTTGGTTGTCCCCCTGACAAATTCTAGATTCTGTGCATTCTTAGAAATCAAGGAAGATACCATTCAATCTTTGTGGCACTTGAAGTGGACTCCTTTGAAGAAATGAAATAAGAGGCAGATGACCACATATTCTTAGTCCTCCTTTCTCACGGTCAGAGGTTCCTCTCCCTACAAAGTTGTAAGAGTCCTGGGAGTTTGAGACTTGCACTAAGTTGCATGGAGTTCACACATTCTTGCAGCCAATAGTAATGAGAGCTAATATTTACACAGTGCTTCATATATGCTTTATATTTTTCTTAAGGATTTCTTTTTTTAAAAATTTTTAAATGTTTATTCACCTTTGAGAGAGAGAGAGAGAGAGACTGAGCATGAGTGGTAGAGGGACAGAGAGAGGGAGACACAGAATCCAAAGTAACTTCCAGGGTTGAGCTGTCAGCAGCGAGCCCGACGCAAGGCTTGAACCATGAGGTCGTGACCTGAGCTGAAGTTGGATGCTTAACTGTCACTCAGGTGCCCTGTGGATTTCTGTCTGCTAATTCACCAGATCCATCTAATGATTATCTCCATTTTATAGATGTGGAAACAGGCACAGAAGGTTAAGCAACTATTCAAGGTCCCACCACTGATAAGAAGCAGGCCCAGAATTTGGTAGTCTGGTTTAGGGTGCTAGCTCATAACCACGCTGCCATGACGTTCTCATTTTGTGTTCAGTGGCAGTAAGAGGCGAGGTGTCCCCTCGAGACTGACACGAGGTGCTCATATGAATGACAAGCCATGCAGTTAGAAAAAAAGCAGCATGTGGGAGTTCAGCCCAATTTCATTCTCCTTTGTATCATATTAGTGTCCACTACAACTGAGGCAGGGGAGTCTAATCTTGGCATTCTGATATACAGACATCATGACATCTAATGGAAGAACCAGAGACATTCCGCCTGTGTTTCTGGGAGGTCCTTCCCCAAGCTCTGTAATGAGTCATGCAAAGAGTAGCTATTCTCAAATGGCATCACTTGGCTTGTGCTGCTGTGTCTTTGGAGATGGTTCTTGTTATGAAGGACAGATCAAACCAAAGTATGACTCTGTACAAGCTAGTGTTGGGGTATATATGGGGAAAAGGTGGAGAAGGGAGGAGCATGAGGCAGAGAATTGGGGTAAGACATATCATAGAAGAGTAACCTAAGATTTTGCCCTCGAGGAGCCAGGTGGATCCTTCTAAAAACGTACCCCTTACTCTGTTCCCAGACACACGTCAGCCAGACACACTTTTCCACATCCCCTGAATGTGTACTGCCCTGATTCTGAGTGCTCACTTACCCCCCACCCCAACTGTGGCTCTTCTTCCAACCCCATTTCTGAGGGAATCTTCTACAGTCTTTAGGTCTTACATAGAATCTCACGGCATCTGAAGAGTTTTCCCTGAGTACTCCCACGTCTAAAACTGTTCACAGGTGTCTGGGATTTGGCCGAACAGGGTCAAGGTAGACATCTGGGGATGTGTGATTAGCCGTAACGCCTTATCTGTGGTCTAAGAGGCAGCATCTGGGTCAGGCTGTGGGCTTAGTGGCTGCAGTTTGTAAGATGGCTCTGGGAGCTGTGCCTGAGCTTAGTGTGTGTTCTGAATGAATCTCAGCATTCTGTTATGGGTTGAATTGCATCCCTCAAAAAAAAAAAAAAAAAAAAGATATATTAGAGTCCTAGCCCCTGGTACCTCAGCATGTGACCTTATTTGGAGATCTGATCTTTACAAAGGTAACCAAATTATAAAATAATTAGGGTGGGCCCTAGTCCAATATGACTGATGTTCTTATTTGAAAAGGGGAAATCTAGACCCATACACAGACGCACATGGAGGGGAGACAGTGTGAAGTGACAGGGGAAAGGCAGCCATCTAGAAGCCACGCGGAGAGGCCTGAAACACATCCTTCCCTCACAGCCCTCAGAAGGAACCATCCCCGCGGACATCTTGATCTCAGACTTCTGGCCTCCAGGACTGTGACACAATACGTTTTTTCTTGTTTGAGCCCCAGCAAACACACCATTACTTATTGAGCATGTATTCTGTGTAAAGCTCTGTTCTCATCATTTTACAAGGATTAAGTCCTTCAGCCTACCAAAATCTCCATGGGATAGGCACCCTACTATTGTTATACCAGAAGAAGAAACTAATACCCAGAGAAGTTAAGTAAATTGCCCAGGACTCCTCAGGTAGTAACAGGGCTAGGATTTGAACCCAGGCAGTCTGGCTCCGGAGTACATGTTCTTACTCGGTATCTCACACTGCCTCAGTGGGCACTCTCTCTCTGAAAGACTGCAAACAGGTGGGGTTCAGACCATATTCACTTCGCATGAGTTTGGTTTGACCTTGAGGCAGAATGTATTTTCCAAAGATGCATAAAACCACATCTCTTCTCCCACATGCTCTTGTGGGGTGTGACCTGGAAGCTTCTATCTTCTGCCTCTGGGAAGCAGTTGCCATGTAAATGTACAACTTTTCGATACCACCATGCTGTGAGAAGGCCCAGCACATGCAGAGACCCCGGAGGATGACAGGCCATTCAAAGAAAGAGCCAGAGAGAGCCAGGGAGAACCAGGGAGCACAGAGGCAGAGGTGCTAGATATGTGGAGAAGAACTCATCATTTTGGAAATGGGTTCACCAGCCCCAGCTGCCTCAGCAGATGCCACAGGGATCACAAGCGAACCGTTCAATGGAGTCTTCTCGAATTCCTCAACAAGTAAGTCACAAGCAGAATGAAAACGTTGTGAGAGGCCACTACTTTTGAAGTTGGTTTTTACTCCGCATGAATAACTGACACGAAGCTTGACAATGTTTTAGGATAATTCAATTCGAAAAATCGTTATTTGTTAAATTCGTCACATTTGCTGAATTTAAATTCGTTGGCGACAGTGACAGAACGGAGACAGGTCTCACCCACGTCAACCTCTCCCCACATAAGGGTTCTCTGCTCTTCCTGAAGAATTAGAAGAGTCAGCTCCCCCTGCTTGGCCACCGTGGCATCAGGTGGGGACAGAGCTACCCCCTAGATGGGGCACACACCCTCTGTGGGAGTTAGTTCCCGGGAGTCCCTCTCAGACTCACTTCCCTTCCCTCTGCTACCTGCCTGGCCCATCTGGCCACTGGAAATCTGCACTGTAGCTTCGGCTGATTCACGAAAGCCTCTACCCGGTTCCCAATTCAGTCAGCAACCCTGGCTCCTCCAGGTCCCACGGCTGCACCAGGCGCGGGAGCATCTGAGTCTCTGGCCCTCTTCCCCCTTCCTCCAGTCTCCTCCGCGTCCCATCTCCACGCTCAGGAGGGATGGCGCCGCACTGCCGGGCTGCCTCGCCTTCTGAGGCTTTTCTTGTTTGCTTGTTCGCGACCGCAGGAGGGGTGCTTCTCCAAAATTGAAACTTCATAGTGTGCCATTCCTTCATCTCATTTCCAGGCCCCCTGCCGTGTGACCGTGTGACACACAGTCATTGTGTGAGAATTGAGAAGGATATTGGCAGTTTGGGAGCTGTTGTTCCTGCTTATGTATGCAAAGAACATAATTGCTAAGTGCATCATCTGCTGTAATTTACACATCCACATATAGCACCGGGCAGGGCATTCTCTTCTTCCACGGCGGCACCCAGGGTTGGACTTGCGTACACACTCCAGCCTGGAGACGAGCTGGCTGTTTGCCCAGGCCCGAGGCAGCCCAGGGGAAGACTTGAACAGCGTGGCTTCCAAGATCTCCAAAATGGAACTGGAAGAATTTCTTCCTTGGTTATCCAGAATTTTTTTTTTCCCCAGGGGAGATGCAAGGGATAAACTTGCAGCATCTCACCTCTTTTGGCACTTTTCCAAACGAGTTTTGGGTCCCTTGTAAGAGTCGGATGTGATGCTAGATCTAGGGATTTCCAGCTGTGTGCAAGGGGAGGGCCGATCCCTGCCCTCAAGACACACATGTTGGTGAGGAGCAGCTACACTTTTCTTGAGAGGATTTCACCGGGGAGAAAGCGTTTCCTCACGGCAGGTTTGGTCAGGTGCGTGGTTTGACCAAATCTTAAAGGGGCGCCGCCCTTTGACTTTGCACAACTCTTGGGTTTGTGCTGGTTTCTAAGGCACATCGACAGTTTCTTTGCTGGGCTGGGAAGCGGGAAGGGGCCTTGGGCCGGAATGTTCAGCAAGACCTCAGCATTTGGGTTAATTCATTTTACCAGCAAGGCTGAGATGCACCAGGTTGCACCCCAGAGCTCAGTTTCTTCCGGAAGCTACCCTACGACTGGTGGAGCGCCCGAAGCTGTGAAAAGTATGTGATATTCCGTGTCAGTTCTTCTCTCCACGAGGTTGTATTTTCAGCTTACGTTTTAAGACAGGAGACAAAATCAATATACGTGAAACAATAATTTCGGAGGGCTGGAAAAAGAATGTCAGGAAACTCCAGTCCAGGCATTATGATAAATAGACTCTGGTATCAGACTTCCTGGGGGTGAATTCTGGCCCTGTGACTCAGCAATATGATGTGGGGCAGGTTAAATAACCACCCTGCCTCAGTTTCCTCCCTCGTAATATGGGTAGAGAGCGCCTCTATCAGTGTCACTGTGGAAGGTAAAAGACTTCCTACATGTGAAGGGCTGAGAACACTACCTGGAATTTGGTAAGGACTTGAGGAATGCTAGGACTTAGCATTTCGCCTGCCATTCTGTATCACGTGAATGTTCTTTCTAGACTTTGCGATTTCCTTTATAGCTCCCTCATTAGATGTCAGAACCGCACCCCTAGTCACGAGACCCCTGTGAGCATAGTTATTTTCCTATCTGCAGTGGGCACTGAGGAAGAGCTGGGCCACTACCACTGGTCAGCTGTTTTACCTTGGACCACAGGGTCAACATTTTTCCATACTTTGCTTTTCTCATCTGGAATGGGGACAACAGTTCCAATCTGAAAAGACTGTTATGAGTTGAATTGTATACCCCAGAAGGACACATGGAGGCCCTAATCCCCAGTACCTGTGAAGGTGACCTTATTTAGAAATAGGGTCTAGGAAGATGCACTCAGGTAAGAGGAGGGCATTACAGTGGGCCTTAATCCAATACATCTGGTGTCCTTATGAGAAGAGGGACATTTGGACGCGGACACACACAGAACGGGAAACATCATGTGAAGACAGAGGGAAGACAACTGTGGGAAGACAGAGGCGAAGACTGGTATTATGCTGCCACAAGTCAAGAAATGCCTGGGGCCAAGAGAAGCTGGAAGAAGCAAGGGAGCTGCCTCCCCTACGGCCTTCAGAGAGAGCATAGCGCTGCCAACACCTTGATTTTGGACTTGCAGCCTCCATACCTGCACGAGAATAAGTTTCTGCTGGCTTTAAGTTATTTAGTTTGTGCTACTGTGTTACACAACCCTGAGACACTAACCCAGAGATTGTGTGCGCAGGGGACTCCTAAGGTCACATGGCAGAGGGTAACTGCTCAAAAGCGGTTATTCTGAAGGCTACTGAACAGTGAATACTACGCGCTCCATTTGCTGTTGAGGAGATTGCATTGTTGGCTGAAGGAGCAAAGGAGAAGGCTGAGTTCTTCAATATGCACACGGGACACTTCAGAAGCAAGTTTTCGAAGGGTAGCTCTTCTATTTATTCAGAGACCTTGGAGTTTCACATGAGGGAAAGGAGAGCAGCCCATGTGGGCCTTCAACCACTAGAGGGCATTTGAAGGACATCAGATCAATAGGAACCGACCTCCCGTGGTCAACCAAAGTCCACACGTTCTGTATGACCCACTGTGCAAAAGGAGAAAATGAATGACTCAAACGATGAATTTATTTATTGATTTCTTTTGGCCAGTAGCTAGTCAAGTGGTTGAGTTAGGAATTCTGAACAGGTAGAGTGTAAACATCTCAGCGTGGGTCCTATCTGACTTGTAGTTGCTCTTTCCCCAGCTGCGTATAAACGAGCAGGACAAACAACTCTAGTAGCACAAAAATCATTTTTAAACAACCAAAGAGAATAACAGGGGACAGATTTAAGCCAAGTTATGTGC
The DNA here is from genome assembly GCF_022079265.1 of Lynx rufus. NCBI lineage: Eukaryota > Metazoa > Chordata > Mammalia > Carnivora > Felidae > Lynx > Lynx rufus. Next base: position 9,348,962 of record NW_025814824.1, read on the forward strand.
TCAACTAATAAAGACAAGCAAGGCTATTGAAATAGGAAGCCCTAAGACTGGACACCTACCCAAGGTACTATGCAAAGGTACAAAGTAGAGTCTTAGACTAAAATCCCATTTAATGGAGTGCCCTGTAATTCAAATTCTGGAAAGTGACTAGGGGATGAACGGGAAAGACAAAGCCCACAGAGGCGGGGGGAGATTAGAGATTTAATTCTGTCTCATTCTCAATGATTGACATTCTGGCCAACCCTGGACAATTCACTTAACCTGTCTGGGTCATTGTTTCCCAATGTACAAAACAAGATAATAGCAGTCATCAGATCAATTTTCTAGAGTTCATTCAGGTTCTCTAATGAAAGGCGCATTATAAACACAAATTGTAATTATACCTGAGAGTGCTTTTTCCTCGGAGGGAACCAGAGGGCTTTTCTCTCTTTGAAACTTCAATTATGAAAGTTAGAATCTTATGCATTTGTCAGCGGTGGATAAAAATTTATTCATAATATGAATCATATAAGAGCAGGTTAATGATGCTCAGAGTCGAAAAGTGGGGCATTACTGACGTGAACAAATTACTTGGAACCTGGAGACTTACAGTCTGGTCCTCGTTTTTCATTAATTAACCCGGGGGCCTTGGGCAAGTCACTTCACCTCCTTGTGTCTTAGCCATAAAATGATGCAACTGCTTTAGCAAAGTATTTTCCGAATTCAGTCACTCTTTTCCTGACTTCCGCCATATCCAAGGACCATCTATATTATTAACTTGTTAACATTTCTTTTTTCTTTACTTCTTTAATCCGTTAATCTTTTATGTTTTAAAGGTTTGATTTTATTAAGTTTATTTATTTATTTTGAGAGAGAGAGAGAGAGAGACATGGGAGGGGCAGAGAAAGAGGGAGACATAGAATCCTAAACAGATTCCGCACTGCCAGTGCAGAGCCTAACGCAGGGCTTGAACTCACGAACTGTGAGATCATGACCTGAGCCGGAACCAAGAGTAGCATGCTTAACTGACTGAGCCACCCAGGTGCCCCAAAGGTTTTATTTTTAAGGTATTTCCACATCCAACATGGAGCTCAAAATTACACACCCAAATCAAGAATCACATGCTCCACTGACCAATCCACCAGGTGTCCCTATTAATCTTTTAAACTCAGAGGAGTACTGCCCATTAAAGCCTTGACCTAGACAACAATATTCATAATATTTCAGGTTTAGAGTACTAGATATACAGATAACAGATATAGATATACAGATACAGATATAGATACACAGTTACAGATATATAGATATATGGGTATATGTGTGCGTGTGTGTGTGTGTGTGTGTGTGTGTAGTCTGATTGCTCATTAAGGGACATATAATTATTAGAGAAATAGTAACTACTAGAAAATATATTTAAAACAAATACAAATATTAGACAATATAATTATTAGGAAAAAACACTCTTTACTTGTATATCACCTAAAAGCCCTCCATATCATATTAGCATAGGTACAAATTTGGAAAAAAAAATCTTGAAGGATTCTTCTAAAGCTATGAGCTTCTGAAAGAAATTAAAGTAAGTATGAAAACAAACAGAAGAGCAGCTGACAGTTTTGATAAAATTTGGATCTATACATAGCAGAGAAGCTATCAATTTTGTATACTAATGGTGTTTTCTCTACCAGACACGTATAGTAAGGCCTGATATTGTTAAGTCAGAAAAAAGATTGGCCAGAGTAGCATCAGATGGATATTGACAGGAAAAAGTTGAGAGAAAATGTCCTTTAAAAAAATATTAACTGAAAAGACAGATCCTCAAAGCAGGAGAGGAATTCATACCACAAAGCCAGGATTTGTGTTGACCGTGGCTCAGAATGTTGTAGAAAATAGAGGTAAACTTAGCAATGAAGCATTTATGGCAAATGTTTCACTACTTCCCCCTTGTCAGTAGGTGGGCGGGTACCAACAGCTTGTATTGTTGGTTCGTTCAATTAGCAATGTTGTCTGAGGGCTCACAACATTCCAGGCCCTGTTCTGGGCACTGGTCGCACACCCATGGACAAGACCCTACTCAGGGAGCCTGCTCTGCGGTAGGCTGCGGTATCCAGGGTGCCCCTATGCTGCAGCTGTAAGGCGTCTGTGCTCAGGAAACACCTCTGTGCATTCACAGCTGTTAGACCTACACCAAGTCTTTTCTTAAAATTTTTTTTTTAATGTTTATGTACTTTTGAGAGAGAGGGAGGAGTATGTGAGTGGGAGAGGGGCAGAGAGAGAGGGAGACAGAATCCGAAGCAGGCTCCAGATTAGCACAGAGCCTGATGTGGGGCTAGAACCCACAGACCGCGAGATCATGACCTGAGCCGAAGTCGGACGCTCAGCCAACTGAGCCACCCAGGCGCCCCTACCCGAGTCCTTTTACTTTTCTGAGTCCTCATTTCCCCACCTTGAAGCGGATGAGCACTATTTCCCAGAAAAGGCTGAATTGACGGAAGATCCACGAATTGACCTGGCAAGGCACAAAGAGTGAGTGCTACTCGAATGTTGGCTGAATTTGAATCTGAGAATCCCAGCATGAGAAAGGAATTTAGAGATAATCTAGCCCGTTCTTTCCCAGAAATAGAGCTGGAAGCCGCAAGAAATTTAAGCTGAGGGACACAATATGGAGCTTGGCCTGTTGCCCTGCTGCTCCAGTGTGAGATTTTTATTGTCTGGCTATGTGATTTCATTTCAAATAAGGTGATTCTACACTCACAGCTACAATCAAATGTTAACAATATAGAGTCATCTAAATGTATAATATATAAAAAATATATAGAACATATATAAATATAGAAAGGTTTAGTAATAATCATTCACATTGGCTAATCAGTCCCACCTCTCTTTAGCTTTAGGGTGAAAGAATTATATATTTTCTGCCGTGAGGTTTTTTTTTTTTTTAGACTTGATATGTTGCCACCTTTATTATATTGCTTAATACATGGCATGACGAGGATAACGTCTGAACAACTACATTTCCACATTTCCATTACAAGTAGGGGTATAGCAACCCCACCTAAGACGTGCGCCCAGTATTTTGGAGGCTCCTTATCCAGCCCTCCCCTTGCCGTATTGTTCACCTTGGGGTGAGAAGTCTAGGGGCTAAGAGGAAATGCTACTAGAGCCCTAGCCTCTCCTTCTAGACCATACTAGTAGTACCAGGACCTTAGAGTTCCCTGCCCACATGGTTCTAGCATAGGAAGGTCTCTTGCTAGGCCTTCTCCACCAGGTCCCTCTTCTTTGAGGGAGGGAGGCTTGCACAAAGGGAGGCTTGAGAAGCAACCAAGGGGTGGGTGGAAGAATGACAGTGGGCAGAGCTTGAAAGAGCAAGTTAGGGGGGCTCCTGGGTGGCTCAGTCGGCTGAGCATCTGACTCTTGTTTTTGTCTCAGGCCATGATCTCATGGTTTGTGAGTTTGAGGCCTGCATTGGGCTCTGTGCTCTGTGCTGATGGTGCAGATCCTGCCTGGAGTTCTCTCTCCCTCTCTCTCTCTGTTCCTCCCCTGCTTGTGCTCTCTCAAAAATAAATAAATAAGCTTTTAAAAAAGGAGAAAGTGCAAGTTAGGGTGTCCACACATACATGCAAAAGGCCATTCACAGTGCCGGGCAGATCAGGATTGAAGGGAGTGGAAACAAAACTGGGGTTGGGCTGTGACTTATTTCTTTTCTCTCCCCAGGTCCTATAAATATTATACTAGGACCTGCATTTGCTTTTGGTGGATGTCTGGGTTATTTCTTCTCCCTTCTTCCTGATAGTTTTCTCTTGACCATTCACTACCCTCTGGCGTATCTACTGCAGACTGACCAGGGCAGAGAGTAGAGGTTAAACCCAGATCAGGTCATTCTCCTGGTTGTGGAGTAACTAATGATCTTCACAAATTGTGAGCAGCCCTGACAAAGCGTGTCTTAGCATCACAACATCTGAAAATCTGAAGGGACCTCAGGGATAATTTCTCAAGTCAACGAGGGTAAGAAAAATGAAAGCTGGCAGACAAAGACAGATAGCTAAACAAATACACAATTAATCTAAAATCTCATGTCTACCTACGTTTATGATCATGTTGGCCTTCAAGGCATGTGATCATTAGCCAATGGTACTGAAACGTGGTTTGTTCTTAGACCAAGGGTACTTGTAGTTATGTGTCTTGGGAGTTGTATTTGCTGTCACTGTACAGGAAAGGAGCTTCACGACTATTTTCTACCCTGGAGACTATTCTATTAGAGGCATTATAATTCCTGGTCAATTTCATGGGACTCTAAAGCATTTGCTAACTCCATTTTGCTCATTTGACTAATAACATGTTTTAAGTGCTCACAACTATCCCGTTTCATCCGGAAATCTTAACTGTCTTGTATCTTATTCCTTCTGTGCCTTGCTATTCTCCTAGGCTAGGATATGCTCACCCAGGATATAATGCCAATGGCCAAGAAAAACTTAATGGTTCTTATCTCAGGTAGCATTAAAAGACCTCTCTTACGTACCTGAACTAAAAAAGTTAGTACTTTTAAATTTTCAGATAGAAAGTCAGATCTGGAAAGGGAGATAACAATGCAACCCTCAAGCTTTTGGAATTGTTTCAGCCATAGAAGCGACTTGGAGGAAAATGTTTTGGGTGGCAAATAAAATCGACCCTTCAATACCTAGCAGAAAACCAAGACAGAAGACACAGACCAAGTTGCACTGTATTGAGTCAGTTATCCACGTAGAATTAAGTGGCACTGAATGCAAAGTCCAGGAAAAGAAGGAAATGTGATGAGACAAAGGGAAATCGAGAGAAGAAGAACTCCCACAAGAGAGATCCGCAACAACACTAATGGCTGCAGTCAGGGTAGATGCGTCACAGTGACAAGGACAGCGCAGAGTGCATGGTTCTCTGTGGGTGGAGAAGGAAAAAGCTGGTGAAGAAGAGAAGGTGAGGCACGGAGGGAAGAATGAGGTATCTCCATCTCAATAACGGAGCCCTTCAAGCGTAGATCAGTTCCATTCAGAGTAGGAGGAAAAACGATTGCATCTTAATATGGGGACCTAGAACATGAAATCTTAAACTTTTCTCTGTGACACACATGATGGATGATGTTCCCAGGAAGAGCCTCCTCTGGTGAGGATGACAGGGATGAAGCAAGGGGCCCTGCCACTTCCTTTTTGTCTTCTCAAAAAGTGTGTTTGATTGCAAGGAAGAGCATGTCCATTTATATGTGGCACGAAGGATTCCCTTCTCCTGGGGGACAGCGCTTACCACAGCTAGAAGCAACAAAAGGCAGGATTTGGTAGTGCCGCTCCTGGCTAGCAAAGTCCCAGAGACTCTTTCAGCACCATGCAGAGGCCCAGCTTGGGCATGTTAAATGCCCACTCTACACAAACAGCCAGTCTATCACCCACTCAGCCTCCATACCGCACACACACACACACACACACACACACACACACACACACACACACCATGAATGTGAGTACAAGGACATGACTGATGATCCGTGCTGGCTGAAGGGAAGAGAGGAGGAAAACAAAAGTCTGAGTGTCTTGGGTGTTTGGCCATCAGAAGAGAGAAAGCTCGTGAATGGGGAGAGCTTTTTCTATAATGAGAGGAGCAGTCGGGTGCGGAAGCCCCAAATGCCCAGAATGCAGCGTATATGCTTGTTGAGTAGGTGGGTGAGCCTCACCTCCATTGCAGTGTGGAATTTCCATAAATTAGAAGCTATGGATCAAAGCTGAAGGCAAGATTTTTTATAAAATCCCTCTGAATTATCATAGTGTGCTTGACTTGCTCATAGTAAGGGTGCTTGCTACTGTACGTGGCCTCCCCTCCACTATGATGCACATAATGCTGGATCACATAGGGATAATCTTAAATCTATACTACTTTCTATTCGAAAAGTAAATCAGCAAGCATTTGTTTTTTTAACCTGTGACCCACCTCATAACTTATGGGAACCTTTCTGGCGTGTCATGCTACTGAGTTAGGCAGATCAAGACAGAGCAATTTTCCCCAAATGGCAATAAAATACAGAAAAGATAATGAGCTCAAGTTGTCACTGTGTGTGTGTGTGTGTGTGTGTGTGTGTGTGCGTGCACGCGCACGCATGCGCATGCTCTGAATCATGGGATACTATGGGACAACCAGTAACTCTTCCTGCTGAATTAGAACAGTGTGCATTATATGAGTGGATGTAAGAAGGAAAAAAGTTATATAGACACCCCTTTCCATGACCCAAAGCTTTTCAAAAAGAACCAAGTATTCTTATCTGAGTTCTACAAGGTTGGTCCTGGCATTTCAAACTGAAGAGGGCAGTAGAAAGCTAGATCAAATTGTAGTCAACAGTTTGAGCTACAACTTGTCTGAGTGAAAATGAAGCACCGTGGTGTGATATTAGAGTCACAAATAAAGAAATGTGTTGGGAAGTTTATGGGAAATGCAAAATTTATTTGACCTACATGTCTAATCACATCATTAATGCTGAAGACATCAAAACTAGAAAAACACAGACTATGAGCCAAGGGTCCCAGGAAATTTGAGGCCGGCTACATTCAAGTCATGGCATCCTGTGGGGAGAGTAAAGGTGAAAAGTGGAAACAGGCTGGTTACATATAAATTCAAGGAGCTGGAGCTTGGGTGGTCATGTGACTGCATCTCTAGGCAACTTTTCTTGAGTAGTAGATGCTCTATAAAGTGACTTCTGTGCTTCAATCTCCTGTCTGTATGATGAGGACAAAACAGCACTTTCAACCTGTAGTTTTGATGTTTATGTGGGTTAATATGTGCAAATGAATTAAAGCAGTCACTGATGTACAATGAGTGCTACATAAGAACTTGCTATTAAAATCCAAACATCTAACCACGAATAGGCAAGGCAATCTTGAAAAAGAAGAAGAAAGCTAGAGATTTCACAATCCTAGATTTCTAGATATACTACAAAGCTGTAGTAATCAAAACAGCATGGTACTGGCACAGAAACAGACACATAGATCAATGAGACAGAATAGAGAGTCCAGAAATAAACCCGCAATTACAGGGGCAATTAATCTTCAACAAAGGATTACAAAGCAAGAATGTGCAATGGGAAAAAGAATGTCTCTTTAACAAATGGTGTTGGGAAAACTGGACTGCTACTTGCAAAAGAATTAAACTGGACTGCTTTCTTACACTATACACAAAAATAAACTCAAAATGGATTAAAGATCTGTGTGTAAGACTGAAACCATAAAAATACTAGAAGAGAGCAAAGGCAGTAATTTCTCTGTCATCAGCAGCAGCAACTTCTTTGTAGATATGTCTCCTGAGAAAAGGGAAACAAAAGCAAAATTAAACTATCAAGACTACATCAAAATAAAAACTTCTAAAAAAAGGGGGGGGCACCTGTGTGGCTCTGTCAGGCATCCAACTCCTTTTTTTTTTAAAGTACTTATTTATTTTTGAGAAAGAGAGAGCAGGGGAGTGGCAGAGAGAGAGGGAGACATAGAATCCAAAGCAGGCTCCAGGCTCCTAGCTGTCAGTGCAGAGCTCGATGCGGGGCTCAAACTCATGAACTGTGAGATCATGACCTGAGCCAAAGTTGGATGCTTAACCAAATGAGCCACACAGGCATCCCATTTGGACATCCAACTCTTGATCTCAGTTCAGGTCTTGGTCTCAGGGTCATGAGTTCAAGCTTTGCATTGGCCTCCACACTGGGCACAGAGTCTATTTAAAAAAAAATAATAAAAAAGTTCTGCACAGCAAAAGAAACTACCAACAAAACAAAAAGATATCTACAAAATGGGAGAAGATATTTGCAAATTACATATCTGATGAGGGATCAGTATCCAAAATACATAAAGAATGTATTTAACTGAACACCAGAAAAATAACTGATCTAATGAAAAATGGGTAGAAGACATAAACAAATGCTTATCTAAAGAAGACAGACAGATGGCCAACACATAAATGAAAAGATGCCCAGCATCACTCATTATCAGGGAAATGCAAATAAAACCCCAATGAATAGTACCTCACGCCTGTCAGAATGGCTAAAAAGAAAAAGCCTCAAAAAACACTAAATGTTGGTGAGGATGTGGTAAAAAAAAAGGAATCCTCTTGCACTGTTGGGAATGCAAACTGGTGCAGCCACTGTGGAAAACAGTATGGAGGTTCCTCAAAATATGAACAAGAGAAATACCATACGATCTGGTAATTCCCGTACTGAGTATATATGGAAAGAATATGAAAACACTAATTTCAAAGGCTATATGCACCCCTATGATTACAAGCAGCCCAAGTGTCCATGTATAGATGAATGGATAGAGAAGATGTTGTGTGTATATATATATATATACACACACACACACACACACACACACACACACACAATGGCATATCACTCAGCCATAAAAAAGAATAAAATCTTGCCATCTGCAACAACATTCCTGGAGGATGTAATGTTAAGTGAAATCTGTCAGAGAAAGGCAAACACCATATAATTTCACTCATATGTGGAATTTAAGAAACAAAATGAACAAAGAAGAGATTAAAGAAAACCCAAAAAACAGACACTTAACTACAGAGAACAAACTAGTAGTTACCAGAGAGGAGGTGGGCGGTGGGATGGGTAAAACAGGTGAAGGGGATTAAGGAACGCACCCATCGTGATGAACATTGAGTCATGTATAGGATTGTTGAATCACCATAGTGTACATCTGAAACCGGCATAACACTGCACATATATCACACTGGAAACAAACAAATAAACAAATCTCCAACATCTACTTCTGTATGTCTATAGTCTCATTATCAGCACGTCACAGTAATGACCCCGAGTGAACGAGAAATGGAAATAGGGTTCATCTAATGCTGAACATGACATGGAAGGATATATAAAGTTCACAAATTCCTCAAAGGGTCATAAGGAGCCAGTGCTTATAGGGTTAACAATGAGTTGCCTGGAAAAATGTAGCAGTTCAGAAAAACTTTCCCCAGGGTTATGGATGGCCGTGTCCTCATTGTACCCTAGGTTTAATAGGAAAACTTTATATGTGGGATTGTTAAAGTTTACTGTGGTCGATGCTAAAAATCTTAGGGTCACAGTGACAGAGTCAAGGAGGCCAGGACAGGACCAACAGTGATGGCTGATTGGCAGTGAAGGGGAAAAAGAAATCCAGTATTTTCCTCCCAGAAAATAAGGTTGTGAAATTTTTGCATTTGTTGTGTGCGTATTCATGTGACTACAGACGTGTGTATTAGTCTACTACAACAAAATTACATAGACTGAGTGCCTTAAACAGCAGAAACTGATTTTCTCACAATTCTGCAGGCTGGAAAGTCCAAGATTAAGGGCCTGTCATGGTTGGTTTCTGGTGAGTTCTCTCTTCTAGGCTTCCAGGTGGCAGTCTACTCACTATGTTCTCCTGTGATCTTTCCTCTGGGAGTAGGAGAGATCTCTGGGGTCTCTTCCTCTTCTTATAAGAACACTAATCCTACAGACTTAGGGCCTCACCCTTATGACCTCACTTAGCCTCAATCACCTCCCTAAAGGCCTTATCCCCAAATGTATTTACAGTAGGGGTCAGGACTTCAATGTAGCAATTTGGGCGAGAGGAGGGAGTACACAATTCAGTCCATAAAAGTGTGTGCATCATTTTAGGATTGGTTGCTTCTGACATTTGGGCAGAATTTTCCTGTCAATTGTTGTAATGTTTATTTTCCTAAAAGGCAAACTGATTCTGGATTAGCCTTTCAGAATTAGCTCTTCTGATAGGGATTAGGAGAGAATGGCAGAAGAAAAGGAGAGAAAATCCCAGTAGAATAGACTGGAAAAGAAAAATAGCTTAAACTAGACTTTTTGTGGCTAAAAACCTCACAAAATAAGATGTGCTGATCTGTGATGTGACCTAAGTCAAACCCTGAGTATTCCTTCTGTAATCCCATCGGAAATATGTTTGCACCCAGTTTAATCATAGGTTTATTCAGATAAGTAATGCGCCAGTTGCCAATGCTATCTTGGACAAGGAATATATAAAAATCAGGAAAGTGGCCTCAAAAGAACTAATTCTACCTCATGTTGCTGGTCTATTTTTGCTAGGATTATATAAACATTCATTTTTTTTTGGAGGATGGACCAAATACCTTTAGCCGAATTTCAAGATATTTAGGGACCCTGAAAGAGTGACATTAGAATCACACCTAGTCAATTGTAAATATTTAAAAATACTTCATGGTGTTCTTATACCTCTTTCTAGAGCTATGCTATAAAAAAAGACGAGCTTTCAATCAGAATTTTTTCTATATCTTGTCCATCCACCACCAAAAGGCACTACAGCCAGGCTAGAGGTCATGGTCGCTTAAACTGCACTTGATGTATTTAGAGGTATTTATCAAAGAACATTTACTATGTTCAAGGAACAACCACAGACACTGTGAACATAAGGATTTTGCAAGTCAGTCTTTTACTCCAATATCTATAATCTATTTGGGGCAAGGCACATATACACAAACACTGATAATAAATAAGGAGCTGATATTTATCTAGCACTTCTCATGTGCAAGGCATTTTCCATTTTCATTTCACTTAACCTAATTCTTAGCAAAGTCGAAGAGATGGTTACCCTCATTTAACATATGTAGAAACAAAACTCAGGGAGATTCCATGACACCCCAAAGTCACATGGGAAGAAAGAGAGAAACTAGGAGTTCAACCGGTTCTGTCCATTGCAAAAGCCTGATCTTTCAACAACTAGGCTCTGGTGAAAGGTACTCCGGGTCTAGCATTAACTTAAAATGATTTGGATTTTAGGGGGAAATGTGATCAGGTGGCAAAATAGAGGAAAGCTTTGGGCTGGAAATATAGAAATGTTGAGAATATACTCCGAAGGCAGGAATGGGTACAGTGAAGAAGTGTCAACAGTGCATGAAGGCAGGAAATTACAAGGCAGGTTGAGGAGATGAAACCTTAGTGAATCATGGAGTCAGGCTAATAGGGTAGACCAGGGCTATAGTACAGGTTGGCAAAAGTTAAGCTAACGAATTTGAAAATCATCTCATAGGTGCTAATGAATTAAAGCTTTTGAGTGGATGTATATGAAGAAAGAACCATTTAGAACCATTATCTCACATGCAAAATGTATTGAAGATGGGGAGAAATGGAAGGTTAGCTGGTAGTTGTCAGTCCTAGCTGCATATTAGAATCCCCTGGGGAGTTGTTTTTTAAAAATGTCAATACTGGACCCCACCCCAGCCCAATTTAATTGGAATCTCTAAGGTTGGGACCAGACAAGAATTTTTTTTAAAGCTCCCCCAGGTGGTTCTAATGTGCAACCAGGGATGAGACTCACTGAGTTAGATTATTGCAATCATGCAGCATATAATAAGTTTTTGAGCTAGGATGATAGCAGAGGAAATGACCAAATGCAGCAGACACTGTGGAGGCAGGGGAGAAAATAATAGCTATATTTGGGGAGAAATTATTATAGGTAGGGAGGAGGGGGGGAGACAAAGACGTTACATGAGTAACTCTGACAAAATTATAAGAGAATAAATTCAGGAGGACGAATCATGTGGGGCTGGCAAAGTTTTCCATCTTAGGTATGCTATGTTTCCATCAAGAGTAGAATGTTCCGGGGAGTCTGATGTTCAGCGCTAGAAGGAAGGAGACATCATGAGAAGAGATGAAATCTCAGAGATGGACAGAATTAAAAGGCAAGAGGGTGTAGGACCTTGGGAGATGCCAACATGGAGGGGTAGCAGAGGAAAAAGGGAAGCAAAAAAGAGAAACAAAATGCAGGCTCCAAAATGAAGAAATGGGGAAAGGGAAGGCCAATGGTGGAAAGTGCTACCAAATGGGGGTGATATAACCTACCAAGCCCCGTGCCCTCAATATGCAAGAACAATAATGTTGCCGTGGCTGCAGCAGCTGTTTTTGTCTTCCTATCTGGGGCTCTCAAGCACACAATATTGCTTGCTGCGAATGCAATCTGGTCTCTTTGCTAGATGAGAAAAGAAAAGCATTTGAAGTATGTGCCTCCATGGAGGAGCTTATTAAATAGGCTGAAGGTCTCTGGGATAGGTTGGAAGGAATAATACAGGAAGGAAGCCAAGACAGGGAAGTTTTTTTAGGAGGCAGAAGGGAATTAAAATTGCTATCAACAAGTTGGCAAATAAAAAACAGCGACACAGAGAAGAAACAGAACCAGAGGAAAGACAGCATTTCTAGGGAGAGACAATAGATAGGAACCTTGATAATTTTAAATGTGAAGCCGTTGTGTTTCAGTTCCATCATTCAATGGTAAGGAAGATTCGGGTTCTATTGGGTTGGAAGAATTCTGAAGACAATACTATCCAACTGCATAAAAAGTCCACTGCAGAACAAACAGGCTACTAAGACGGTCATCAAGCTTTAATAACATCTGAGCTGGCCATTTAGTTGTCTTCAAATTCTTAAAAAAAAATCAGTAAATGAAAGGAAAAGAAAAGCAGCTGTCATAAAGGTGTAACATGAGCTCTCTAGAGGCATGTTGAAAAATCAAATTTTATTTCCTTTTCTGATAAGTTCCTTGGCTTGTTGATTAGAGCACTGACAGAGAAATGTGTATCTGACAACGTCTTTCATGACGTTTTATGACCAACATGGGGCAATGTTAGATGATGGGACATTAAGTGGATTCATAGCTGCTTAAATGATTATAAAGATCATTGGGCCAGCAATCAAACATGCAGGCTCTGGTCTGATTCCACCACTTAGTACCTATTACCTGAAGGGAGTTTTCATACTCTCTGAGCTTCAAATTCTTCATCTCTAAAATGGGTTCAATAACAGCTGCCTTTTGTTGCACATGGGATGAGTGAGTCATTATTATGGGAACAGGTTCTGCAATTTCAAAGGTCTTATGACCTCAGGGGAAGAGATGCTGGTGATGGGCAGAATCCCAAAGCCTCACCCTAACCCCCAGAACTTAGAGATATGTTACATGATGCAGCAAGGGGGAATGGAGGTTGCAGATGGAATCAAGGATGTAAATCATCTGAGTTTAAAGGAGATTATCCTGGATTATCTAGGATGCACTGTAATCTCAAGTTTCTTTAATGGGGAAGAAGAAGGCAAAAGAATCAGAACCAGAGAGATGGCAGAGAGATGGCTACTGCTGGCTTGCAGCAAAAAGTCAAGCAATGTAGGGGCCACAGGCCCAAAGAATGCAGGCAGCCTCCAGAAGCTGCAAAAATCTAGCAAATGGATTCTCTCCTCAAGCCTCCAGAAAGAATACAACCCCACTTCTGACCTCCAGAATTAGAAGGCGATCAATTTGTTTTGTATTAAGCCACTAAGCTTGTGGCAATTTGTTAAAGCAGCAACATGAAACTAATACCATGCCTTTGTAGAAGCCTTTCTCTAATAAAGTCCCAGAATCCTGTGCTCTTGGTCCTAACTGATACAAAATTCCTATTAATTTATATGAAGTCATAGAAAGTATACCTCTATAATTTGGATGTAATACAAAACTGGAAAGGACAGCACATATACTGCCTAAACTCCTGATAAATCTAAAAGATCTTTATGAATCATATTAAGATAGAGTATCACAAGGAAATATAAACTTTTCCTTTTAGGTTCAAAATACACATTGAATAGACCATGAATAGACCAAAAGTTGCTCATGAAAAAACAGAGGAACTTTAATTTAGTACAAAGTCATAATAAATCAACGGTGACTGATAAAAATCCCATGCAATTCTAAGGCTGCACTGATAGAATGTGGGCAAAGAAATGATAAACAGTTTTATTCGACTCTAACAGATGAATATGCTTTTCCTGCTGGAACATTGCATAAGTGACTAATTGTATATTTGCAAAGTCAAGAGACCAATAAGACAAAACCTTCTATATTAATGCTAGGATTGGCCAGCAACATAAGAATCATCTGTTTAAAAAGAGAGATCTATGACCCCTATCCTAGAGCTACTAAATCAGAATCCCTGAAGATGGGACCAAGAACATGTATTTTGTGTTTTCGGCAAGTGCCCTTGGTGATTCTGATGTGTAGGACATGTCTGATCTATGGACCCCAGGTCAGAAGCAAATGGTCAAGTCACTAAGATAAAACATGGGTGTAGACTGTGGAATCTCACATTCAGGGAAGGCTCCATAATTTTCTTCACATACTTGAAGGGATATCAAATGACTATCCTCTGCAGTTATACAGAATAAACAAAAGGGTACAAGAGACCAGCAGGTACTTTTCAGTAATTGAATTTATGTGTATATACCCCAAGTTACGCCAGGCTATTCTGACCTGAAGGTTGAAAATGGGTCCAAGTAACTGTAACAAAATAGTATTTCTATGGCTACATCCCAACCTGATGGTTGCAGACTCCAAGCTTCTCTCCCCCAAATGTTTTTGGGAGTCTCCAAAGAGTATCACATGTGTCTTTGAGAAAGGCAGCTCTTCGTCTCTAAGAATCCATAACATATGTATCATTTTCTGTCTCTGGCTGACTACTGCATGTTACCAAAGGTACCACGGTAGCTTCATTATTCAAAGAACCCACTAAGGTCTCTACCACAGAGACCTATGATGTTTTCTTCAGCTACTTCTTAGTTTCCAATGACTATGGTTCCTCTTAGGTTCAGTCTGCCAGCTCCCCTTGAAACTAAATGTGGTTTAACAATTACTGCAGTTAGGGAAGGTTCATGGTCAATTTATGACACCCTCTGTCACACAGACTTCGGCTGTCAATATTTTATAGACAACCTTCTTTCCTTTCTCCCTTATCCCTCCTTTTCTACGTTGAACTTACTCTGCAGTCCCTCTCCCCAGGAAAGAGACAAATGACCAGAATTAACTCCAGTGAGCTTAAGGAGAAAATGAAAAACTTATTGTATGGACACAGGGGTATTTCAAGAGGAGGTATTCAAGTTTTATAAGGGATTACAATGAGAAAATCCAAAAGTGTCAGCAGCCAAGGCAGAAACTCTATGGAGCCACAGACCTTTCTCTTAGTCATTTGCTGCATGCATTTTGAGGCCAGCTTTCATTGCTTCTCTATGTATAGGGTAGAGAATGTCTTCCCCAGTTGACACTACTTTTCTGAGTATTCAACAAAGATTAACCAGAGTCTCTGGGTGCTACTTAAAATTTCCTGGGAAAGAGAACCAAATGGGCCCATTTTGGGTCAGGTGGTCACCCCTGGTTCAATTAATGGTAGTTGTAGATCATATGGTCCATTGCCTTATTAGCAGATACAGAAGTAGAATTTCTAAGAAGTAGTATGAGCAATGTTTCTCTGTGAAAAACACTGTCTTAGAGACATGGGATTGGCAGGCATCAGAAGGATTTTATGTCACTAACTTTGGGCCAAATTTATACTCCTCTACTCTTTTTTCCCTTTGAATGAGTTTTTCCCACAAGACCTTTTGTGCATAGACTTCTTTGGGGCTGCTCAACCAGTCTCTGCAAGACATGGTTGACCATGCCTGCTTTCCAGCATAAACAGAACCTTCATTCTCCAACTAAGATCTCTTTTACGAATGATTATAAGGAGACGAGCTTCCTACCCCAGGAAGTACTAAAAGCAAGAAGAACCACCTATAATAAAATTGTAGAAAAAGATATCATGCTCCTTGACGTAATAGGATATACAAGATCATTTTAAAACTCATCAGTATCTTAAATTTATAGGTAATATAAGTTTACTGACCAGCCAACTGAAAGTTGAATTAACATAGTCTCATCTAAATTGTCTAAAAGCTTGAGAACTAAAAAATAAACCTACTCTCAGAATCTGATATATGTTTTAAAAAAAAACCAAGTTCTTCTATGACTACAAATCCATTTACTTTGCCAAGAGAAGGAGGAACACACAGCGTTGCTAGTTGTAAATTAGGTATTTATCAGTTGGAGAGGTTTTCTTGTGCTCTTTTTACCAAATGTTCTGGGGATTTTAAGAGTGGCTTTCCAGGTCATCAAACTAATTACCTTCAGTATTTCTTAAAGAACAGAGGTGGTAAGAAAAACTCACTCAGATGGTGTAAATGAAGCACCAGCTACCTCGAATACAAAACAGGTGCCCAGCAATGTATTTGGGGCAGTTGATGCTGTGTTTGTTAAGTGGGCACCATTCAGATTTCAGGTCCATTTGGCGACTTCACTTTTTGTTTTTGGCAACTCCATTTTAATTGTGTTTAATGATGAACATAGAATTCTGGAGTCTTGATTTTCTAGTTGTGTGTGTGTGTGTGTGTGTGTGTGTGTGTGTGTTTAATAAACGAACTGTGTTTTCACTACTTTTTCCATTCTTGTTTCTTTCTGTAGTTTTATAGAGTGTGAACATTTATGTTATTATACTTGGAAAGCAAGTGGTGCCAGTAGCTCTAGAACTGTTTAGGTCTTCAGGTCTTTCAGCTGCCTGTTCATGCAAGAGATTCCTGAATTCTCACATCACTGCACTTTAATCCCATGGAGAACGGGGGACAGTATATGGGTCATCTTTCTTGCTACAAATCAGAGCAAAGACGTAGGCCTTCCCCACGAAACTCCCTTTCTCCTCCAGTGGAAAAACATTTAACTATTTAATAACTAAGTGAACAGACAAGGAGGCATCATGATATACTAGGGAGAACATGGGTCTACCAAATACACAGACATGAGTTTGAATACTAACTTGATCCCTTGCTCTTTTGGCTTTGTTAAATGCGAATCACAACAGTGACCACATGGGGGTTTTAGAAAAATTAAATAATAAATATAAAAGCACCATACGTGCTCAATAAACATTATTTCTTTTTCCATTGCTTCAAAGTTTGAGGAGAGGATTAATGGGGGCATGTATGTCAATAGTGCTTGTACATTTTCGAGTCAAGAAGTCCTAGGAGATTTTCATATGGCTATGGACTTTCTCCTGGGGAAGGGAGGAACCCATATAGATGGAAAAAATAAAGAATTAGGGCTCAATGTGGGGAAATTCACGGACCTTCTGAACATACCATCAGCAGATGGTATTAATAATGTTAATTGTCATCTCCCTGGTTGTTGCTCGGTTCTGTCCGAAATCCTTAGTCAGGGTTGACCTCAACATACAGGACCAATGTGATGTTAAGGAGCCTAGCAAACACAGAATGTTCTTTCTATACCCAAGACCCTGAATTTAAGGCTTAGATCACTGTTCAAAGATTTATGTTTGCTAACTGAACTTTGAACCTTGTCTTGAGATCAGATTGTAGACAAAGAGATCCTGGGGACCTGAATGGAGATGGAAGGAAGGAAAGCAAGTGACTGATCTCCAACAGTTTGGGGGAAAGGTTGGAGAACAAGAGGCTGGGGTTCTTAGGTTTTTTTCATCCACTTTATAACTTTAATCAAGTATTTGTCCTAGCAGATGCACAGTCTAAAATTCATATTTAAATGTGTGTTACATTTTTATTTTTTATTTTTTAACGTTTATTTATTTTTGAGAAAGAAAGAGCTTGAGTGGGGGGGTGGCAGAGAGAGAGAGACAGAGACAGAGAGACAGAGAGAGAGGGAGACACAGAAGTCTGATGTGGGGCTTGAACTCAAGGACTGTGAGATGGCGACCTGAGCCGAAGTCGGAATGTGTAACTGACTGACCTACCCAGGTGCCCCTAAATATGTGTTACATTTTAAAAAATCAAAGTAAACATACACCCAATTAAAAAAAATGAAATAACTTAGAAAACAAAACAAAAACAAAACCTGAAACACTTGTCTACCAACATGCCCCTACCCAGTCCACATCTCTTTCTCAACAGAAAAATCTAACTGGTTTTAATTCTACTATCTTTCTACCTTATTTATTTTATGAACCTCCTCCTATAAGAAGTTACGGCTTAGCTTACCTCACTTATTTAGTGGGGAGAGAGAGAAAGAGAGAGAGGTGGGGGAAGGGAGGGAGGGAAGAGGGTGAGAGAAAAAGGGGGACTGAGGGAGGGGGAAGGGGGAAAAGGAAAGGGGAGGGGAGAAAGAGGGACGGGGAAAGAGGGAGAGGGAAAGAGGGAGAAATGGAGGGAGAGAGAGAGAGAGAGGGAGGAATATGGAGGGAGGGAAAGAAAATACATCTAGGGTAGCCATTTCAGTTGGAAATTCTTTCAACCGAAGAATATCTCTTTAGGACAGAAAATGTGTATCTTGCTATTTTCTGTGTATATGTGCTGCCCTTCATTTTCTTAGTTCTCTTCCTTTTAGGAAATTCTTCTAATCACAGTCTGTTTCTCCTCTTTTAATTTTCTCTTTCTCTCCTCACAGTATGTTCTGGGAGAGTATCTTGTCTTTATTTTCCACTCTTTCCTTTGAACCTGTTTTTTTTTTTTTGTAATTACTTTTTTAATTGCTGAGAGCTATTTCTTATTCTCTGTTCCTTTTTCATAGCCTTCTGTTCTTGGTTTATGGATGTAATATTTTCTCAAATTTCTCTTAGGAAAAGAGGGTTTTCTTAAAGTTCTTTCTTGTTCCTTACATTATCTCACTTTCCTCTCAATCAGTTTTTATTTTTGTTTAGTTTGGTCTTTTTTTTCATGCTGAAAGTTTTTATGAAATAACTGAAAGCCGTTGGTTGTTGGTTTATATTATGAATGAAGGAATGTTGACAACAAACTCCATGGCTGTAGGAGTGCAGCTTATAAATGGACAACATTGCTATAGTATGAAGAGCAGGGAGCCAGCCGTGTTTGTCTTGTGCTGTGTGTGTGTGTGTGTGTGTGTGTGTGCGCGCGCACAGGTGTTGGAGGGGCATTCCAGAAGTCAAAAGGAAGTCTTTATTTGGAATACCAGAACTATACCAACTTTCCTAATTTTTCATTAGATGGTATACAGTCTGTTCAATTTCTTCAGAAAGGAGAGCCCTGGGGTTTAGTTGTTGTTGCTCTGTTTAGGGCCAAACACTTAGTTGGCTGCTGGCTCTGCCAGGGAGGGAGAGGGCAGATTTTGTATTACGAGCCTCTGTTTTCAGTCCTTCTCCATTTCTGCCCTATCTGCTTTGCCAAGTCAGCAGTCTTGTGGAGATTCTTCTGAGAAGGAAAATGTCCTCCTGAGTTGCATCCCTTTGTGAGACTCTCAGGTTGGAGCTTTCTGTACTTCATTGACTCATGGTCATTTTTCCATTTGCTTTTCACATTTAAGGAATTTGTTGAAATGTGTGGTCTGACAACAATCCCTTATTCAGTGTACTCTAAGGAAATCATCGTTACCATTTACGGGGAGAAAGGGGAGACAAATGAGGGAGTAGAGTAAGCCATGATGATATGGAAGTCATAGCAACACTTAACAAAGTCCCTGCCCTCTCTTACTGTCCAGAACCCTGATATTTTTAAAGTAACCTCAAGCACCTAATCTGAAAGAGCTGTCACCCTCTTGTCCATGCTGCCCTGGCTCAGTTTCTTAACCATCCAGTTCCTCTTCCTTCTGCACTGCTCCATATATATACCATGTGTGTCCTCTGACATGTCACATCTCTCCATTCAAAATGGCACACCACTGAGTAGTAGTCTACATTTCACCCAAGTCTACATTTTCCCCAGGAATATTTTTTCCTTCTGAAAACAGGTGAAAGAGAAAGAGTGTCAGCATTTACCTGGCACTGTCCCAATTCCGTGTTCTGGGGGTTTGGGAGCAGGGAGGGCTGTTAGTCAGCACTTTTAATGGTTATTAACCCATCAGAAATGAAAGAATGAATTTCCCTAAAGCAATAAAAGGGCAAGGTCAAGTCTTTTTCTTCACAGAGAATAAAGCCAAGCAGCTGGGCAATGAAAGACAAAGGAAGAAGAGAGAGCACATTCCTGAGAAATAGTTTTTTGTTATAGGAATGGGTTTCTGTGTATTCACAAAATTAAATAACTGGTAAAACTTTTAATAGAGAAGATGACTGAATAAAGCCTTTGTTTACATTTCTTGAATAGCATTCCATTCACTAACTCAAACAGCTGAAATGACTTTTGAATTTTACTCAAAGTCATGGAGATATATATCCACTTTGGTTGTCTGGCCCATCACAGTCATAAATACCAAGAGTGAAGGCCAGTAAATCTGCCATTTCATAGCAAAAACAACACCATGACAATTTAACTAATGATTCCCTCACACCACTTTTATTATACAAAGAAAGGTTTCTCTTTTTGACAGAGAAAGACATCCTTCATGGATTCTTTTCCAGAAAGGCAGAAATGTGTGTCTTGTTGATATAGAACATTAAACTCAAATACAGAAATAAAGCAAAGAAATAAGCCTGCCTCCTCTTAATGCTTTTTAGGATGACTTTCTCCCACTCTCTTACTTTTTCATATTCTTTCTATATATAGTTTATAAGAGGATATCTTAAGAGTTTGACTGAGCTGGTGCCAAGCATTTGATGGACCTCATAGTGTGGGTCTAGTCAAGATTTCTTTTATCCCTCACCCCTTTTTTTCTAGTCAAACTATTCTAGTCGCTATCCCTTAAACATGCCCAAAGTCTTCCTACTGGGATGCTACTGCATACATTGTTTTCCTTGCCTGTAAAGTTCGCCTCCCACCTATATGCCAAAAAGTTCCACACCTCCTCCAAGGTTCAGATTCCACTTGCTCCGTAAATCTGTTCTAGACTGGCCTCGTCCTTTTGACATATTCTTTTCCTGTTCCAAACTTCCATCACTTGAAATGTCTACTTTGTGTTATGGCTCTTGTGTATACACTGCCTCTCTAGTATCTCTCTGACTACAACAAGATCACTCAAACTTTCAACTTTTGTGAGAGTCAGGGTGTTTGCCCATTAGGGTATTTCATGAAAAAAGCAAGCATCAATTTAAGAAGAATTTTTTTTAAAGATTTATAATTCTTAACTTAAAAGACACATTTTAAAAATAAAAAATAATGATTATTTCATAATCAAGAAAAGGAAATATTGTTGAAACATTTCATCAAAATATCTATAGCTAGCTAGACACAAATAGATCAATCCAAAGGTCAATTTCCTCTTCCAACCATTTCCCCCTTATTCTCTAATACTGCTAAGGCTGAAAAATTCTAGTTCACAGTTTATGGCTTTAACAGGTAGTTATGGACCTTGTACTTGAACCCAGATCAGAAACTGGGAATAGATCTCTCTCTACAAACTAATTGCAGAACTCCTCTTTAAGGTGATGGCACATCGACTACAAATCTGGAGAAGTGAGGGATTTATGTTGGGAGAGAGGAATCAAGGATTTCTAATGCACCGTTTGGTTTCACTGGGGTCAGTGAGGTATTTCTTCATATTCTATGGATGCTTGTGTACATGGGTTTAAAATATATGCAATGATAGGTTATAAATTCTGTTCATAGGTAATTAAAATAAAGCATTAAGAGTTGAGAAAGGGTCAAAATGGCGACTGAGCTGTTTTCACCTCAAGCATAACTTCCTAAGAACGTTTTTAGGTTAGCTGAAGTTCATGATGTTTCACTCTGAAATAACACGTTCAGGATATAATATTTGTTAAAATAGCTAATATTTAGTGCATGATAACTATATGCCAGGCAGCATAAGCATGTTATGTGTGACCCTTAGGACAATTCTTTGAGGTAGGTACTATTATAAACTTTATTCGCTGATAATGAAATTGAGTCACAGAGGTTTGAAATGACTTCTAAAATCACATAGTTTTTGTATGGTACAGCCGGGGTTTGAACCCAGGAAACCTGACTCCAGAAACTTAAGTCATAGCCACTATGATTTCATTCTGGATTACACCATTTAAGAAAGCTACTTATAGAAACAATTGTGGCCAGAAAGAATAACTTCATTAAAATGTTTTTTTTTTAATTTTTAAATGTTTATTTATTGTTGAAAGACAGAGCATGAGCATAGGAGGGGAAATGAGAGGGAGAGACACAGAATCTGAAGCAGGCTCCAGGCTCTGAGCTGTCAACACAGTGCCCGACGCAGGGCTCGAACTCAAAACTGGCAAGATCATGACCTGAGCGGAGGTCGGATGCTCAACCGACTGAGCCACCCAGGCGCCCCTAAAATGTTTTAATCTCATTCATCATTCAATAAAAATTCATGCCAGTACCATTTCCCCTGACCGCAAGTGTTTTTGTGTATGAAAAGACAATATTTGACATGACTATCATTTTCTGTGCCAAAAGAAGTTACAAAATCAACAGCTGCAATTTGGTTATATTTAGAACGTCAGTATTTCCCTCAAAACTGAAAGAATGTTACCAGTAATGTGGCTCGCCATCACTTTTATTCTTGAACAAAGTACTCTGTGATCAGGGGCATCCTTTTTTCTTTGTCTAGTGATGCCCTTCCCCTCTACACATATAACTGGTATAACATTTGGTATTTATTCCAAGACAACCTACACCACAGTATATAAAATGATCATTCACTAAACAAAAATCTTCAATGGCACATATTTTCATTAATAAACAAATGAGAAGTTATCCAGCAGTCATTTCTTATACAGTTTATCGCTGAACAAAAGTGGGAGTGGAGAGTATTAGGGGTGCTGACCTCCCTGTACAGTTGAAAATCTGCCTATAACTTTTGATTTCCCCCAATATTAACTACCAATCACCTACTGTTGACCAGAAGTTTACTAGTAACAAAACAGTTGATTAAAACCTATTTTGTATGTTATTTGTATTGTATAGTACATTCTTCCAATAAAGTGAGAGAAAAGAAAATGTTATTAAAAAAACCATAAGGAAAATACCTTTTAGTAATGTATTTCTTTAAAAAAATCCATGTATAAGTGGACCTGTGCAGTTCAAATCTGTGTCACTCAAGGGTCAACTGTATACATATTGCTTGTAAGCCAAATGGGGTTTGACTAAACTTTAAAGCAAAATGTCAACCAAGAGCACACAATATTAATTACTCTTTTATACAGTATGATACTGAAATTCCAAAATGTTCTCTTATAAATGAATTTTACCAATAGCTCACTTTGTGTTGTGGTTTAAAAATATGTCCACAAATTTTTTGACACTCTTCTCTTCAAAAGGTCAGTGTTGGTTCTCTTCCCCTTGGGCATACACTGGACTTAGTAACTCACTTCTAACAAATAGAATATGGCAGAAATAGTGTGGAACTTCTGAGATTAGGTCATAAAAAGCATCATGGCTTCCTCTTTGGATCACTTGCTCTAGAGGAACCTAGCTGACCTTTTGTGAGAACACTCAGCTCCACAGACAAGTCCATGTGTCAAATAAATGAGGTCTTCCAACAACCACAAAAGAAGTGAGGTTTCCTGCCAACAGTCATGAGAGTAAACCATCATGGAAACAGCTCCTACAGCCCCAGTCAAGCCTTCCAATGACTAAAACCTTGCTGACATCTTGAGCACACTTCTTCAGAGACCCTAAGCCATAACCACCTAGATAAGCTGTTCCTAAGTTCCTGACCCGTGGAAATTTGGAGATAATAAATATAACTTAATTTAAGCTTCCAGGTTTTGTGTTAGCTTATTACATTGCATTAGATAACTAATACACTTTGTTTCTCTTCTGTACACACTGTTCATCATTAACTTTATGACTTCTTTTATATTTTCTCTGCAGTAACTTGAATCATACCTGTTTTCACTTGGAGCACCTTGAATATGTTTTACTTCATCTCTTTCTTTAGTAGCATAATTCATCATTTCTAACTGAAAAGGTATAAATTTGCACTTGTACTAGAAAAACTCAATTAGTTTATTAGCATGATCACTGCACTCTGCTTAAATTCTGATAGTTTCATGCCACTATTGGAAAAAAAAATTATAATAATGAATTAAAGTGTAGGAGAAAATTGATATCCAGTCCACTGAAAACCAATTTTCAGATAAAAAATCATTGTATTTACTGCTTGCAATTCATTCTAACTAATTTACAGAATCATGATACTTGTAGATTCACTTACTATAGCACATTCAAATTCATCCTCCATATTTGCACAAACTATTAACTACTTAGAATTTTTCCTTCAATGGTAAGATTTATATTAAAATTTTCAGCAATATTTTTAGGAATACATGTATTACTTGTTAAACCACTGGGCCATTTTGTGAAATAGTGTGTAATGTAACATAATAGTAAGGCAAATTTGCAATTTGATATATATAAACAAAAAGACAAATAATACATACTTATGTGCACGCATTGTTGAAAATATCAATAAATTATAAAATACATAGACTGATTCAAAAATTGTATAAATTATTCTTATCATAAATTAAAGAGGAGACATCACTACAAAACCTACCGATATCAAAAAGGTGAAAAGCGAAAATTATGGACAACTTTAGGCAATAAGTTCAACAATAGAGATGAAATGAAAAAGTTCTTCAAAAGGCTAAAACTACCAAAGAATACTTAAGAAGACATAGGGAACCTGATTAGCTCTGTGTCTAGCAAAGAAATTGAATTGTATATAAAAACTATCCCAGAAAAAATGTGGGTGCAGATGATTCTAGTAATCAATTGTATCAAAATTTTGGTAAAGAAATAATACAAATTCTACCTTAACTCATTTTATGATGCCATAATTACTTTGATGCCAAATTAGACAAAGACATAAGAAAATAAAACTAAAGACCAATATTTCTCATAAACATAGATGTAAAATCCTTAAAAAATTTTAATAAATCCTTAGTAAAATTTTAGCAAGCCAAATTGAGGCACATATTGAAAGGATAGATAATACAATGTGAGCAAGTGGGCTTAATCCCAGAAAAGCAATTTTGATATAACAGTTAAAAGACAATCAGTGTAATCCATCACATTAATAAACTAAAAAAGGACCATATGATATCTTAATAGATTCAAGAAAAGCATTTGCCAAAATTCAACATCCAGTGTGATAAAAACTAGGAATGCAAGGTAATTTATCAACTGATAAAAGGAAACTCTACAGCTAACATTATAGTATGGTCAAAGACTAAAATGCCATGCCCCTAAAATGGGAACAAAGCAAGATATTAACTCTCACCACTTCAGCATTATACTCAGGTTCCAGCTAGTTCAATAATGCAAGAAAAAGAAAAAAAAGACATACAATTTGGAAAAGAGGAAGCATAATGTTTTTGTTTGTTTAAAGTTTGTTTATTTATTTAGACAGACAGCATGCTCACGAGCAGGGGAGGAGCAGAGAGAGTGTGAGAGAGGATCCCCAGTAGGCTCTGCACTTGCAGCACAGAGCCTGATGCAGGGCTTGAGCTCACGAACCCTGAGATCATGACCTGAGCAGAATCAGAGAGTCAGATGCTTAACCAATTGAGCCACCCAAGTGCCCCAAGAAGAAGCATAAGTGCTCATTCAAAGACAGCATGAATGTCCGTCTAAAACATTTTAAGGAGTCTATATAATCTAGTTCAAAGCAACTAGAACTAATCAGTAAAGTTTGCAACAGGTATATTTTACATAGAATGTAAGATTGATATAAAAAATTCAATTGTATTTCTATATACTAAAAATAAACAATTGGAAATGGAAATTAATAAAATACATTTACAGTAATATTAAACAATGCAATATGAATCAATGTAACAAAGTATGTACAAGACCTGTATATTGAAAACTATAAAACACTGCTTAGAGAACTTAAAGGAGACCTAAATAAATGGAGGGATACACTACGTTCACCAGACTTTAATTCTCCTTAAAATTATCTATACATCCAATGCAATTCTCGTCAAAATTTCAGTAGGATTTTTTTGTAGTAATTGACAAGCTAAGTCTAAAATTTATATAAATGCAAAGGATTTAGAATAAACAAAACAAATTAGAAAAAGAACCAAGTTGGAAGACTTACATTTCCTGATTCCAAGACTTAGTATAAAGCTTCAGTAATCAGGACAGTGTATTACTGGCATAAGGACAGATGTATACAACAAGTAACAGAATAGAGTCCACAAATGGACTTACCCATAAAAGGTCAATTGCTTTTCTGACAAAGACACCAAGGAAAAAGGACAGTCTTTTCAACATATGGCACTGGAATTGGATGCCCATACTTAAAAAAAAAAAATGAATCTCAACCTTTACCTCAGAACATATACAAACGTTAACTTGAAACACATAATAGGCTTACATGTAAGAGATAAAACTAGAAAACTTCTAGATAAAAACATTGAGAAAAATCTTTGAGACCCTAGATGAACAGAGAATTCTTAAGTGGGGCAGAGAATTCACAAAAAAATTTTAAAAAATGGACAAAATGGACTTCATCCAAGATAAAAACTCATTATTTGAAAGCTATGTTAAGAAAACTAAAAGGCAAGCCACAGACTGGGAGAAAATATATGCAAAATATATATCTGACAAAAACTTGTATCTAAATATATAAGGAACACTTACTACTCAATAACAAGAAAAGAAACCAATTAAAAATGGGCAATATATTTAAACAGAAACTTCACCAAAGAAGATATTCAAACGGCAAATAAACACAAAAAAATGGTGCTGAACTTCATTAGTTGTTAGGGAAATGCACAGAAAACCCATGAGAAAACTCTACAAATCTGCTATCATGGCTAAAATTAAATTGGCAGACATTATCATGTGTTGGTAAGTGTACGGAACAACAGGATTTCTCATTGCTGGTGTGAATGCAAAATAATGGAAGCACTTTGGAAAACTGGCAGGAATTATTTTACAAAATTAGCGATACACCACACAGCCTAGCGATAACGCCCTCAGATGTTTACCAAAGAGAAATGAAAATACATGCTCGCACAAAGATGTGTACAGAAATGTTCACAGACACCTTATCGAGGTGGCATCACCATGGTGGTTAAGAGCATACACTTCAAAGCTAGGTTACATAAAAGCTAAAAATGGCCTCAGGATAAAAAATCTTAATATCTATAAACTGGTAAATGAATAAACCATATTATGGTGCATCCATACAATGAAAAACTACTCAATGATAAAATGGAACTCATTACCAATGTATGTGACTATGCATGGATCATAAATTAATTATACTATTAGTTAATAAAGCCAGGCCCAAAAGACTATATGACTCCATTTATATGCTCTAGAAAAAGCAAAGTCATAGTGATAGAGAATCAGTTGACAGTTGTCAAAGCCTGGAAAGTGGAGACAAAATTGACTGCAAAAGAGTAAAGGGACGCTATCTGAAGAGATAAAAATGTCCTGTATCTTGATAACAGTGTTGGTGGTTACAAGACTGTACGGACACATTTGTCAAAACTAACCAAATTTTGCATGTAAAATTAGTGACTTCTATATTATGTAAATTACATTTTAACAAAGCTTATTAAAAAAGAAAAAAAAGCTGATAGGAAAAAAATTATTCTGGCTAAGATGCATACCACCTGTTAAGAAAGCAATGACATTTAAAAGCACAATAGGATGTTATGGAAAAATTATACTTTACCTTATGTTTCAAATCTGTGAAAAATATGTAATAAAATTGTTTTCCTGATTCCTTTTTTTTTTTTTTTTTTTTTTGAGCCTAACAAACCACTCTGTAGACCAAACTTTGTGTTGCAACCATCTAGGAAAGAGCTTTTGATGTGACTTAGCCCTGACTTACACTAGTTTAGTTTCCTTCACTGCATTATTTTAGCCTACCCACTCCTTAAATACAGACATTTCTCAATGTTCTGCTCATGGTCCTTCACCTTTCTTTTCTCTCCCAGGACTTCACCAGTCCCCATAACTCTATCTGGTATATGGTGGCTTTGTAGTCACTCTCACTAGAGGTAGAATATACTTCTATATCCCTTAGTTTTGAGCTTAGCTATGTTTTGGTCACTATGATGTTTAATGGACTTAACCCCAATGGAGGTTTAATGTGTTTGCAGAGTTAAGCTTGCCTTCTATAAAGAGATTCTCCTGTGGAACTTCTGTCCCTTCACTCCAGGCCCCAGAAAAGACTATAGGTGCCAACCTCTGGTCAATCTGAAGACCCAGAAGCATGAGAATAAAGCCTGTATGCCACTGGGTTTGGGGATAATTTGTTATGCAGCATGATTGCTGGCATCTTCTTGTCCCTTTTCGTTTCTTCCCTTTTTTTCCAGGGACTTTTAGTGGAAGAGATCATCCATTCTCCGTGCTATCATTGTCACATCTAAGGGAAAATGCCACTAAATCTGCCTCTAACCTGGCCTCTCTTCTGAGCTCCAGATTCCCACATGATGTCTACAAAGTAAGTATCTACTAGATACATGAAGAAAGAGAAAAACGAAATTCTATCAATTAGTGGCCTACTAGAAACTTATATACTTTTTCCATATGTTGCCTCAGTGAATATTTTGATGAGTTAATGGAAGTATTACTGGTATAAGTTAAACTGGAGAGAAGGTTACTTATAATTACTTGCCCTCGGCAAGATAAAATGGGACCGTATATGTTCTCACTTGGAAAGGGCATGTTAAAGGAAAAAGAGGAGGATGGATGAAATAGATAAAGGGGATTAAGAGTACACTTATTTTGATGAGCACTAAGTAATGTACAGAATTGCTGAATCAGGGGCACCTGGGTGGCTCAGTCACTTGAGCGTCAGATTCTTGATTTGGGCTCAGGTCATAATCTCATGGTTCATGGGATTGAGCCACATATCAGGCTCTGCATGACAGTGTGGGGATTGCTTATGATTCTCTCTCTCCCCCTCTCTCTGCACTCCCCCACTCATGTGCCCA
Source organism: Lynx rufus (assembly GCF_022079265.1). Classification (NCBI taxonomy): domain Eukaryota; kingdom Metazoa; phylum Chordata; class Mammalia; order Carnivora; family Felidae; genus Lynx; species Lynx rufus. Next base: position 9,377,555 of record NW_025814824.1, read on the forward strand.
CATTCTCTCTCTCTCTCTCTCAAAATAAAGAAATAAACATTTACAGAAATTAACTGCTGAATCATTATACTGTACACCTGAAACTAATAAAACACTGTATGTTAACTGTTCTTTAATGAAAAAATAGTCCTAGGATTACAATTAATGGATTTAAAATTATTTTTGGTCTAATTTTTAAGAATTGTTTATATAGTATAGGTACTTATATTGCTGTAATACAGAGCTGATACTACATAAAATATTTAGCTTCTCCCTTCACTATAAAATGGAATTTATATTTTTATTCTTTATTTGAGAAAGAGAGAGAGAGCACGAGTGGAGGAGAGGGTCAGAGGGAGACAGAGAGAATCTTAAGCAGGTTCCAAAACTCAGCATGGAGCCCAACATGGGGCTCAATCCCACAATCCTGGGATCATGACCTGAGCTGAAATCAAGAGTCGGACACTAAATTGATAGAGCCATAGATGCACCCCCAGAGTTTATATTTTTATAGGAAAAAGTATAGATGCACCAGGGTTCATTTACTGAGATAACTTTTTAAAGTGTTTTTCTATTGGCTTTGAAAGGGTATTAAGGTAATCTATAACTACTATATAATCCTATCATCACAATGCATTACATGAGTAAGAAAGGAGATGGCCACATTGTCAGGTGCTTGAAAATGCATGTGTATGAGCAATTATTTTGGTGATGTAGAAGCCAAATCACTTTCTGAAATATTTACAGGGGGTGAATGAAATAAGATGCCTTTTTCCTTGGTTAAATTTTGTTAGAATAGGCTTTTTAGAACAGTTACATACTTATAAAAAGTTTAAGAAGCTGTAACAGAAAGTTCCCACACACTCCTTCAAGTAGTTTCTCCTATTATTAACTTATTAGTTATGATTAATGAACAAACACTGAAGCATTATTATTAAATAAAGTCCATAGTTTATCCAGATTTCTTTATTTTTAACCTACTGTCTTACTGTATTTTAGGATCTCACCCAGATTACCACATCACATTCTGCTTATGTTTTCTTGTTTTTTTTTTTTTTTTTTTTTTTGGCTGTGACAGTTTCTCAAATTCCTTATTTTTGATGAACCTGACAGTTTTGATGAATACTGGTCAAGTATTTTGTAGAATGCCCCTCTACTAGAATTTGTCTGATGTTTGTCTCATGACTAGACTGGAGTGACAGCTTTTTGGGAAGAAGATAATCAGATGTAAAGAGACACAAAGGGACATTTTCATCACACCACAACACAGGTAAGTACTATCAACATGATTTATCACAGCTGGTGTCGACCCTAATCACCTGGCTGAGGTGGTGTGTAATGTTTTCTCCTCTGTAAAGTTCCTCTTTCTCCCAGCTTGCCATACTGTATTCCATGGAAGGAAGTCACCATGTTCCGCCCACTCATAGGGAGTGTGGAGTTATGTTCCTCCTTTTTAAGGATGGAATATCTACATAAGTTACATTGAAGTTCCTCTGCACAGATTTATCTTTTATTTATTCAATCATTTATTTATATCAGTGTGGACTAAAGGATATTTATTTTATACTTTGAGTTCTAGTGCAGTAGTATTTTATCTTGTTGTTCCAATTGTTTTAGCTTTGGCCATTAGGAGTTCTTCCACTTGCGGGGTGCCGGGGTGGCTCAGTCCTTTAAGTGTTGGACTCTTGATTACAGCTCAGGTCATGATCTCATGGTTTGTGAGTTTGAGCCCCGAGTCAGGCTCTGTGCTGGGTGAGGAGCCTGGTTGAGATTCTCTCTCTCCCTCTCTCTCTTCCCCTCCCCTGTTCTCTGTCTCTCTTTCTCTCAAAATAAGTAAATAGACTTAAAAAAAAAAAAAGGAGTTCTTTAAGTTGGACTAAACTGTCCTGTGTCCCTTTGGCAATACCCCATCAATGTAGGTTTTTGCTTTGTTTTGTTTTTTGGAATTTCTTACTTTCTGTCACTATAAGGGATTCCAGTCATACCTTATGTATTTCCTACTCTAGCCCAAGAATCAACCACTTCTCCAAGGAGCCCTGCTTCTTGTTACTGGAAAATGGCATTAGATACCAAGATATAGCTGCTGAGTGTATACACTTGTGACTAGAGTATTCTTACTTGTAGGTCTCTCATCTGACAGGGCAAGGATTATATATGTGACTACCCCACAGATACAGATCTACAGATATTTTCATATATAACCATCTGTATCTGGATTGAGTTAAACATGAGTGCATATGAATGCCTCCAACTCTAATCTATGGTCACATGGATCATTTTAGCCTCCTCCCCTTGCTTAACGGTGGATTCCCATTCTAACAGTGAGAAACCTGGCCCCTGCCATCTGCCACACATTTACTTAATTTTTAAATTCCAATATACACGCATAGCAGTATCAGAATTGTTAAGCCATAACCCCATGGGAAACAAATTTATTAACTAGAGTGCAGTATGTGTGTGTGTGCACACAGCCACTTAGGTCAGCGACCTCCCCCACCCCCTTCAGTGAGGTTGTCTCATACATTTGTAATCCAGTTTGATTTTCATGTCACAGGCTACATTCTTCCTGAGATCCCTGACCTCCTAAATGATTTGGTGAAAGTTGCACAGATTCAAGTTTACTTTGTGCCATATCAAGCTCTATGGGTCTTGACGAACGCATAATGTCAGGTATCCGCCATTATAGTCTCAGGCAGAAGAGATTTACCACCCTGAAAACCTCCTGTGCTTCACCTACTCAATCCTCCCCTACTCCCCCGAACTCCAGGCAACCAGTGATCTTTTCACTGTCTTTAGAGTTTTTCACTTCTATAATGTCATATAATTGGAATCATAAAATGCACAGCCTTTTCACACTGATCAACCAATTTTAATATTCATTTTAGGTTCATCACCATGCTGTTTTTCATGACTTGATAGCTTATTTGATTTTATAGCTGAATAGTAGTCCACTGAATGGATATACAACAATTTGTTTATCCATTCACCTAGTGAAGGACATCTTGGGTTCTTTCACATTTTTGGCAAACACATTCCTATAAGCAATGTAGGAACCCTCAACAATACTTGTTCCGTGATGAAAACAGAGAATTAAGTGAACATACACATATGAGCATACATATATATGAGATACTGAGACCCCCGGGCACCTTCCTCTATGAGGGTTCCAGAATTCTTGTGCCAGTCTTTCACTCTTCAGGCAGGATACTGAAGGATCTATAAAGGATCCAAAAGAATGATGTAACATTAAGGATTCTTCAATAAGATGGCCCGGTCAGGTCATCTTTGGTGAAACTCATAGTCCACAAACCCCACTCAAGGGTCTGCAATCCCAGTGAGTTTTTAGTCTCTCACTCATATGCAAAGAGACAATGAAAGATCACAAAAATCCAGAGGAAATCCTCTAACATGAAAGGTGGACAGTAACCAAATAGCAAAAGATAGGGAGAATCGGTTGAAAGTCCCACTTTGACTCAGGTCATGATCTTGCAGTTCGTGGGTTCAAGCCCTGCATCTGGCTCTGTGCTGACAGCTCAGAGCCTGGAGCCTATTTTGGATTCTGTGTCTCCCTCTCTCTCTGCCCCTCCCCTTCTTGCTGTCATTAAAAAAAAAAATAAAAATTAAAAAAAATCGCAAAATATAATGTGCAATAAACAGGTTCTGAAATGAAAAGGAAACTTAAAAATCCCTTTCTTTAAAAACCTCAGACGCAGAAAATATTGCAACACAGAAAGAACAGCAGACTGAATGGGTGAGCGGGGGGTGGGCTGTGCGAGGGTTTAGAAGCAAATATGGCCAAGGCAAGGCTGTTTGTTTGTGCACCTGATGAGGCAATTTTCCATACTATCCCTGCATTGTCCTGCAATCTTGACATATGCCTTGAGCATCAAAGGGAGGCTTGTAGGACTCCTTTCCATCCCACAGGGTCTAGGAGTCATTTCTGAGCCTGTCAAAATATGTGTTTTACTGTGTGTGATGCTTTCTAATAGTAAGACCTTCTTACAGATTAGTCAGAAAAATATTTCAACACATGAACATCTATCATTTCTATTTATTTATCCTCTCCCTTTTCTATGTTCAAGCATGTGTCACAGCTGGTTCTGTGAACATTACCTCAAGAAAAGTGTGCGTGTGTGTGTGTGTGTGTGTGTGTGTGTATGAGAGTACATGTATAAGAAATAACTCTCACATGGAATAGAAATAACCTAAAAGAGTCTTTGCAGATGTGATTAGTTAATTTAAGATGAGGTCATACTGGATTTATGTGGGCCCCAATCCAAAGACTAGCATCCTCCTAATGAGAGAAATTAGAGACAAAATTTAGACACGTAAAGAGATAAGACAGCCACATGAAGACAAAGGCAGAAATTGAAGCAATGCAGCTGCAAACCAGGGAACAAGGATTGCCAGCTGCCACCAGAACCTGGAAGAGGCAAGGACGGATCCTCCCCCAAAGCTTCAGAGGACGTGGCCCTGCTGATGTCCAATTTTAGACCTCTAGCTTCCTCACCTGTTGAGGAATACTTTCTGTTGTTTGAAGCCAGTCCATTTGTGGTACTTTGTTACAGCAACCTTCAGAAACTAATGCACGGGGATACTTGTACACACTCAGTTATCTTAGCCAGACGTTTGACAAAGGTAGGGACAGAAGGCTGGGGAGGTCAAGAGGCGAAGCAGGGGAGAGAAAAACAGAGAAGAGCTATGTTCTTGTAATAGTTGGGGCTTTCCAGAAATAAATGGGACCAAACATAATTTGATGGAGGGACGGACAGACAGGTGATATAGACTGATTCAGCATAAGGAATTGCCTCACACAATTATGGAGGCTGACAATTCCCAAGATTTGCAGCTGGTAAGCCAGAGGCCCCAAGTGAGCTGTTGGTGGGGTTCTATTTCAAATGCTGATCGAGTAAGACCCAGGAGAGACGATGTTTCAGTTTAAGCCCAAGGGCAGGAAGAAAACTGATGTCTCAGTTGGAAGGCAGTCACACAGGAGGAGTTCACCTTACTCCCAGAGAAGGATTAGCTTCTTCCTCTAGTCAGTCCTTCAACTGATTGGGTAGGGTGTCCTATCCACATTAGGGAGGGCACTGCGCTTCACTCAGCCTACCAATGGCAATGTTAACCTCTCCATAAACACCCTCACTTACACACCCAAAACCATGTTTGACTGAATGTCTAGGTACCCCATGGCCCAGTCAAGCTGCCCTCGAAAAGTAACGGTCACAGTCCTACTTCCTGGCAGGACTGGAGACAGCAAGTCCCTGGGAAGCAAAACCCGGAGGTGAATGAAGCAGATCCATGCATGGCCGGTGACAAAGCTGTCACCCCGAAGAAGCCCACATGGATCTGATTTGTGTGGTTCAGCCATAACCGGAGCAAGCCAAGGACATGATAAACAAGGACAGCTCCCTCTTTTTTGTGAGAATCTTTGGAAACTCATGAACCTCCCAAACTTGACCTAACTGAAGTTAAATTTCTCACAAGCCCAGCTGAAATAGATCAGTCAGTTCCTAGGATATAAAGAGATGAGATTCTACACATGTGTTCGTTACCTGGAATTTATAATCTCTCTATAAATCAACCTCTGGCAAAATAAAATGGCACGGGACACCCCAAAAAACCCTTGAGAGCAACTGAAGGTCCTGTCACATAGAACCTGTTTCAGTGAATGTTAGACTAGAAATGGACACCTGGCCAATTAATTCTTAAGAAATAGAAGTTTCCTGGGGTGCCTGGGTGGCTCAGTTGGTTAAACATCTTTTTATTTCAGCTCAGGTCATGATCTCATGAGACTGAGCCCCAGGTCGTGATCTGTGCTGACAGCGTGGAGCCTGCTTGGGATTCTCTTTGTCTCTCTCTCTCTCTCTCTCTGTCTCTCTCTCTCTCTCTCTCTGCCCCTCTCCCACTCATTCCCTCTCTCTGTCTCTGTAAATAAACATTAAAAAAAGAAATAAATAGAAATCTCCCTGCACAGACTACATTTCTGATTACACACAGGCCTGCTACTTGACATTAAGGGATGGAGAACACAGGAGTGTTCTGTGAAGACTTCTGCTTGCCTTTGCCAAGTCCACATGAGAAGTAAGTCCTTTAGATATAGGTAGGAAAGCTCTTGGGGCAGACACATATGATGCTGCAACCCCCAAGCACTACGGGCACCAAACTCACTATACTCTGATGAAGCCTCTTTGTCACGATTTTCCAGGAAATCAACTTATCCCCAATGTAAAACACAGAAAACCGTTAAATCAGGGCCATGTAATGGAATGACTATAGAATGCAGGCGCATAAAGATGCACCTAACTGAGGACCTAACCCTCAGTTACTGCTCCACTGATTAAGTCATGGGAAGCATCACCAGAAAGAAAAAGCATGAGGATATGGTTCCTCGCAGGAACCCTGAAGGCAGGAAGGAAGCTTTTGGCGACTGTCTGCTTTTCTGGATAATTTTTGTCCCTGGCAATGGTGTGGGGACCCTGGAAAACTATACACTTTGGTATCAGGAAGGCTGGGGTTTGAATTCCAACCCTGTCACTTTTGAGGACATTAGGTACATTACTTAACCTCTTGCTTCTTAAAAATAACTAAGTTTTCTTACATCTTCCTCTTCAGCTTGATTCAGAGCTTTCATTTCTAATTATGACTTTATACCCTGGCAAGAGAAAGCCACTTTTGGGGTAGGGGTGGCATTTTCCAAAAATGACACAGCTTTCCACCCAATCAGAAATTCCTGGACAACCGCTGTTTAAACAGCAAATAACTCTTTAGAAAGAATGTGAATAAATCAATTACTTCATAAACTAATGAATGGATAAATAGGAGAGAGCAGCATCAACAGATAAGAGAAAGCTTACTAAAGAAAGAGAACGAAGAAACATTTAGTGGCTCTTCTCAAGCGAGACTCTTGAATGCAGAAGGTCAACCTCCTGTGGCTTCTGAGGCCATAAATTGTGGTCTCTTCTAATCTTGAAAGGCCATTGCAAATATGATTCTCTGTCACTGTAGTGGCTGGGACTACCTGGGGAAATCACACCTCTGCAGTGCATATGAAGGAAACTAGTGAGACTGATAAGGGACTAATGAATGGCTTGATTCTCAGCCAATCAACTGGGCCTACAGAAGATCCAGCTTTTCACAACAAGCCTCTGTGGCCCTCAGTGGCTACCTGATATGGTCACCTGCAGGCTATTAAGCATAGCTCCCGATTGTTCCAGGGTAGGACAACCTTTGATGCTGAGTCCTCATGATACAGAAGGGAATGTCCCCATGAGATCACCAACATAATCACTCATGTCCAGGAACACATATGAAGGATTATTTTATTCTCTGACTTTGGGAAGATTCTCTGACTTTGGAAGAAATCTCAGAGAGCATCTGACCTGGCCTTTATGTGTTACAGATGAGGAATGGACCGTCTAAATGGAGATGGTAATTTTTTTTTTTGAAGGTGACTGAGAAGACTTACTTTTACTTCCTCATTTTGCCCTTGAGAGGCTAGATCCAGCTTCAGTCTAGCCACTATATATAACCGTCCGTGCTCAGCTGGCCACGGGGATGTGGCTCAGAAGGCTGTGGAAAATCAGGATGTAAACGTCGAAGTTAGAACCCAATGTACTTCTTGGCTTACTTACAGTAAAACCTTGGTTTCCAAAGCACTCGTATATCAAAGCAAATTTCAAGAACCGTTGGCTCACTTGCGATCACATGACATGTGGCATCATGCACTACTCGTTTTACAAGACATCGCTTGTTTATCAAGTTAAAGTTTATTAGAAATGTTTGCTCGTCTTGCAGAACACTTGCAGACAATTTGCTCACAATCCAAGGTTTTACTGGTATTCTTTCCTAATTTCTTTGAGGAAAGCTATCTACTGAGTGTCTTCAACACTTTGTTTCCCACTCCCTAAACTCAGGTTAAGAGGAAAATAATAAAGACCTGGTTGTTTGGTATTTATAAAGAGTTTTCACATGCACTGTGTGGGTTTGGATCCTTATAAGGACACTGTGTGGCAGGCAGGATGCATAGATTTCCACTTTCTACACAGACACAGTTCTGGGAAGACTACAGTCAGACAGGATGAATCATCTGCTCATATCCCTTGCTTTCTTATCTATCTGAGGAAATCCACTGAGGCCTAGAAGCAATCTGAAGATCTCTTTTTTCTTTCATTTTTGTACACTTAACCTAGAAGTAGGCAGTCCCCTGTTTTCTTTCTGTTATCACAGAACATATAGCATCTCCCCCAAAAAAGGCATGGCCCACATTCATGCTGCCTGTACATCACACACACTTTTGACTGCCACTGGCTGTTGTAAATCCTTTCTTAGATAATGGGATTGACAAAAGTGAAAAAAAAAAACAAAAAAAAAGGTAACCTGGATGTAAAGGCAACTGCCTTCTGTTTTTGTTCCTGTCATATTCACAAAGTCTTTTGTAGAAAAATACCTGGAATTAAGTGGTGCTGCAAAAAAAACAAAAACAAAAACAAAAACAAAAAAAACAAGGCACTGGATTGCAATTTACTATCACTACTACTATTTCTAACTCATACAGCATTTTAAATGAACACTCCTTTTTTTTCCTATTACTCCCATTTCATAGATGAGGAAATTGAGCTTTAATGAGTTTAGGTGAATTGAATTTCCGGTGTATCTCTATCAGCACTTTGCAAGGGCTCGGTTAGTATTTGCTGAATTGAAGAGCATTCACTTCTATATCTCTTTTTGCACTTAATATTCAAATTAATGGCTGAACCAGGTATTCCCCCCCCTTGGAGAAGTGCACACCATGGAAAGGTGCCTCTGGGAATGCAAATAGCCCAGTCTATGTATTAGGCAACTATAAACAAATGGAGATTTGCACAGATGTAATTAAGAGTAGAAAATACAAACCTATGTGCAGAACCATGATTTACAGTCAAATTCACCTGCCTTGAAAGCTCCTATTCGATTGCTCCTCGTTTGATTACCAAGCTGGTATTTCAATGCAAAGCATATGCTTGTGGGCCCCCAGGTTCTCTGGGCTTATGAATTAGCTAATAACTTTGAAACGAACCTTTTAAGGGAGGAGTGCTTTATGCCTCAGCAATGCAAACATGGGCAAGTGAAAATATATGCATCTCGACTGGTTATTTTTGTACGGAGGACAAATGTGTAAAAATATGTTTACCAGAAAAAAATTTCTGGTTTTGACTGTTTGCCAAACGTTACACAAATAATTAGTGATGTTGTTAAATGCTCAGCAGCTCTTCCAAGGCTTCTTTTTTGGCATCAAATATGTTCGTTCTCCAGTATACGGGCATATATAATAATTTAAAGTATTCATAGAACATAGCTTCTGGCTTGACTTACAAAATGGGCTGCTAATGTTTCATTCCTTTCATTTATCCTTTTCAGTTCCTCTCCCATATATGAGAGCCTGAAAAGAGATGAATGAGATTTTTTGTCACAAATCTAACTTAACTTTTCTAAATTGTAAGTAAGATATCCTAAAGTGGTTGTTCATTTTGTCCACATTCCCTTCTCCATCATGCATCTTCTTCCAATATATTTGGAAGGTAAAATTTTGAGGGGCGCCTGGGTGGCTCAGTCGGTTGAGCATCCGACTTCGGCTCAGGTCAGGATCTCATGGTTTGTGAGTTCGAGCCCTACAGGGGCCTCATTGCTATCTGGGCAGAACTTGCTTCATATCCTCTGTCCTGCTTGCATGGATGCATGCTCTCTCTCTCTCTTTTCCAAAAATAAATAAACTTTTTTTTAAAAAAGGAAGGTAAAATTTCTAATAGAAAGCAAGAAAGCAAAAGTTTAAGGGCGAGAATACCAGAGCTTGGCTTTATCCCTCACCCGGTCCCCCTCCCCCCACCAAACACACCGTCTTGAAAAGCCGGAACGACCTAGAAAAAAGTCTCATCAGCTCTACTTTCTAGACTCAGTGGATGTTGCTAATATGAATAAAGTGTTGTTCCAAGAGTAAACTTTGGGTCTCACCACCACGTACACTCAAAATGTCTGCCATTACTGTTTGCTGTCTTGAGTGAAATGCAGCAGTTTTAGGATATCAGTAAAGTAAAAGCCACCCCCTCCAACTGCAAACCCACCGTGGTCAGTGGTACCAGAGGATGATGCCTTTGTTGGTTAGTCCAGCTGCAGCTCCATGCCAGCATCTTTCCACTACAGGGGAGCCTGGCCACGAAAGGGCCCAGTAGGAGTCACCTTGAGGAATGTGTTGTGTTAAAGCCAAATAGCAGAACTGTGTATGATATCTCTTATATCAGAAAAAAAAATGTCAGGGAGGAAGAATCCTGCTCAAGGCAAAATGCCAACCATGAGACAGAATGGCAAGTAAAAAATGGGCACAGTTGTGATATACTGATGGGGGTAAAAACCCAAGATGCTGGGAGAGTATGTCAGAGGAGAAGGAGGAAAGAATAAGGAACCACCAAAATGGAAGGAAGTCTGGATGTGTCCCAGAGCAGAGCACCATAGAAGAGCAAAAAGAGGTACAGCATATAAAACATCTTGTAAAGAGCAGTGACATCTCCCCATTTTACACATCCAGAACCTAAGTTGATGGAAGGAAGTCAAGGGCACTGCACAAAGTCCACCCAGTTGACCAAAGGTCCTACAAAGAGTGATTCGGCTTCACATTCTCACTGTGCAGGCTCCAACGTCCTGATTCTACCTGGAGAAACACTCCATGGACCCTCCTCAACACTGCCCGCCTCTACTAAGGCTGGGAAAAGGCCGACACACAGAATCACTCAGGAAAATGGGAAAAGGAGGAAAGCAAAGGGGGCTGGACAGCTTGCAAGATGAGACATCTACCATTAGAAAATAAATACACCGCATGTACTGATGGAAATTTAAAAAAAAAAAAGGCATGATCCAAGAGAAAACTCTTCATATCAGAATCTAGAAAAAAATATCCATGCAAATAAGGGCCCATTATTTCCCCCTCTGCACGGAATAGCTGGCTTGGAGTTTTAACATGGGAGGAAAAACCAGATGGCGGCAGACGGGCTTATTATAGAAAGTCCACTTGTACTGAAGTTTTCTCAGCGCGCTCCATCACTGCTGAGTGAGGTTTTGTTTTGTTTCCTTCTTAAGTGTAGGGCAGGCAAGTACCAAAATTTGTATAAAGTCTGAAACCTTTTCATGAAAATGTTCTGTTCAATACCTCCGATACATGATATATGATGCCACCACAGGAAAACTAGTGTTGCTACAGACGTTAATCATAATTATGAAAATTTTTAATTTAAATGTAGGTCTGAACACACAAAATACAGTGCATGGCCATCTGTTAGTTTTCCATCTGGGCTCATTTGCAAAATACATTCTGTTTCACTCCCCCCTCCCCCCTCTATTTATAATCTTCCCTGGAAAACAAATATGCCTAATCTATGGCATGCCAGAGCTGAAGTTAGCTATTTACAAGTGGCTTTTAATAGACATGGCTACAGTTGAAAGCAGTAACAGAAACTTCAAGGGTTTTTTTTTTGGGGGGGGGGTTGTGTGTATGTGTGTATGTGTGTGTATGTATGTGTGTGTGTGTGCAAGAGTCACCTCCTTAGATTGTCAGTAGATTTCTCCTTTGAGAGTATCCCATCTCCATGTGAAAATGGCTTTACAGGTTATCTGTAAGGAACAATGAAAAATGGGGGCGCCTGGGTGCCTCAGATCATGAAGCGTCCAACCTCAGTTCAGGTCATGATATCCTGGTTCATGAGTTCGAGCCCTGCGTCAGGCTCTGTGCTGACAGCTCAGAGCCTGGAGCCTGCTCTAGATCCTGTGTCTTCCCCTCTCTCTGCCCCTTCCCTGCTCACACTCTGTCTCTCTCTCAAAAACAAATAAAAACATTTAAAAAAGTAATGAAAAATGCAATATTGCTCTGTCTCTTGGTATCATGCTAAGAATAATATCTAAAACTTGAAGCTTTCATGGCAGCATTTTCACAACAGCCATAAAGCAGAAATACAAATGTCTATCAACAGATGAATGGATAAACAAAATGTAGCATATCAATAAAGGGAGTATTATTTAGCCATAAACAATGAAGGACTGGTCCGGGTGCCTGGGTGGCTCAGTCAGTTAAGCATCCGACTTCGGCTCAGGTCATGATCTCACTGTCTGTGAGTTCAAGCCCCATGTGGGGCTCTGGGCTGACAGCTCAGCACCTGGAGCCTGCTTTAGATTCTGTGTCTCCCTTTCTCTCTGCCCCTCCTCTACTTGCGCTCTGTTTCTCTCTCAAAAATAAATAATCATTAAAAAAATTTTTTTAATGAAGGACTGATAACTGATACATGCTACATTGTGGCTAAACCTTGAAAACATTAGGTTAAGTGAAAAGAGACACAAAAGGCCACATGATGCTTGATCTCATTTATAAGAAATGTCCCAAACAGGCAAATATGTAGGGACAAAAGTAGATGAGCAGTTTAGTTGCCTGGGGCTGGAAGGTGAGGTTGGGGGACATGGGGAGTGACTTCCAATGGATCCCTTTTAGGGGTGACCAAAGTGTTCCAAAATTAAATGCTAGTGGTTGCACAATTCTGTGAATATACTAAAAAAAACTGGACTGTACACCTGAGATAGGTAGACTTCCTGAAATATATATAATTTGTATCTCAAAAAAGGTATTAAAAAAACTATACAGCCAGACAGAGATGAAGAAATCACTTCGTCTATTTTTTACACTTTATCTTACTTTTATTTTTTATGATTTTTTTAATTTTTCATCTGTTTAAGATGGTACAGTGCGGTCTTGGTGGGGAGGCGAAAAATGACGGTTACCCAGCTGGTAGTGGTCAGGTTTCTAGGCGTCCATTCAAGGGTTCTCCCTGATCCGTAATGCTGAATGATGACGCTAATAAATTATCCTAGAGTCATGAACAGAGTGTACTGAAGAAGGAGAGGTTCAAATTCGAATGGAAAGACTCATTAGAAAATTACCTGGTGAAACCAAATCAAGGCAAGAAAGGCCTTCAATGATGCCGGCAGTATTAAGGACAGACGAACGTACTTGGCTCTAGGAGATCTCTTCGAGGTGAACGCTTCATGACTTTGTATCCGATTGACTATGAGGGGAAGTGGAAGGGAAGCAGACCTGGATGAGAAAGATGGCTGTGATCAAGAAGCCTAGACAAAGTAGGAACTGGAGAAAGACGATGAGTCTAATTCTTGCCATGCATTGGAGTCATCCGGAGAACACAGAGTGCAGACACTAAACAGGAAACTGGCATGTGAGAACTCAAAGTTTGTCCTAGAGCTTAGGGCCTAAGATAAAGGAGGAAGCCATCTGGTGAGCATGGGCCGTGAGAGCACTGAATGGGTACAGCTGTCCCGGAGCCAGAGCAGAGAGGAGCAGAGACTGAGGACAGTACGCGGGGACTCCCACAGGTAAGGATGCAGAGAGGAACAAAGAAACATTCTGGAATGAAGGTGGGAAATCAGGAGAGGTCAACAAAAACCAAGGCAGCAGATTGGATCTGAGCCCGTCAGAGGCTCTATGATGGATTTTGGAAGGCATCATTTGAGGCCTCATCCTTTGGTGAGGATTTTAGTTTACTTAGGTAGGCAGGTAGTGGGAAATAAATTCAGAAACTTGAACCAGCCAAAAGGTCTGGCTCTGGAGATAGGCAGGATGGGGAAAAATCTGTAAGAGTTAAACGGATTAGATGAGAAAAACTAGTGAAAAGAACTAAAAAAAAAAAAAAAAAACACAGATGGAAGCTGCTGGAAAATTCAAGAATGAGGCTATCACGACAGACTATGTTATAAAAAGGAAACTACAGTTCTCAGAAGATCTACTGTCACAATGAGGGTGAAAACGTAAAAGTAAGCTTCTGCATTTCTGCCCTAGCAGAGTGGGGGGAACACAGGTACCAACCCAGACCTTTAGGGGAGTAAGCAGACTTCTCCCATGTTTAAGGAGGTTAGCCACATTCTTCACTTCCCACTTCTGAGGAGGTTGAACTTGACAATGAGGGCAAACAAAAGCCTCTGAATTTTGTTCAGTTAAAATAAAATCCAGTTCCACAGATTCCCGCTAGGAAAACCACAAAACCAGGAGTCACAGGAGGTATCGTCCCTAGGACACTGTTATCTCAAAAAAAAAAACCACATACTGAGCATGTGTTTATTTACCAGGATGAAGGGTACGTCCTAGGAATTGAACGAAAAGAAAGATGTCTTGGCCTGTCCTTAGGGAAATCGCAGGGGAGTCACAGACAGGCAGACTGACTGTTTCCAAATCATAAGATAAATGCTGTGAGAGAGACCGGGGTATGCAGAGAAAGGCATGCCCTACTCTGCAAGGGACTGGCAAAGTGGGGCAGAAAAGGCTTTTCACAGAGGAGGCCATGCCCGGACTGAATCTTGAGGGATAAACAGTACACCAAGCCGACTGGAGGTGGAATGGGCATGGGGACTATTCTCCCAGGGTGCAGAGCGCAGCGGAGGGCCTGCGGCTGAAGTGCGGCTGGTCCTGGGAAGCCGGAGAGGCGCCTGCAGGGACCAGAGCATGGGGGGTCATTCTGCATCCTGCTCGACGTTGTTTCATTGTCCCCAAAAGCAGGCCCTAAGGTAAGTACTGGGTGCAGGTAGTTTATAAAGCACGGAGGAAAAAACAGAAGGAAAAGAAGTCAGTAAAGGCTGAGTTAACCAGGGGGTTACCTCTGTGGGCACCTGGGCCAGACCCCCTGGCGTCTCCTGGGTAAGCAAAAAAGACCATAATTCCGAATCACCACACTACAGGGCAGCCTGGACACTTATTCTCCAATTCCCAGCCCCGGGGGTGGAGCATTACTCTGGGCGTGTTCAGCCTACACACACACACACACACACACACACACACACACACACACACTTTACATTTTCAGATTGAACCTGCCACCTGCTTACTAACACTTCTCCTCCTCTCAGGCAGAGAAACAGAACAGAACATTAAGCAAGCAGCTGCCTGTGTGTAAGAAGCTGTCTTCCCCAAATGTGGGTGACCTCAGGGTGCCCAAGGGCAGAACATCAGTGGCTTCTGCTAAGCAACCCAGAGCGGGCCAGGGGTCTCCGCCTTCTGGCCACGGCTAGCTCACATCCACCTCCACAGTTCCACGCAGGACCCCCGCTCTTCCTCAGCCCTGAACGTCTAACCTCCTCCCACTCCCCCGCAGTTGTAACACCTCCCTCTGCTGCGAACACACAAAAATGCGCGTCGACTGCCGCACACGTCCAGAACATGCCACACACCATCTCTGTGTTATAGAGATGATCTATATATCATGTCTATATCAGGGATGTATCAGATGTCCCTGAACATCTCATACCATTTAAATTGTTGGTGTCTCTGCCCTTCCCACAGGGCCCAGAGCATGCTAGCATCGATTGATCGCTTGGGCAAAGACTATTTTATGAGCTTTTGGGAAACCAAGCCCTTCCAGTAAATCAACCAATCCAGGGACACCTCAAAAAGCATATATGCTTGGAGCGCCTGGGTGGCGCAGTCGGTTAAGCGTCCGACTTCAGCCAGGTCACGATCTCGCGGTCTGTGAGTTCGAGCCCCGCGTCAGGCTCTGGGCTGATGGCTCGGAGCCTGGAGCCTGTTTCCGATTCTGTGTCTCCCTCTCTCTCTGCCCCTCCCCTGTTCATGCTCTGTCTCTCTCTGTCCCAAAAATAAATAAACATTGAAAAAAAAAAAAAAATTTAAAAAAAAAAAAGCATATATGCTTAATACTGAGGCAACAGTATTAAGCTGTCTCAGAGGGGAAGGAATGTGCTGTCTTATAATGTGAACCAAATTAGCCTAATACAGAGCTTTGACTTCCTGGTAGTCTTCTGTCAAAAATAAATGAAGCGGGAGAGTCAGAACAGAGTTATGTATCTGAAGCCAAGCTGAAGAAACAGAGCAGACACAAGACATAAAAAGAGAGACAGCACACTGGCTTTAAATACATATAACATAAAGCATCAATGTCTGCTTCGTAACATTTATTTAAAACTTTTTGCCCTCTGAATCACCTTAATTTTGGATATCACTCTTCCCCACGGTCATTGTGAAGAATTGTACATTATCAAAAAATCTTTATTTATTTTGGTATATATTTTCTGACAGGTCAACTAGCATGGAAATTCTGGGCCTTGGGAGGTCTGAGTCTCCTTTTATATTTACCCAGCGAACGTGCTGTTACTCACTGAAGTCACTTGAACTATATGGGCCAGTTTCTCTTGTCAGCTTCTTGGAAGCTTTGAACTGGAAAAAGAAATACACAGCAGGGTAATCTAGCCCTTTGAAATTTGGGATGGCTAGGACAGATGCACTGTGGTATTGATTTGCAATAGGCTTTGTTCAGACGACATCAGTCTATATAATATGATGAGGATTCTTGGATTAAGATGTCCAGTGGTTATAAATGAAAAGCTGTTCTCTTTTGGTGGGGGGAAGGGTGCCAGGTGATATGAGTATGTGATTTTCAGTTACCTCCTTTGTGGGACTTTTGGCACTTGAAAAAAGGCACAGGTCCTTTCATTAGTAGGACAAAAGGCAGCCTAGAAGGACGGGTCGATTTAGAAGTTAATACATGACGGGTTTTCTCACATGGAGTTGAAGAAGCTGAAGAAGCCACTCTCCTATGGTCCTTACACAGATACTGTTTATCGAGCTTCCCCCCACCCCGCCCCAAAATGCTGGGCGAGGTGCTGGCACCTTCCAGCCATGCTGTCCTCACCAGTGTTCAAGAAGCTGTGTGTGCATCAGTTTGCTGTGAAGATGAGCAAACTGAGGCTGGGGAGGGGAGGTGAGCTGGCCAAGTCTCAGAGTTGGTGGAGTGAGGGACCGAGAAAAGAACTGATTACCATTCATCTCCAAAGGACAGGCACTAAACAACTACCCGCATGGTATGACTTTGTCCAAAAAAACAGAACAAAACAAAACAAAAAAACCTTCTGTAGCTAGACCGGGTGGTTTACCTGCTGGGTGTTTACAGACATCACCTCCTCGTGGATGGAAGAGACGTGAGTCAGACCATTCCTTTCATCAGGAATTATTTAAACTACTTTGATTTTTATACCTAACCTTTTTGTCAAAGGGCTTCATTTTAAATATTCACACATTCTGGTTTTACACAGGGTGTCCCTGGAAACCAATGGAATGTGTTTTTGTTTGGTTATTCCCAATTAGGCAGGTAGTCCCGATTAGGACTGCAGGGGTCTCCAGGAATTCCAAGTTATTTTCACACACTGATGATGTGGTGGGTGTGATTAAGTCTTTTCTATCATGAAGAACTGAAATCTGAACTATATGGATCTTGGTATCTTTTCATTAGCTATATATGACATTAAACTTTTACCATACGGCTGCTTTCCTTTAGAAAGCTGTCAGGCCAAGTCACTCCCCTATTTATAGTCCTTTTAGTGTATTTCACTGTTTCAATTTGTATGTCCTAGTTTTCTGTGAGGTTAACATATTATATTAGTTATTTGGATTTTTTTCAGAATCAGTTAGGACCTCAATCTAATTGTACAGCCTCCTGAAGGAGCCCTTGAATGGAGTGTAGCCCTCACTTGTGCCCCCCATATCTTACAGATACCTGGATGAAGGTGTCATGGGGGATTAGGGAAGAGGGAACAGGGTAAGGTCAAATTTCCACTCTTTCCCAAGGAATTTGGTGCTCTCCTTTGTTATGGATTGAATCATGTCTTTCCAAAAGACATGGAGGTCCTAACTCCCAGTATCTATGAATGTAACCTTATTTAGAAATAAGGTCTTTGCTGGGGCGCCTGCGTGGCTCAGTTGGATGAGCGTCAGACTTCAGCTTAGGTCATGATCTCGCAGTCTGTGAGTTCGAGCCCCGTGTCGGGCTCTGTGCTGACAGCTCGGAGCCTGCTTCAGATTCTGTGTTTCCCTCTGTCTCTGCCCCTCCCCCACTCAAGCTCTGTCTCTCTCTCTGTCTCTGTCAAAATTAAATAAACATTTAAAAAAAAAGAAATAAGGTCTTTGCATATGGTCATGTCAGACAAAGTCATTAGGTTGAGTACTAATTAATATGATGGTTTCCTTATAAAAAGGAGAAATTTGGAAACAGACAGAGACACAGGGACAACACCATGTCAAGACTGAAGTTTTGTTGCCACAAGTCAAGGAATGCCAAGATATCTAGAAATCCACTAGAAGCTAAGAGAGAAGCATGGAACAGTTGTGCCCTCACATCCTGATGAAGAACCAACCCTACCGGCTCCTTGATTTTGGATGTCTAGCCTCCACAGGTGTGAGGCAGTAAATCTCTGTTGTCTGCACCACCCATTCGTGGTACGATGTTACAGGAGTCCCAGATACTCCTACAGACTCTATCTCAGCACTCGGCATGCTCCTCAATCCCGACCTTGCCTCCTCACAACACAGATCCATTTTCTTCGCATCCCTTCAGTTTACTTTAAACAGGACTTTGTTCCATAAATATCCTATCTAGATATCCTGCTGCTCACACCCAAAGCCAAGAGGTCCATGAGAGTGGTACCAAGGCCTCTGTTCAGAGGGACACCAAGTGCATGGAGCGCAAATGACAGCCATCATCTCACCCTTTTGAATGAAATACTGGTATTGCGAATATACGACCCAAATACCAGAAGAATGATGATGTCATGCTTTTGCTTTGGTACTGAAAACAGTAGTCCCATTTTCTCTATTATGTCATTTCTTCTTTTATTTAAGCATGTCATTGTAGGGATTCTAATATTTCTGGGGATAAAGGAACTAACTTACAGAGAATAATGTAGGTGGGAATACTTATTCAATATTTAAATGTAGGAAAATAAGAAAGCACAATGGAGTAGCCCCCATGTAGGGGTGCCCTCCATGAACGGGCTTCTTACTGCTTCTTTTTGGATTTGGGTGAACAGGTGTGTACGCAGCTTGAGGTCTCTGAATCCCTGTGGGAGACGGATCTTTGCTTTGTGGACGTGTGCTCCTTCTGTCCTCCCTTTGACTTTCAAAAGTAAGTTATTAATGCTAATTATCCAGAAGAAAAGTTTTGTTACACTTTGCTTTAGCATTACTCCAACTCTGAACTGTATTTTCTTATTTATCCATAAAAAAATAATTTTACTCTCTCCTATTAGCTTCTCTTTCACCTTTGGAAATATCTGAATGGAAAGATTCTGGGGAGAGTCATGGGTAGTGGGAGTGAAAAGGAGTGTGTAGTTTACGTGGAAAAAGCTTCACTCTGTGGTCTCATCTCAGTCTCTAATAATTGGTTTCAGAATCTTGGGGGTCTGGGGAGAGGTAATAGGACAGATGTCAGACCTGAAAGCAGCTCATTCCTGGTACTAAGGACACTGTGTCCATACAAGTTTTGATTGCCC
Organism: Lynx rufus; assembly: GCF_022079265.1. Taxonomy (NCBI): domain Eukaryota; kingdom Metazoa; phylum Chordata; class Mammalia; order Carnivora; family Felidae; genus Lynx; species Lynx rufus. The sequence continues at coordinate 9,396,887 of NW_025814824.1, forward strand.
TTTTTACTTTCCTACAAGAGTAGGATCTCTAGCCACCAGAAGAACTGTATGTGTGGGATAACAGTCAAAGGGGCTTATGCCCCCCCTGCAAAGGGCCAAAGGGAAATGTTCACCAGCTGGCACAGTGAGCTAGAAATTAACAGCGATGCAGGTACTGTGTGCTCCTTTGTAATGACTTAGGTGGAAAAGGGCTGCTTTCTAATAGTTTAGGCAGAGGACTTGATAGAAACAAAGCAGTTAAATCCTCCTTCCTATCCTAAGGGAGAAGGTCTTGGTTGTCGCAAAGATTAATCTTCACAGTGATGCCATGTGAAGTCTTCATTTCTCCTCATTTGTTCAAGAAATATTTATTGAAGGCTTGCTATGTGCCAGATGCTGTGCTAGCCTCTGTGGTGTTATAGTGAATAAAACATTGCCCCTGCCTGCAGTGGGGGCGGCCAATGTGATCTATATTTATATTAAGAGATATTAAGTGCTAAAAAAGAAAGATAAAATAGGTTAAAGTACATAAAGAGAGCCAGTATGGGAAATAGAAACAGCTGTTCTTTTGGACAGGGTGGCCGGGGAGGCCTCTGTGATGGGGTTAACATGAGAGCAGAGATGAGTGGCCAATGAGGAAGCAGATCATCTGGGCACAGACATCTCAGGTAGAGGGAAAGTGAAATGGGGAAGGTACATCAAGAACAGTGGTGGAGGAGTATGAAGGTCCAACTAACTTGCTTTGTAGGGGACAAACTCAGGTAAAACTTATACTCCACATGTACCCTGAGGGATCAGACTGAGGCTGGAACACTGCCTGAAATTACACAGCGCTTGGCTTCCTCCACTTCCATGTTCTGCTCTCCCTGCTCCTTTGATGGCCTCCTCTCGGAACACTTCTTTAATGAGTTGCATGACCAAAAATCCTCATCTCAAGGTCTGCTTCTAAAACAGCAGCCATTGAAGAGTTCCATGCCAATGAGTGCTATGATCTGACTCACTGTTTGTAAGGATCACACTGGCGGCTGTGTGGAGAAGCAAGGTGAGGAAGTCATGGTGGGACCAGGGAGAACCCCATAGGAGGTTTTTGTAATATTCCAGGAAGTAACGGTGACTAGGACCAGGACAGTAATAGTGAGTAGGTGAGAACTGATTGGCGTCTGAAATATTTTGACAGTTGACAGGGAGCAGTGAACAGGTTTCGATGATGTTTTAGAAGAGAGAAAGGAAGGAATCACAGATGATTCCAAAACTTTTGACCTCAGAAACTAAAAGGATGGGATTGCACAGACTGCGATAGGAAGGCAGGAGGTCCACATTTCAAGGCAGAAATCAGGAGCTCAGTTTCTGACGTGAGAAGGTTGAGATATCTGCTGGATATCCAAGTGTCGATGTCAACCAGACAGACGGTTGACATACCAGTCTGGAGTTCACAGGAGGGCTCTGGGCTAGAGTGCTGAGAGTATTCAGTAGACATGCCACGAAAATGCTGTCACCAGAGGATTGAAGCTAGATACATAAAAGGTCTCAGGAGTGAGCCCTAGGGTATTCCACCCCTGGGGGTTGGGGAGGAGGTAAGGAGGAACCAGCAAGGACGTCTGGGGAAGAGTGGCTAGTCAGATGAGAGAGAGAAACCAGTGAGAATGGTGCCTTGGCTGGCAATGAAAGAAAGGGCAGCTTGTAGAGGGGGTAAGCAGTACACAGTGCTGAGGAGGTGGTGTAGGATAAGACCTAAGAACTTCCCACTGGGTTTGGCAGCAGAAGCCTTAGGCTGTCTTGACAGGAGCTGTTTGGGAGTGATGCGTATAGTCTTGGTTCGGGGCGGTGTGGGGGAGAGGCAGTCAAGAGAAAATGGGACATGAGGAAGCATAGACAGTAGGTACAACCAACTTTTCTGAGAAGTTTTGTTTTAAAGTGGAGCAGAGACACGGAAAATGCTTGAGGGCAGAAGGGAGGGTTTTGAGAAGATGCAGATATTACCAAATGTTTTCTAGTCATGCAAATGATCTCGTACAGAGATAAAATAAAAATGCAGGAGAAAAGGGGCAACTGTTAGAGCAATGTCCTCGAGTGGGTGGGAAGAGATAGGACCCAGCCATGACTGAAGGGGTGGGTCTCAGGCAGGTATGTGCACAGTTCACCCTTACTCACAGGAGGCAGGTGATACAGGTGCAGACACAGGGAAACAGCAGGTGAGGTGGTTAGTGCATGTTGAATGGTCTTGTCTGATTATCTGTATTTTTTTTTAGATGTCTAGGACTCATGGTCATAAGCTGTGTCGAGATACCTGATCAGCTGTTACATATCCATTTTCACATTCATGATGATTTAGGTATTGATTCTCCTACCCATTAAAATATAACTGATGTCTAAAAAGACCTAGACCTACATGAAGGTTAACGCCCTTCCCCAAATCTCAGATTCCCAGGTTGAAGTTTACTTACAGAGATTATGAATAAATCAAGCTGTTAATTAATAAAATCAATGTGTATGATTTTAAGAAAGACTAAATTCATCCCAAAGGGCTGATTATTTTTATAGGCAACTTTTCACTAGCAAAACACAGTTTTTAGTTTTAAATTTGCTGATCTCTCCCTACACAAATTAAGGATGGCACACCAACCTTCCCTTTCCAGTCTCCTGGTTTTTGCCACTCTGACCAGCCCATAGTATTATTTACACATTTTTCTCTTTTTATTATAAAAATGTCAGCCTGCAGATTAATGAAAACTTGTCCTTTTTGTGTAATTTATCCTTCGAGGCTGACGGAAAACCTTCAGGGGGAATATAAAAGCAATCAGGCATCCATTTAGAAAAAAAAAAAGCCGTGATTATTTTTTGTATGTGGTTTTATATCATTTCACTTTTTCAATATGTCTATTTCACATAATTTATTACTTGACACTTTTTATTTTCAATCATTTTTGGTTGCTTATAAATAAACATGCATTAATGTCAAGAGAATTAGCATTCCATTATAAACTTTATACAAGCTGAAAAAATGGCTTCAGTGAAGTTGCCTCCTTATTTGGGACATGCATATACATTCGATGGTGCCTGTCTAGAGAATTAAACACTGGCACATTTTTTATCTCTGCTAAATAGAAGCAATTCTGAAATGGAGACAGTGATTTCCAGAGCAACATTATGCAGGTGAAGATTATGCATTTTAATGTTGTTCTGTTTGGAAGTTAATCTTAAGATAATTTAAATGGTATCTTAAATAATGATTCTTTGCATCTCCCCAGAAAGAATCCTGGTCCACAGTATGACCATATGTGTTTATATACAGTCCAATATGATGATATGATTTAATATTTCTTAATGTCATAGTTAAAACATGTTATTGGAATATTTTAAAATAAAATAAAGAATTTCTTCACCAGTCATCAAAGCATATCAAATTTGAGCTCCTCTATGTAAATCTAAGAAGAAACCAAATTTTTCAACTAGTTTTGAGATGAAGGCTATTGAATCAGGGTCTGGACGGCAGACAGCAGGGATATGAGTGCAGGGGAAGAAATCATTATATAATTTTAAAGTTATTTCTGGGAAAGTTTAGCATATAACATATAATATTTCAATACAAGTTTCAGAAATAGAAGTAAAATGCAAACAAAATAAATTTATAATCAAAATAAATTTATCTAAACAATCAGGATAGTTTTCTCTTTAGATTATACAATCATTAGATCATTAAAATGTTAGTAGAAAATATGTTGACAAAATTTACCAATGCCCAGTACTAAATAGATATACAACATTTAAATATTCTTTTTCAAAGTGTGTAAATTTTAGCTAAACCACAGGTAAACTTTAATATCAGTTTTGTACAAAACTAAGATGTGTCTGCCTGAGGCCACAGGATAACCAAAACTGACTGAATGGACCTCCTCTCTTTCCATAAATCCATTTGTGATTGTTGACTTTACTACCCATTGGTCACTATAAATGTTAGCCTTCTCTTGTCTAAAGACTTCAAGGCATCTCATCTGAAACAGGTGTCTTGCAAGGGGATGTCAATTCTTCTTAAGACCTCCACCACCTCGTGTTGCTTCAAGATCCATAATGTGGGACAAATCCCTACAGATTACAGAAGATGGTCATAAAGCCTAACTCTGGAAGGAGTATATCCACTGAAAGATTTTTGCCTCTTTATATTGGTAGAACCTAGAGAATGTACAGGGAAATGGATTTTAAGAAGGTAAAACAAGGGAAAAATACAAAATGTATCAATACAGGCGTACTTAGTACAGATTTTGCCTTCAGTGTGTTATTTCAATAAGCTAGTGTTTAATAATCTACTTAAAAGACAACAAGACTCAACACTATCCTGCTTTCTGTAATGACTGAATTGTTAGAACCTTTTTTGGTAGGGGAAGTAATTCAAAGACTTAGGAAGATAAGAAAGAGAAAGATGATTCATCATATCAGTTTCTGCATATCGCCTCACCCCCACTATGTGCTCAGGAGGGCTAAGAGGGCACATTTTTTCCCCAAAGTGTTGTGAAATGACTTGATAAGAATAGCACCAACACCTCTGAAAGCATTTGTAGTGGCTTTCCCCTGCAAGGCAGGAATGATGGTAACAGACGTAGCCACTGAAGAAGATTCCTGGATTTCACTGGAGCATGATGACATCCAGGAATGGAAGGTGACCAGGTGCCTATGATAAGATCAATGTTATCACTGGAATAGGTATCAGGTCTGCAACTAAATTCAGAAGTGGTCATGATGTCCTTATGACTGAAAGAGCTGAACAGACTTATGAGGATGTACTTAATCCATATAAGTGAAGGGGCGGGGGGAACCACCTTTTCATCCTGGTGAATGGAGATCCAACTTCAGACACCAAAGAAGAAAGTTACAACTCTTTATTCAACTCCTAAGGCATACAAACACAGAATTCCTTCAATGAAGAGTAAACACGGGTTACTAGAAGATGGACCCTAGGGGCGCCTGGGTGGCGCAGTCGGTTAAGCGTCCGACTTCAGCCAGGTCACGATCTCGCGGTCCGTGAGTTCGAGCCCCGCATCGGGCTCTGGGCTGATGGCTCGGAGCCTGGAGCCTGTTTCCGATTCTGTGTCTTCCTCTTCCTCTCTCTCTGTCCCTCCCCCGTTCATGCTCTGTCTCTGTCTGTCCCAAAAATAAATAAACGTTGAAAAAAAAAAAAAAAAAGATGGACCCTACAAGTATGCCACAAGTATAACCCATAGATTTTCCTTAAAGCATTCCCCAAAGTGGCTATATCAGAGTGACTATGTCTTGGGCATACAGAAATACCCAGACTTTTCGGGGGTTAAAAAAATTTTTTTAATGTTTATTTATTTTGGGGAGAGATAGAGACAGAGCGCAAGTGAGGGAGGGGCAGAAAGAGAGACACAGAATCTGAAGCAGGCTCCAGGCTCTGAGCTGTAAGCACAGAGCCCAGTGCAAGGCTTAAACTTGGGAACCATGAGATCATGATGTGAGCTGAAGTCAGAGGCTTAACTGATTGAGCCACCCAGGCGCCTCCAGACTTTTCAGAGATTATAGTATGATGCAAACTCTAATCTTTATGCACCTGACATATCAGTCAGAAGAGGGACTTAAGTGCTGTTGATAAATGAACTTTAATCTTGAGTCCATTGATAATAAGATCATTGGGTCTACAACCCTACTCTATAGTTGTTTCTCCAGTTCCAGGACGCATAGCAGGAGCAGACATACATATATTCAATACTTTGGTTACTCCTTCATCCATGCAGTGAGAGCTATTATGGTAGGAAGGGCCAAGTGGAACCACCTGGAATACATTTTATATCAAAATAGTAAATTTAAAATATTAATGCTTTCATTGGGGAAATGCAGGGATTAGTTCCACCATCAAAAATATGAAGGATGCAGGTGTTGATTTCTATTAATTCTGTTTTACCTCCTTATTTAATTTGTGCAGAATATAGATCACTTATAGAGAATGAAAGTGTATTACCACAAACTTTCAAGTGGTGACTGAATTGCATTTACTGTTCCAACTGTGGTCTCTTTATTGGGGCCACACTCAACATAAGTCTTGCAAACTGATATGCAGACATTAATTTGACATCTTCTTTCTTCTCTATAACAATCAACAGGATCAATCAGAAGATGTGTGCTTTCACTTGGGGAAAAAAAAGCATTATACAACCAGTGATTTTCTTCAGGGATATGTCAACTTTCTGGCTCTCCCATAGAAACTGATCTCTTTCTACTTAAGGTATGATTACCATCGCCTGGGAGATTGTTAGAAACGAACAAGCTCAGATCCCACTTCAAATTTACTAGATAAAAATCTACATTCTAATAAGATCCTCAGGTGACCTGGAGCATATTAAGAGTTTGGAAAGATCTTGTCTAAAGGCACCCTGATCATGTCATCATCACATAGGGTACCATACTGGTCCGCCTTGTTGACAACAATGCTGGTTGGACCCAGAAATAGAAAGTACTCCAGGTTAATCTATACACATGTGAAAGGGTGAGAAATAAGCCCTATGGAGACTCAGAAGCCTGCTATCTCAGTGAGATTTCTTGAAGTTCAGTGATTTGGGAAATGTTTAGGTACCCTGTTTAAAGTGGAAGACAAGTTGATGTATCTTGTGCCTTCTAATACTACGACTAGTGAAGATGTTTGCATTTCGGAAGCCAGAGAGACAACATATGAAAGTGTTACTCCACCCATTCATTGAGCATCTATCTAGGTTACCAGTGGTGCCAGCTATGTCTGGAGCCCAGAACAAGAAAAGATTTTACAACAGGTACAGGTTGCAGTACAAGCAGATTTCCCATTTTAGTCATATGACTCACCAGATACAATCGTAATATGATATCTGTAATTCATATGGTTTTGATAAGGTTCCTTTGGCAATCCTAATAATAGACTCACAGAGTGTAACTCTAGAATTTGGACAGAAAGGCTTGCCATGCTTTTCAGAGAAATAGTCTCATTTTGAAAACAAAGTGCTTGGCTTATTAGAAGGCCCTACTGGAGACTGAACAACTGACCAAAGAATACCAAGTGACCATGCCACTTGAGTCATTTCTCATGAAGGAGGTGTTGTGTGCTCCAACAAGACATAACTTTGGTGTGTACAAGAGCACTTTATCATCAAATGGAGGTGTCGTATATAAGACTGGGCTTTGGCAGGTTTTAAAGGATCAAGTGAATTCATAAGCAGTTGACTCTAATGGTAACTGCTATTGATACATAGGCATTTATCCCTCAACTCCGTGGAGAAGTTATGCCACTAATTATATGAAAGAATGAATGTAGGCCTGTTTTGTTGTTGTTGTTGTTGTTGTTGTTGTTGTTGTTGTTGTTGTTTTGTGAGTTTTTTGGTTTTTTTCTTTGTATTTTTTCAGAAAGCATGCAAACGGGGAGAAGGGCAGAGAGGCAGAGAGAGAGAGAGAGAGAGAGAGAGAGAGAGAGAGAGAGAGGTTCTTAAGCAGGCTCCGTGCCTGGTGTGGAGTGTGGCACAGGGCTTAATCTCACGACCCTTAGATCAGGACATGAGCCAAAATCAAGAGGTGGAGGCTTAACCGACTGAACCACCCAGGTTACCCAATTTTAGGCCTTTTAAAAAGGTGATTCCACATGGAATTCTGTCACAATTCCAAATTGGACCACTGCAGCTTTATCAGAATGCTCTGTAATTACTCTAAAGACATTTACAAACGGAATATTCCCAACAGAACTTTCAGTGATGCATTTAGTTGTTGCCTGTACCTGGACAGATACATATGCAGAGGTAAAGTTTATGTTAATTCATAGGCAATAGCTAATGGTTTGGCCAGATGATTAAAGGAAGTAAATTTGAGAAGCAAATGATACCAAAGACTGAGGAAGAAGTACATGGCTGGAACTATCTCAGAAGGGACACAGGACATGAAAATACTTGTATCCATGTGAATGTTCACAAAAAGATTCTCCTGTAATAAAGTCTCTTGTTAAATAGACAAGATGATCTGATTGGTGGATCTCAGTCAGCTTCTTTCTCTAGTCATGGGTTTAAGAACAAAGTGGCTTTCACAGGAAAGATGTAAGTTAAAATTATATATGTATTTTATAGCACAGATAACAGTCACTGTTGAGTGCCTAATACACTAACAGTGTAGAGACAACAATGAGTCCTTAATATGGTATCATTCCTTGGGAAGGCTGATCAACCCTTTGATGGTAATCATCACATTGGAATGTTTCATCATGAAGTATGGAATTTTTACTCACTGGAATTGACACTCTATATACTTTTTGTTAGCCCTCCTGCCATTTGCAATGATTCTACACATAGTATTAGCTATGGATTTACTGAGTATCTTTCTCACCATTAAGGCATCACACTCAACATTGCTTCTGACAAAGAAACTCACTTTATATCAAAAGAAGAGATGCCCAATCACAAAATGCACTAGCCTTACCTATCTTATAACCCCCAATATAACTGGCTTCATAGAATAGTGCAACTGAAGACCCAGTTACAGTGCTACCAGTTATGGATTTGGGAAAAGCAGTATGGCTGTATGTATTTTTCTGAACCATGAACCAGTCATAGGGCTAGTTTTTCTATAGCTAGAATATACAATTTGGAGATGAAAGGGTAAAATTGGCTTCTTTCTCTATTATCCCTTAATAACTTACTCTAAAATTTTTGGCTTCCTGATTTCTCAACTTTGGAGTCTCTGGCTTAAGGATATTAATTTCCAAGGGAGGAGTGTTTCCTCTGGAGGCACAACAATGACTGAAATTAACTGGAATTTGAGATTATCACCTGGCATTTTTTGGTTTCTTTTGCCACTAGCCATAATACTGTAATGCCTGATGCTTCAGGCAAAGAAGCACTATGGTACCAGATGGAGATATCAGTCTTGCCTGATTATCAAGGAGAAATGGGGGGGGCATTTTCATAATGTTATGCAGTGGGGCATGAGGACTATGTCTGAAAGTAGGATACTCTTTTGTGAAACTCTTAGAATTTACATGTACAGAGTAAAGGTTATTGGGAGACTATGGCAATGAAATACCAGAAGGACCACTAATGGCTCTAGAGATGAAGTTTTGGGTCAGAATAGCTGCAATCCTAGCTGAAATAAATGGTATAGAGAATAAGCCATGAAAAAAGAAAAACAATCATGTCAAGTTTTAGAAATAAGGACTAAAGCAAACATACATATTTTGTTCCTAGTTTTGCCATATATTTTAAATACATTAATCAATAATTTCTCCTTCATGAGTTACAGAATATAACATGGGACTCATCGAGAAAAAGAATGACATTTACTCAGAAAAATATAGAGTAACTCACAATATTTTTGTTTTCCATCTTGGGGGATAAAGTGAGCATATCTTTGGTTATATATATATATATATATATATATATATATATATGTATATATATATATATATATACTAGTATTATATATATATATATAGTATAGCTATATATGTTAGCTATAGCATGATGTTGTTATTTGAAGTTTTAAATATGGGTAGAGAAGTGTATATAATTGCTAAGTTTGATAAAGTGATAGGATGTGTCAAACTCTGTACTGTCAACCAGGCATCACCCTCAAATCCTTCTACATTTTCTTTTCAATGGCAGGAAAGACGTCTGGATCTGCATTTCATAGAATCCCTTTCATCCCGTGGTTCTGGGATTCTATCTGGGACAGAAGCAGTTGCCGAAGATTTCAAAGTGGGAGGGAAGAAGCCATTAATCCAGCAGAAGCTATAGGTAGACCATTGAGATGATCTGCAACCCCTTCCCTTGGTCTCTGGGCATTTTCCTAAAATTAGGCATTTGTGAGGCTTCCCATGGATTCCAGTGAGCCTTCTTGAGGCACATCTCTGAAGTGCTGCAGACAGCTGAAATCACCAGAACTAGCTCCTATGGCGCCCCCAACTCATGAGAATCACACATCAGTGCTACAGATAGTCAGGATCATTGTTGGCAGCTTCTCTGTGGTTCTTATACTTCCTGATTTCCACCAAAGAGGTCTTCTTGATTTGTACTCTGCCAGCCATTCCTACCATGATGCCTCTAATACCCATTAATAAATCTTTTTCTATTTGAAATCCTAAGAGTGACATAGTCACTTACCAGGATATAGCAACCATTTAGGAATAAGGAAAGGCTGCTAATGAACCTAAATAGATACAATAAAGACCAAAGACACTTTATTCACAGGAAAACTCATGTTCTTACTTAGAATCTGTTTACATTTTTGCATATAATCCTAATAAGCTCGGCCATCCATTCTCAAAGAACAGAAACCGAAAATTGAAAGGAAGTGAGTCTGTCTGAATTTGGGATTCTGAAAGCAACAGTAATAAACCATTAGCAGCACGGTTTTACTGATTCTTTTATACAATAGTAAATACCGAAACTTAAAAAGTTAGAAGTCTGGGATTATTTAGCATAGATCCAGCATTATATGTAACAAAATACCCAAAAGGTATGGTGATATCATACCCTAATGTAAAAATCAATAATGAGAATGATAACTTGTGAAATCAAGAAAAATGTACACCATATTGAGAATGCTCTAAGAAATAAGAGAGAGATGCAATCCATACAAGACAGTTTTTTCCCAGCAAACATATTTAAAATTGAATATATGATTTTATGTGGTTCCATACAAATTTTAGGATTTTTTTGTTCTAGCTCTGTGAAAAATGCTGATGGTATTTTGATAGGGATTTCATCACATGTATAGATTACTTTGGGTAGTATAGACATTTTAACACTATTGGTTCTTCCAAGCTATCAACATGGAATTTCTCTGTGTCATCTTTAATTTCTTCCGTCAATATTTTATAGTTTTTCTGAGTAGAGTTTTTCAATTCTTTGGTCAGTTTTATTCCTAAATGTCTTAATTGGTTTTTGGTGTAACTGTAAATGGGGTTGATTCCCTAATTTCTCTTTCTGCTACTTAATTATTGGTATATAGAAATGCAACAGAATTCTGTATGTTGATTTGTATCATGCAACTTTACTGAATTCATTTATCAGTTCTAGCAGATTTTTGGAGTCTTTCAGGTTTTCTATATATAGTATCTTGTCATATGCAAATAGTGAAAGTTTTACTTCTTCCTTGCCAATTTGGATGCCTTTTATTCCTTTTTGTTGTCTGATTGCTGTGGCTAGGACTTCCAATACCATGTTCCTTAAAAGTGGTGAGAGAGGACTAAAATTTATATGGAACAAGATAAGACCCCAGGGTGCCTGGGTGGCTCAGTCTGTTAAGCACTGACTTCAGCTCAGGTCAGAATCTCATGGTTCGTGGGTTTGAGCCCCATACTGGGTTCTGTGCTGACAGCTTGGAGCCTGGAGTCTGCTTTGGATTCTGTGTCTCCCTCTCTCATTGCCCCTCCCCTGCTCATGCTCATGCTCATGCTCTGTCTCTGTCTCTCTCTCTTTCAAAAATAAATAAACATTAAAAAGAAAAAGAAAAGGCCCCAAATAGCCAAAACAACTTTGGAAAAGCAAAGCAAAGCTGGAGGCATCACAATTCCAGACTTCAAGTTATATTATAAAGTTTCAGTAATCAAAACAGTATGAAACTGGCACAAAAATAGACACATAGATCAATGGAACAGAATAAAAAAAAAACCCAAAAAGTGAATTCATAACTATATGGTCAAATAATCTTCAACAAAGCAGGAAAGAATATCCAATGGGGTAAAGAAAAATGGTGTTGGGAAAACTGGACAGCAACATACAAAAGAATGAAACTGGGCCACTTTCTTACACCATATACAAAAATAAATTCAAAATGGATGAAAGACCTAAATGTGAGACAGGAAACCGTCAAAATCCAGAAGAGAACCAAGGTAGTTACTTCTCTGACATCAACCATAGCAACTTCTTACCAGATATGTCTCCGGAGGCAAGGGAAGCAAAGCAAAAATAAACTGCTGGAACTTCATCAAAATAAAAAGCATCTGCACAGCAATGGAAACAATCAACAAAACTAAAAGGCACCCTATGGAATGGGAGAAGATATTTGCAAATGACATATCTGATAAAGGGTTATTACCAAAATGCATAAAGAATTTATAAAGCTCAACACCCCAAAAAAGAATAATCCAATTAAAAATGGCAGAAGACATGAATAGACATTTTTCCAAAGAAGACATACAGATGTCCAACAGACACATGGAAAGATGCTCAACATCACTGATCGTCAGGGAAATGTAAATCGCAACTATAATATCACCTTATACTTGTTAGAATGGCTAAAATCAACAACCCAGAAAATAATAGATGTTGGCAAGGTTGTGGAGAAAGGGGAACCCTGTTGCACTGTTGAGAGGAATGCAGCCACACTAGAAAACAGAATGGACATTCCTCAAAAAGTTAAAAATGGAACTAACCTACGATCCAGTGATTGCACTACTAGGTATTTACCCAAAGAATACAAAAACATTAACTCAAAGGGACCCATGCACCCTGATGTTTACAGCAGCATTATCTATAATAGTCAAATTAAGGAAACAGACCAAGTGTCCACCAACTGATGAATGGATAAAGAAAATGTGGGGGACACCTGAATGGCTCAGTCAGTTGGGCCTCCAGCTTCGGCTCAGGTTTTGATCTCGCAGTTTGTGAGTTCAAGCCCTGTATCGGGCTCCATTCTGACAGCTCGGAACCTGGAGCCTGCTTCGGATTCTGTGTCTTCCTTTCTCTCTGCTTCTCTCTCTCTCTCTCTCTCTCTCTCTCTCTCTCTCTCTCTCTCTCTCAAAAATAAACATTAAAAATTAAAAAAGAAGATGTTGTACTTATACACAATGGAATATTACTCAGCCATAATAAAAAATAAAATCTTGCCATTTGGAATGACACGGATGGAGCTAGAGAGTATTATGCTAAACAAAGTAAATCACTCAGTGAAAGACAAATACCATATGATTTCACTTATATGTGGAATTTAAGAAACAAAACAGACAAGCAAAGAGACAAAGAGAGAGGCAAACCAAAAAACAGACTCTTAACTATAGAGAACAAACAGATGGTTACCAGAGGGGAGGTGGGTGGAGGGACAGGTGAAACAGGTAATGGGGGTTAAGAAGCGCATTTGTTGTGATGAGCACTGGGTATTGTATGCAAGTGTTGAATCGCTATATTGTACACCTGAAACTAATATTATACTGTATGTTACTAGAGTTTAAATAAAAACTTAAAAAAAATAAAGTTGAATAAATAATCTTTCTTTCTCTTAACTGTTGATATTACCCAGTGATCTGCCTAACCTCACATTTCCTCCCAGTAGACTGTCCCAGTGTTTTCTTATCAGTTCTCTTGAGTAGACACTTGCTCTATGCTGGCTAGGCCTGTAAAAGTTCTCCTCATAGAATTAAGAAATGGGGTCCCAATTACTGAATGATGACAGCCAACACTTATATAATGCTTGGTATGTACCAGGGATTGCTCTATGTGACTTGCATTTATTAACCGAACTAAACTAATTTTCATAACAAACCTATGATATTTCATATTTATATTTCTTCCCATTTACTTGATTTTATATTAAGTAGAAACTATATTACTATCCTTTCTATTTTACAGATGAGGGAACCACCCGATTGTCAACCATCATCTAAACTCAGCTGAAGTCAGAGCGGCCTTTCCCTCAGGCAGCTGCTATATTATCGTTTTCCACACCTGGATATAGTGATTCTCACACCTTGACAGCAACTCTTAGAAAAAAAAAAAAAAACACCAGACAACTGGGTCATATCCTTTATCAACTGTGCTATGCCTCAGCTGTACTTAATTTTTTTACATTCTTGTCTCTTTGCAACTCCATAAATACATTCACGAAACATTTCTGAGACCTTTTTGATGATTTCCTATCCATCATTATACTTCCCGGCTAATTCCTCAAGACTCCATGTGACCACCTAGATCCCTCATTCCTGATTTCTCTGCTATAACTGATTTATTTACTTCTTTGCTATATCTGATTTATTCTTAATCCCCAAATACCAGCACAGAGTTATGTATTCTTTTTCTCTACAGATGTTTGCTGAACGGAGTCTTGGAATCTGAGTCACAGTTATCTGTAGGCTTCTAATTCTACTTTCTACTCTCTGCCCCCGCCCCAGACCTCTAAACTATGGTACTACAAATTGCAGCTGGAGCCAGAAGTTAAACACATGGGCAGTTCACTTTGCCGAGACTGGAGGACCAGAATTATAGGAACCAGTTGATGAATTCCCAGCCAAAGACAACACTGGACAGGAAAGCAGGTGTTTTCCTGCGAGTCAAGTTGGTGATGAGGAAGGACAGAAATGAGAAATAAATGATGAAGGTAAGGAGCTGGAAAAGAGGGCACTGGATTTGTGGTATAAATTTCTGAGTCAAATTTGAATAGCAAACATTTGGCCCATTTGGTGTTTCTAAAGCTGTAGTATCCAGTCTCCAAGATGGCCCCTAATAATCCCCACCTGATGGGATTATTATACATTATACATTATATACATTATATATATACATATGTGTGTGTGTGTGTGTATATATATATATATATATATATATATACACATATTATTATACATTATACCTTTGTGTAGTAGCATCATTATTCCAGGCTGATTTATGTGATCAACAGGATTAGGAAGAGGTGATAACTTAAGACTAGGTCATAAAACACATTATGGCTTCTGCCTTGGTCTTTATCTTAGATCACTCACTCTGGTGGAAACCAGATGCCATGTTGTGAGGGCACTAATGTGGCCATTGAGGAGACTGTATGGAGGGGAAAAGAGTCCTCAAGCCAATGTTCAGGTAAGTGAGGGTGGAGGTGACTGCAGCCCCAACCAACTGCTACCTCTGAATTTTTGACCTGCAGAAACTGTGGGGGATAAATGTTTATTGTTTTAAGCTGCTAACCCAAAGGGTCATTTATTTCACAGTAATAGAAAACTAATACAAAAGCCTAAATTATAGGTTGCAAATTGAGGGTTAGAGTACCATTTCTGCCCTGCTGACATAGTTTTGTTTCATGGCGAAGGGACAGATGATGGTTTTAAAAATTCAACTGTCAATTAATTTTTAAAACTTCAGTTGGTTAGTTTCTTTAAAAAACAAAAGATCTTGTAACACAGTCCTGTCTTCATGGCTCTGTTGCCTTCAACTTGATCTGTCCCATTCATTTATTTTTTTTTTTAATTTTTTTTTCAACGTTCATTTATTTTTGGGACAGAGAGAGACAGAGCATGAACGGGGGAGGGGCAGAGAGAGAGGGAGACACAGAATTGGAAACAAGCTCCAGGCTCTGAGCCATCAGCCCAGAGCCCGACGCGGGGCTCGAACTCATGGACCGTGAGATCGTGACCTGGCTGAAGTCGGACGCTTAACCGACTGCGCCACCCAGGCGCCCCTGTCCCATTCATTTAAATATCAGTAGGCATTTGACTTTGCAATCTTTGGTCCAGGCTTCAATCTGTCAGGAAATGATTCCATTTATCTTATATTGCCCTTGCTTTAGCAAGAACTCTGTGTGTGTGTGTGTGTGTGTGTGTGTGTGTGTGTGTGTGTGTGTGTGTGCATACAGTATCTTTTGTTGATATATCTCTATCTCTATATCTATCTATCTATCTATCTATCTATGTAATATCTTTTGTTGTTATGGTCTTTTAAAGTTTTCACTGGATGAGTTTTGCTGCTAAAATAAAAATAAACAATCAAACTCCCATGATTTTTATTTTTTTTATTTTTAAACTCCCTAAATCTGTCATTTCATCAGAAATATCTGGAAGATTCTCTTATTTCTTTTTTTTTTTAATATGAAATTTATTGTCAGATTGGTTTCCATGCAATACCCAGTGCTCATCCCAACAGGCTCCCTCCTCAATGCCCATCACCCACTTTCCCCTCCCTCCCACCCCCATCAACCCTCAGTTTATTCTCAGTTTTTAAGAGTCTCTCATGGTTTGGCTTCCTCCCTCTCTAACTTCTTTTTTTCCTTCCCCTCCCCCATGGACTTCTGTTAAGTTTCTCAGGATCCACATAAGAGTGAAAACATATGGTATCTGTCTTTCTCTGTATGACTTATTTCACTTAGCATAACACTCTCCAGTTTCATCCACGTTGCTACAAAACGCCATATTTCATTCTTTCTCATTGCCAAGTAGTATTCCATTGTGTATATAAACCACAATTTTTTTAATCTATTCATCAGTTGATGGACATTTAGGCTCTTACCATAATTTGGCTACTGTTCAAAGTGCTTCTATAAATATTGGGGTACAAGTGCCCCTATGCCTCAGCACTCCTGTATCCCTTGGGTAGATTCCTAGCAGTGATATTGCTGGGTCATACGGTAGATCTATTCTTAATTTTTTGAGGAACCTCCACACTGTTTTCCACAGTGGCTGCACCAGTTTGCATTCCCACCAACAGTGCAAGAGGGTTCCCATTTCTGCACATCCTGGGAGATTCTCATATGTAAAGATTTCCAATCATAGATTATTACAAACATGGTCATTGTATGATCATATGTTTATATTTCAAAAGAGGGGTCAAAATTTTCTCTTCCCCTTCTGGAGATGGGGCAGTACTTAGGAGGTATTAGTGTGGAATGGGCATATCAGGGCATATCAGGTTGTACCTCCCCATAAGGTGATTCACAGTGGGATGATCGAGCAGAGTGAATCTGAACCAGGTCCTTTGTTTGGGGTGGCGGGCAGGGTGGAGTAAAGCATTAAGCTGGGAAGAGCAAACAGCAATGCCAAGTCAAGGCAGGCATCAGTGGGATCAAGAACAAGAAATGGAGCCAAGAGGACAAAGGATTGAAAGCAAGAGGTCAGGACAAAGCTGGAGGGGTCTAGGATGATTACCACAAAAAGCTTTGGTGTTTCTGCAGTTCTTTCTTAATCCATGGATGCATGAGACATGATAATGATGTAACCATGGATCTTTGGGAGTTCTGCCAAATAAAGGACTGCTTTGAAAATTTATCATAAAGACTATCCACATGACATGGCTGGTTTCTGGCAATCCAGCCTTTCTAGGTACAGAAAATCCCATTGATTACTTCCAATTATTTTGTTCCCTCTTTTGAAATGCCCTGGTACTTCAACGCATAGGGCAGTGATGAGCTGGCTTACTTGGGAGAAATGGAAAAATATTGAGGCCAGGTAACATGATGATTTCTTCTGACATCAACCTGATACATTTAAGTGAAAGATGATACTTTAACATTTGTGTACATCTAGTTGAAAGCAATTATATTCACATGCAGATCATATATTTGGCTCATTTCACAAACACATGCTTTATGCCATGCATTCGAGAAATGTGAAATCAAGCCAAGTTTTACATAGCCCACATAATTTTACATATTTGGGAAGGTTAATAGTAAAAATCCTCGGCAACTGATTTAGGTGGTTTTTAAAATTTGGTGATTCTACAGATGATTACAGATTTAGAGGAAATTGAAAAACTCAACAAATTTCTTCCTTTCTCTAGTTACTAGAGAAGGGTACAGAAAAGAATTGCTAAGCAGGAAAGAATGGTTTTGCTATTTTCCACAATTCCTTTCACCACCATCTTCCTTCAGGCAAAAGTTAGCCTGTATTTTTAAGTGTCTGGGTATAAACATGCCTGTATTAAAACATTCTCCTTGTTTATAATTTTATGATTTATCTATATATCTTTATTTTTGGCTACCGTGGCTTTTACAGCTTTCTAATTTATATAGCCATTTGTTTGGGCTGTCAAAACATTTTTAATTTTAATTACTGTGTATCATGCCTGAGGGTGTAAAACTGTCAGATAAATCTGAGACTCTGCATAAACATGTGGAGAACTGCATGTGTTATCACTCAACAATTGCTAGTGGGCAGTTAACAAATGCCTTTCTAGGGGATGGGTTGGTCGGCTTCTTTCTCTTCCTCATGGAGGTACCAGATGATGTTGTCAGGCTAGGTGCTGGACACCTCATTACACACCACATGTTGGTGACTTTGGAACAAAATGGGCAAGAGTGCGTGATGGGCCAGCCACAGGCTGATGGCTGATGTGAGAGCACTTAATGTTTAAGTTTAGAAGATTCAGCAACTAGACAATCAACCTGGCATCGCTTTAAAAAATAATTGGGGAAGAGGAGTCAGACTTCTTTAAAGTGGGATAGTATGTTTGACTGGCAAAATGTGATCAGGGATTTGGCTCTTTTTTCTTTCTCATAAAGTCTTAGTAGAATGTATGCATGGATGCTTGCATGCTTCCATCCATCAACCTATTATAAATCTAAAAGTCTTGAGTTTGATATCAGGAGACTTGAACTTGAGTCTTGCTGATGTCTACCAGCTCTGGTAACCTTGAACACATTCTTTAGTTGAAGATTTATCTTACAGTGAGCTGAAAGGCTTTTAGAGATAATCTAGCACAGTATCCAATACAACATCGAGATCTATGATGAGGTATGGAGCCAGATTATGTCTGTATTTATCCTAGGACAATGTAATATAATTACAGTTCAGTTATGAGTTTTTATGTCAATCTTAGGGGAGACTCAATGCCCAGGGAAGGTTGCCTCTACTCTGTTCCCATTTCCCATAGACCCAGCCTTGAGTTCAAGAACCAGAAAGAAGATGGCACAGGGAAAATTATGGTAGAGATTCCCTTCTGCAAATTGCTTTTGCAGATCTTCTCTTTTACCCTTGACATGCTGAAGGCATGCTAATGATGCAATATGCCTCTGAATGAATGTCAACTAACTGAGTTTCCAAAGACCTTCTTGTTTTTGGACTATAAGCTCAACCAGGTAGAGGCATTTATAATATGGAGCTAAACTGATTATTGGTGTGAAATCTTTCAGACAAGAATCCCTAATAGAAAAATGAAGAATCCTGTACTTTTGAATATTAAAGCTTGCTAATTTACAGACTATGAATTGACTGTATAAGTCACATGAATTCAAAAAATATCCCTTACGCACATTTAGCTCTCTGATGATGCTCAGCTCAAGAAAGTTTTTTTTTATTAACATCTTATCATCTTTGATATAGAAAAACATTGCTCTGAACTAGCCCTTCAGGATGGCTATTTTTCCTCAAAAAAAAAAAAAAAAAGTCTTTCCTCTCCTAATTTTCCAATATAGAACATTTCTCTTTTCTACCTTGAGATTTAATAGTTCTATGTTGGAGTCATTTGCTTCCTTATGTAAATATCATTCACTGCATTTATTACTGATATTTGGTAAGTGCCTACTATATGCTAGACACTGAATAAGGGGCAGGAGATTTAAGGAAAGCAAAAACAGATAATAAACAAGAAGTCAGAACCGGACTATATTTCCAGTCCATCCAATAGGATGGTTGTTGACAGGTGTTCATCTCTGGTAACTGTGTAGACTGAACTATAGATTATATCTCATTTAAAGGAAGTTTGATTTGTTTCATCCCTCACTACCAAGCACACAGAAGGAACTAAATGTAACTGAGTCAATAAATAGATAAATGCAGAATGAGTGTTTCTTTATCTTTTTATCTTTTGACTTTGCTAATTTTACCTTGAAGTCTATACTGAGAAATAAAATTAAGAAAAAGAATAACACCCATAATGCTATTGTTATTTAATTATAATTCACCTTGTCTACGAAAAGGTACAAATGAAAAGGAAGTATATGTGCCTGTCAGTTGATTATTTGCTTCAGCATAAGAGATAAAAGGAAGGTAACTTCACACCCATATTCATAGCTGCCCTATTCATAATAGCCAAAAGGTAGAAGCAACCAAAACGTCCACTGATGAATGATTAGATAAACAAAATGTGATACACACACACACACACACACACAGTGGAATATTATTCAAGTAATCCTATCATATGCTACAACATGTATGAACCTTGAGAACATTACACAGAGAAATAGGTCAGTCACAAAAACACAAATACCATATGGTTTATATGAGGTATATACAATAATCAAATTAATAGAGATTAAAATAATGGGGCCTCTGGGTGATTCAGTTAAGTGTTGGACTCTTGATTTCAGCTCAGGTCATGTCTCAAAGTTTGTGAGTTAGAGCCCTGTGTTTCTCTCTCTCCTTTCTCTATGCCCCTGCTCTCGCTCTTGCTCTCACTCTCAAAATAAACAAACATTAAAAACATAGAGTCAGAAAGTAGAATGCTGGTTGCTAGGGGCTTTGGGGAGGGGAAAAGGGGAGTTGTTTAATGGGTGTAGAGTTTCAGATATGCCAGAGAGAAAAGTTCTGATAAGCTGTTTCACAACAATGAGAATATATTTAACACTACTGACTGTACACTTAAAAGTGGTTAAGATGGTAAATTTTATGTCAAATAGTTTTTACCACGGTTAAAAAAACCTAACTAATATTGAATAAGGGCAGTGTTCCAGGCACTTTACATGGATTATGTCACATAACCCTCTCTATTCCATTATTGGACAGGTAAAGAAACACACATTAAGTTAAATAGTTTTCAAGGCCTTAGGATTCAAAGCTGAGGATGTGGAATATGAATCAAAATATGCATCTATTTTCTTCTAAGCAATCTCTTCAGCAAAGCATTGATAAAAATGTCATAGACACAGTAGAGTTTGATAATACTCAAAATAACAGCACAATAATAATACATGAACATTAACTGTGTGCTCTGTTCCATGTATTTTTTTTCTGATGGCTTTACACATGACCTATTTAATCCTCAAAACTTATGACATAAATATTATTATGAACCCCAATTTAAGGAAAGTTAAGTAAACTGCTCAAGGTCAAGGAATCAGTAAGAGGCAGATATTTGACTATAAGTAGTCTGACCCTAGTGCCCTCTCACATTACATGACCCAAGAATGAGTGTCTAGTTGGAGGGTGTTTCATACCATTTCAAGCACCTCTTCCCATACATTATTAATGTGAAAAATCAAGAGGAATTGTGAGGTCTGCAAACAGCCATCGTTATCTCTATTTTAAGGAAGACAATACAAAAGATCTATCAGAGAAGTTAGGAATTTTGTTCAGGAACACACAGAAAATGATAAAAGAAAGATTTGAATCCAGGTCTCCTGACTTCAGGTCCCATGCCCATCTTCTCCTACAGCCTAGGTGAGGTCCTAGACCATCTGGGGTATGGAGAGACTGGAGTGTATCACAGATACTCCCTTACTTTTACACTCATTTCTGAGTGCCACGCAATTGCTGGTGGCCATAGGTCGGGTGGGATTTGCCTACGAGGGCCTCCAGTGACTTAGCCTTGGGGCAGGCCACAGGGACAACCTTGCCTGAGGGGCTCTCCTGGTCTGTTGAGGGAGGCTTGGGCAAGTCTGTGCCCTGCTCTTTCCTGACATGCCCTCAGAGAATAGGATTTTTATTGGACAGTTGGTGACAGGCACAGAATGTGAGCAAAAGGGACCTCGGTTTAATATCTCACGAGATGGACAGCACATATTATGCTGGTAGTAACTCACCACTGATTTACCGCCCTGTACGACTAGTGTTTTCTGAAAGACGGGGAGGAGGCAGGAGCAGAAAATTCTTTTTTGTCCCAAGACTTCTCTTACTGCAGATGTTTGCAACTGGCACTCCCTGCTTTTCTCCCTCTGTGGGTGCATATGAATAACCCACATAATCATGTTTCTGTCTTAATTACCTTTCTATTACTAACTAAAATACCTGATTCTGATGCCAGGGAAAGCTGGCAGATCTGTTAAAATCTGAACAGAGGGAAAGCTGGGCTGTACTTGAAGCAGTCAAGGCCTCCTTACCCTTGAAGTCTCTCAAATGAATGAAGCCATAAATCTTAGGCAACTTATTTCCCCCTCTCTCCAAATAATTTTAATATGTTAGAAAATATCTGGCCCACAGTTCTGAAGGTGCATTTGGGTTTTCTCAGTTACCATTTATCTATCACTACATAACAAAATCCCCCAAAGCTTAATCCCTGAAAACAGCAATCATTTATTATTTATCACAAATCTGCAGACAGGTCGGGTGATCCTGTGGATCTGGGTGGGGATTGTCATACATCTTGTTGGGTTGACTTGTTGGGTCAGCTGGGGGCTGGTGGATCCACGGTGGGTTCAGCTCTGATCTCTACAGTCTCTCATCCTGCAGGCTGCCTGGGCTTATTCACACTGTGGTTGTAGGGTTCTCAGAGAGGAAGCAAAAAATGTGCTGCTACTTTTTCCAGCCTCTGCTTATGCCCAGGAGGCTAGCATCCTATTGGCCAAGGCAAGTCACATGGTTGAACCAAACATCCGTCAAAGTGGGGACTCTGACTCCACAGAAATAACAGCGCCTAAGGGCTTAAGTACAGGAAGGACTTTTGGGGGCTAACATTTCAATCAATCTTCTACACTCTCTAAAACACACTGATACCCTGAAATTTAAGGATAGTAGCTCTCCCCCAAGAAACAGAGACACTGTCCCCTTTCCTTCTATCCTAGTGCTAGCTTAGGATGGTGCCTTGGATACAGAGGATGCTAAATGTCCTTAAACTGAATGGCTGCAAGGTGTCCTTACCAAGGGACCAAGTCTCTCAGTCAAATCTCTTTTGGTTCCAGTAACAAGCATCTCTTCAAACTGGCTTCAACAAAAGAGAAACTAACTTATTTCATTGAACTCAAGGCCAGGAAATAGAAACAGGTTTCTTGAGGGACCAGGACCAGGACCAGACCAGGGACTGAAAGTTATAAGGGGCTGAGTCCACTTGATGGGCCAGAGGCCACCCTTACTCCAATAAACTGTAGTGATGTAATGGCCCCAGTGTCATGTGGCACAAAACATGGCTGTCTGCCGAGCTCTGGATGAAGCAATGTCCATTACAGATGTCTACAGGTAGGAGAGGTTTCTTAAAGAACGTGGAAATTCTTTAAGGTGCAATAGATAGCTTCAAGATTCCTGTCCCTGGTCAAACACTATTCTAGATACTAGTATACTATTCTATATACTGCTGAGAAGGGATTTTTGTGGATGCAATTCAAGTTCTAAATCAGTTAACCTTAAGATATGATAGAGATTATGTGGGTGGGTCTGACCTAAGCAGTATTTTCTCTGGCTTGTAGCAGAAAAGGAATTCAGAGATTAAAGGCATGAAGAGATTTGACATGCTGCCCCTAGCTTTGAAGATTAAGGGCCATGTGCAAAGGAATGTTTATGCCAAGAGCAGCCTCTAGGTTTCAGCCAGAAAGGAAATGGAGACCCCAGTTTTGCAACCAAAAGAGCTGAATTTTGCTAACCACCTGAATGAGTTTGGAGTATATTCTTTCCTAGAGCCTTCAGATGACAGTCCAGCTGGCCAACGTCTTGATTTTGGCCTTATGACACTCTAAGCAGAGAAGCTAGCTGAGCCCCACTGTATTACTGACCTATAGAAACTTGTTTCAAGCTTCTGAGTATGTGATAATTTGTTAAGATGCAATAGAAAACTAATCCACAGGCTAATTACCATTTCCATTTACCTCTGTAAAAATGTTATACCATTTGAGAAATGACATAATTGAAATTATCACTCATATTTTGGTCTAAATTTGTTGGCCTCAAGTGCTTCATGATCTGTGGGAGCAAAAATGTGGGAGCAAATCTGTGGGAGGGAAAAGGAACATTACAATTCAAAGAGGTAAACTGAGAGAGAGAGAAAGATTAAATTTTCAACTGAGGGGAAGTAAGCTGGCTTTTGTGAATTGTAATCTTGCATGGTAGGCTTTCAAGGAGACACCATACAAGCAAGTTCAAAGGCACTGGTAACCTGAGGGGTGTGTGGCTGCGTTGTGTGTGAGATAGACAGAGGGACAGACAGACAGTCAGGCAGACACATAGATAGGTTGATAAAGATGGAGAGACGTACATAGAGAAAAAAGAGACAGGGAAGAGATTAGTAAAAAGGTACTGAAAAGCATAAAAAAGCTTTTCATTTACCTCTACTTCTGCATATCCCATCTCCTCAATTATATTAATATCAGCAATCAAACTTGCTCAAGTAAATCTGATCTCAATCTCTATCTATCAATCTATCTATCTATCTATCTATCTATCTAATCTATCTGAATAAGAGAGACAGAGAGGGATGGAGGGAGAGAGAGAAAAAGAATATGAAAGAATATAAATTAAAAGGAAAAGCAGGGAATTCACACAAGATGTGTGGACTGGGATTTGATATCATTCCATGAATGTCCCAATTCTTCAGTAAAGTTACCAACTCAAGAAATGCTAGGAATGATTGGATTTCCCATGGGAAGCAGTGAAGACGCAGGAGCTTTGATGAGAGTCAGAATCAAGATGTGATCTGACATAGGGGGACAACTTCTAAAGGGAAGATGCAAGAGAGCAAGTGGGACAAGATGTAACCTTCTTTTGATCTCTGTGAATTAAAATGTATGCTATGGTGGATTCTAGGGCTGGACTGCCTGGGCTGGGATTCTGGCTTTCCTAGTTGTCAGCTGTGTAACCTTAGACAAGATACTTAACCTCTCTGCTCAGTTTCTTCATTCACAAAATGGAGATAATAATAGCATTCACACAGAGTTGTTGTGAGGGTTCAATGAGTTGATTAGAGGAAGAGTGCCCCAGCACAAGAGACACTATGGACATGTTGCTATATTTATTACCTTAGGGCTTCAGAAGAAGGGTCTATTACAGTCATTCGAAAGGATGAAAAGAAGCTTCATGGAAAAGTGGCACCTGAGATGGACCAAATATGTCACCAGTTTACCTGCATGGAACTTTCCAACCATGCCAGAGAAGGAGAGAGAAGTGTGGCAGAAAGGTGAGGGCAAGTAGGCCAGGGAAACAGAGGAGGAAACCCACAGCAGATGAGTCTATCCAGTTTTGTAGAGACTAAGCAGAAACTGCCACAGTTCTAGGCTGCCAGGGTCTTCTTTCCTCTGGGTCCTACTTACAGTGTGGGACATCTGCCATGTTTGAGGTTTCCAGGCAAGGTTGGCTGATCTGTTGGAGGGTCACACACCCATGGGGTAGTGGGTGAAGCAGTGTCCGACTACCTCCCTGTGACTGTCTCAGCAACAGCTCTGGCAAAGGCCACAGGCAAGACTCCCAGAAGGAAGCTGCCAGTGTAACTGGGGCCTGGACCCTCTATTTTGGCCTCCCTGTTCTTATCCTCTAAGAACAACCCACTCTTCTCTCCTTCAAGATGGTGGCCGTTCAACAGATTGTATGCTCCTCCGTTAAACAAAACCAAACACAGTTACTCTCTCCACATGCTATTAAACACAGCTACATTAAAATAATGTGTAGGTTGAGACAAATACATACCACCACAAGATAATTGGGAGTTAAGTCACTGTGACAAGCTGAATAACTAAATTAACCCTATTAAAACCTGTTTTCATAGGGTCAAAGGCTTTTCAGTAGAAGAAATCAGGTGTAAAAGAAAGCACTCACTTTTTGAACACCTTGAAACACTTGCCGAAAAATAAGCCAGTCGCTTGGAGAAGCAAGCAAACAATTTGACTTAGTTCAAGGAAAAGACAAAATGAGCTCACAGGTATTTGCTATTTTTAATTTAAATTCTATTAGCTTACGAAGGGGACACTATTTTTTCTTTTATCACAGTAAAAGCATTTTATGATGAATACTCCAATATGTTAAATGTGATTTAACAGTAAATCACTAAAAATGAAAGAAATTTAAATTAAAACAACAATGTGATTTAGTAGTGAACCTATCAAATTTTGAGGACTTAAACAAAATGATAAAAATTTTGCGATGGTGAGAGTATGAGGAAACAGGCTCAAATCTGGGGGCAAGGTGGTGTTAATATTCCTGGATGACTACTTCAGAGCCAAAGAATGATCCAAGTATCCTGGGCATTTCACTGTCCCAGCTCCTTACTTATAGGCAAGTAAAATATCTACTACCTAAGGCAATAAAATGACTATATATTAAGCTACAGGAATATAAGCTCATTGAGAGCAGCAATTATGATTATGATTATGATTTAATTTATTTATTTAAATTCAAGTTAGTTAACATACAGCACAGTACTGGTTTCAAGAGTAGAACCCAGTGATTCATCACTTACATATGATACCCAGTGTTCATGCCAAAAACTGCCCTCCTTAATGCCCATCACTAATTTAACCCATCCCCCGCCCACCTCTCCTCCAGCATAGCAGGAATTATTTTGAAATTGTTTCATCCTCTTGTTACCCAGCACCTAGGACAAGTGCTAACACAGAATGAGCAGACAAAAGTTATACACACACACACACACACACACACACACACACACATATATCTATACATATACATACATGGTAGCAAAAATGAATTATAGTGTTTTTATATCAAAAGACACCTAAATGCTTAGTCATAGGAATGGAGGGAATAAAATACGATCTAACAATACAAAAGGATATGATGCAGCCATTAAAAATAATGCTACAGATTAAATAGTGCTAGCAAAGTGCCTGGGTGGCTCAGTCAGGTGAGTGTCTGACTCTTGATTTTGGCTCAGGTCATGGTCCCAGGGTCATGTGATTGAGCCTCTTGTTGGGCTCTGTGCTAAGCGCCTGTTTAAGATACTCATTCTCTCCCTTTCTCTCTCTCTCTCTCTCTCTCTCTCTCTCCCTCTGCCTCTGTTCACACATGCTCTCTCTGTCTCACAAAAAAATGTTGTGGAAAAAAACTTATATGACACAAAAATATGTTCTTAATCAATTGTTATCTGAAAATAGCTGGTTTTAAATAATGTGTAGACTATCATCTTAATTTTTCTATAAAGAGTATGTACATACAAAAACTGGGAGATACATACTAGGGTGTTAACATTGGCTATATCTGGTTGTAGTTTACTGATGGCATTTTTCTCTTAATTTTCTAAAATGAGGAAAAAAATTATAATGAGAGTAACTGGAGGTTAGGGACCAGGCTGAAATGATGAGTAAACTCCCTTGAAGTGAGAAAAACCAGAGATTTTTCTGAATATCTCTATAGAAAAGATCCAGGGCCAATGGGAGAATGATGCCGAGGAGGAGACAACAATTGGGCATCAGCCATCAGAGCCATTCAGTAACAGGAGGGGCCACAACTTGAAGTAGTGAACTCCTCATCCCTATATGTATGCAAGCAGAAGCTAGGTGACCACCCAAGAAGAGTTAGTTTTTCTAAACTCTTAAACTAAATGAACTTTAAGTTCTATAAACCCAAGAGTTGAAGATTCTATGATCTGACTGGCAGACATCCCTCTGCAAACTGTATTTGACATGAAAAGAGAATTCTTTTTTTATTGACCAAGGATGTGTTTCTATTTATCCTTCTGTTTCCTGGGGTATCTTCCCCAGCTTGTTGCTTCTTTCATTTGTAAGGCTTCTGGAAACTGTCCTTCTTCACTTGTTATACTACCTGAATGATCAGAGTTTCATTCATATCTATTTTAATGGCTTCTGGGTCTTCAAGAATACTCGACAGAGTGTCAAGTAACCTTTATAGTTATCATGAATCTTCTTAAAGTGAATTGGTTTTCAACCAGCTGAGCCTTCCCTTTAGTAACGTCATTGGATGGGTTCTAGAAAAGGGAGAGACTAGGATGAGGGCCAAGGGCTGTTGAACAGAGAGGAGATGGGGTTCCATACATCCACTTGATGGTTTTGATAAGAGTTATTCCTAGCCAATTAAAGTGCCCATAGAAAAGTCATCGGCTTTCTTGAACTATCATACGTTGGTTGATATCCATTTATATCTTCAAATGTTTGTTTGACAGGAAATTACAGAATAATTTTGATATTGAGTTTGGAGCCAATTTTAAATAGTTCAAAGGAGCACTGTTTAGATACACCACAAGAATAAACCCTGTATAAAACCAGTTATTTAGTGTTCCAGTTAGTATACACAGATCATGCTTTTTGAAGTTGTTCAGTCCTGAGGATAGTCCAAGGAAATAAGGACCTATTCTATACTTGACAATGAATAATATTTGACTCAACTCCCTTCTGAGTTTGTTCACCATAGTAGCTTAGGGTGGAAAATTTATTTGGTACAGATCCAAGTGCTACATAAAGATTGCTTAAAGCATATCCCAGACCTGCCAAGGAATTAATCTAGACCCAACTGCTCCTGTAAAAACTCACTTGGTCGGGTTTGTAGGGCAGTGAAAGGGTTTAGAACATGCATTTATTATGTGATAAAACTACAAAACTTCTCAAGACATGCTTGTTCGCTTTATAAAAGAACACAAAGTGCTAGCAAAGTACCAGGTTCATTATTTGTGTGATCAGTTTCTTGGAATACTTTGGAATAACCATGTGGGCTCTCTCGCAAGGGGTGAGGAAGAGGATGATAAGAGATTACAAAACCATCCCAAATTATGTCTTCCGTGGTAACTGAAGTGATGCTTTCAGGGAAGACTGCTGAAGCATCCCTCTTTTCCCATTGCCAAGAACTCCTGGAAAATCACAAGGTAAGCAGATTAGGCAGAAGGCATTTGGGATGCTTCATCAAGCCTGCTGAAGTACCCTCAAGCAATATCCTATTTCATTAGCTATTCAATGGAATGGGATTAAGAGAACAGGGATGCCATGCTGACCAACAAAACAGAAGGTCACTGTAAGGAGATTTCCTAGCCCGTTGCTCATTGCCAAGGGCCACTATTAACGCACTTCCAGTTGGAAGAGGCCCATCAGCAAGCTTCCAGGACAGGGAACTGGAGTATATTCTTTTCCATTGCTCTCTGAAATGTGTGGTCTCAGAATAGTACAGAGGCTAAGTGGGACATGTGGCACAGTGCCCACAGTACTTCAAGCTTCTCTTGGGCTCACCAAATGAATCCATGTGCTTCCTGCCATGTCTCGAGACTCAGATATTCTGAGCAGTAAGGGGCATGAAGAGGGAGAGAGTATGCAGAATACAGTAGGACCACATGACCGGTGCTTTGTTAAGAAAGTATGCAAGCTGTAGGTTTTAGAGAAGAAGCGAAGCCTAAAGAAGAGGTCTTACGGCACCACCTCCACAGATACCCAGATATAGGATGATGACAACAGTAATGGACGTGATAAAGGCTGAAAAGCCACAGGGATATCAGACTGATCTATTCCATGACACAGATATCTATATGAAGACTTTTAGATAATATTTTAATGCCCAGTTCTTTGCAATACTTTGGCTGAGATACAGGAGTGGACATAACACATATTCGGTATGTGGGCCATCTCTGGTATACTAATTTCCTTTTGCTTAGTCATGTAGGCAGCAGCAGAGCTGATCTCAACTAAGGTGGCTGGTACTAATTGTTAGTTTCCAATTACTAGTTGTTCAAGGTTTATCAACTATTGTGACTTTAATTAGGGCCCTAAGATGTAAACTGCAATGTCTTTAACAGACACATTCCGATGGGGATAATTTGATGAGCCAGTTGCTGTTGTATAGTAATTGAAAACCAAAGAGAGATTCACATATGAATAGTAAATTAAGATGTGCAGTAGTAGCTGGGATTTATACCTGGACTGTTAGAGGCCTTAATGACCCCATAAAAGGGAATAAGGTCATTTGTTATTTAAAGGATCATAAGATATTGCATTTCATAAGGATATTGAGCATGTACAAGGTTAAAGCGCTCATGGGTGAGCCAGATTCCCCCTTTATTCCATTTATAAGCAGAACCAAAAGAGTTAGCACTTCTTTGTAATAAAGCTCTAAATTCCAGAATAACTTGTTACTCTATGTCCCAAATCCCAAAGGGCAGTTGCTGCTGGGCTGGGCTTTGTAAAATGTTAGTTTCACCCTCAAACTCAGCATAGGCACTGAATCCTCCATTTTAGAACCAATTAAAGTGAACGGTTTTCCAATTTTCTGGGACAGATTGTCACAAGTGGCTGAATGGGGAGACCCAGAGGTCTGGAAAGGGTGGAAGGGAGAAAGCCTAATTCTTGGTATTCTTTGGGTACAGCAGGTCTTGTTTTACTTCGAATAAAAAATTAAAAGGGCTGAGCTATATATAGATGAGGGGGTTAATAGTGGAAATAGAACTCTCAATTACCAGAAACAAAGGGAAAATCCAGAATAGCAGATAATCCCACATAGTATGTGTTGGCATTTGGAATGTATCATCAGCATCGTGTTTGCATCCTCAATGCTGTTTCCCTTAGGCTGCTGTTGGAGTAAAGCAGTGTTCCCCTTACACACAACGTAACAGCAGGGAAGGAAAGCTGGAGAATACATTTGAGGGTTCTTGCCAGGATTAAAATTTGGTTGCAGATAAACCCCTCCGTAGATAATGGAGAAGTGACTGCAATGTCTTTCCTATCTATGACACATTTTGCTTCCTCCCTTTTGTGGCAAGAGGCACATCTGCCGACACACACACACACACACCTTCACAGAGAGCCATGCAATCATTTCTGCTATCATTATCATGCAGTCTACAGGTGTCTTCTGTAGCCAGGGTCTAACCAGGCACAGCAGAGGCCTTTGGAAGGACAGGTTAGAAAATGAGGAAACAATTTCTCTAGGTAAGTAATTAGAACAGGAGCAAATCAGAAGACTAAATGTTGCTATTTAAATGGAAATTCAGCCAGGCCCCCAACATGCTGTGAATTTTATCTATGCAACGTTAAAAGGCCCAGATGATAAGAATCTTAGGTGTGTAACTATGGACTGGTGCACTGATTTGATTGGATCCCAGGCAATATTTCTGGTGTGGAAAGATGAGCCCACAATCACAAGTTAGCTGTTATTAGAGTGATCAATTATGAACTATTCCCAACATGCAAGAAGGTACAGAAATAACAGGTACCCATATGTCTACCTCTCAGAATTATAAAATTTAGACAATTTCTTGTCTTCTGATTAAAAATAATAATAATAAAGCAACAGATGTGGCTGTGGTCAATTACAAAACACACAGGGATATAATTTTCCACTCCCCCCTGTTGGCTTCCTCCAATGTGACTTTGTATTTTCTCCTGTCAAGGGTAAGGTCTTTTTCTCATTCCATGAAACTGGGCTGGCCTAGTGACTTGATTTAGCCAATAGAATGTGACTCTTTGACTTGATGTGGTCAGTGTGCGTGAATTCTGAGCCTAGGCTTCTGAGAAAGCCTCTCAGCCGCTCTGTGAACAGGACTGGACTGCCCTGCTGGGTGATGAGAGACATGTGACCCAGTCACTCCCGTCACACAGTGACAGCCAGCCACCCCCTCCTCCCCATCTGCTAGCTGATGGGCAAATGCATGAGTGAGCGCAGCTAAGATCAGAAGAAGGGCCTCGCCGGTTCCAGCTCAAATTGTTATCCACATGATGGTGAGCAATAAAAAGTGGTTGCTGTTTGTAAGCCACTAAGCTTTGATGTGGTTTTTTTGCATGGCACCGGGCCACTGATGCAATGGTAAAACCTACATTCTCCTCATATCCTACCTTCTCCACCTCCTACTGTCCTTGGAAGTTTCCACTATTTTGAAACCGGGTCTATTCTTCCAATACATATAAAGATACCCTAGGTACATACAGAATCAATAGGTGTATACAAAATCAGTATTAAATGCTATTTGTAAAATGATGTATAAGGCGTTGTTTAAAGGAAAGATAAATCATACCATATTTTACATATCCTTTGCCCCTTGCTTTTTTCTCGTCTACTTGTTTTTATAAATATCCAAGGTGGCACATGTGGATATCATTTATTTTAAGTACTATGTATTTTTTCAGTGTATGAATATACCACATTTTATCCATTCCTTTATTGCCAGAGTAATGAGAAGCTGGGCTGAAAGATCTTTAAGCCTTACCATGCTATGATTCAAATAAATACAAACTGGCGAAGACATTTTATAAAGAGTCAATCAGGAAAAGAGATAGAAAGACTCCTTAAGCCTTCATGTGCCAAACACCTCTTAATAATTGATGGTTCGATTGACTCCTGAACAACATGGTTTGAATTGCATGGGTCCAATTATATGTAGATTGTTTTAGATAAACACAGTGCAGCACCGCAAATGTATTTTCTCTTCCTTATGATATTCTTAACCTTTGCTTTTCTCTACCTTACTTTATTGTAAGAATGCAGCATATAATACACATAATATATCAGAGTATGTGTTAATCAACATGTTACTGATAAGGCTTTGGTCAATAGCAGGCTGTTAGTAGTCAGGTTCTCGGGGAGTCAGAAGTTACACATGGATAAAGAAGAGGTGATATAAATATACACAATGGAATATTATTCAGCCATAAGAAGGAATGAAATCTTGACATTTGCAACAACCTGGATGGAGCTAGAGAGTACTATGCTAAATGAGATAAGTCAGAGAAAGATAAACACCATGTAATTTCACTCATATGTGTAATTTATGAAACAAACAACAATGGAAAATTGAGACAAACCAACAAACAGACTCATAAGTGTAGAGAACCAATAGGTTACCAGAGGGGAGGTAGGTGGGGCGACAGAAGAAATAGGTGGCAGAGATTAAGAGTACACTTGTCTTGACAATGATTGAGTAATGTGTAGAATTGTTGAATCACTAAAGTATACACTTGAAACTAATATAACACTGTATGGTAACTATACTGGAATTAAAATTTTGAAAAATAATTTAAAAGTTATGTGTGGATTTGTAACTGCATGGCCATGGCGGGGGGGGGGGGTGGTTGGCTTCCCTAGCCCCTGCATTGTTTGAGGGCCAACTGTAATTAAGGAAAGAATATTTATTTTCAGGTACAAAAACTCTACATTGTTAGGTCAGGATTCAGAGAAATAAGCCCAGGAATATTTAATTTGATGACACTTACTTACTTTTAAGGGATTTATAAGAAAAACACATGGTTTCACCGTAAGAAAACTGTTATTAAAATATTTCTTACAGTCAGCAAACTCATACAGTTGCTTCATAGTATATCCTTGTTAACAGCCTTCCAAGAACTGATCCCTCCCTATAGCTGGAAAGTAGAGGTTCAAAGGGCAACAGAAGGATGAATGTTTTCACATCAGCACATCACTATGTGATGTGGTGATTGGTCAAGGGTCTGTTTGGGGATGTCATCAAAGAGGGTGATAACAAGATGACCGACCACACGTCCAAGTTCACCTGGGACGGGCAGTCCTGGCTTACACCTGTTGTTACAGCATCATAATTAGTAGTGACCCTTTCGTTCACAACAGAGGTCCTGATTCAGATGATAAATTGCATGGTTACTGTGGAGCACTGGGGCTATGCTGTCCAGATCCTTCTCATGAAGGACTTGTTACTGCTTGTTGGGAGCAAATGGCCTATGGCTTTCTGCCCCTTCAGGGATGGCCTTAGCTGCAGAGACCTGCCTTTCTCAAAGTCACACTCCTTTCCAGGAGTTGCCCATACCCAGGGACTTTCAGGGATGATAAAGGCCTGGCTTTTAGTTCATCCAAAGGACTCTGGTTCAGCATTCTAGACTTCTGGGTGAGCACTGTGCCTCGCCTTCTCCCTCATCCCGCATGGATCCCTTCCATTTCACGGGTGTTGACTACAATACACTCTTTTTATTTTTTTTTTATTTTTATTTTTTATTCTTTTTATTTATTTATTTATTTATTATTTTTTAATATATGAAATTTATTGTCAACTTGGTTTCCATACATCACCCAGTGTTCGTCCCAAAAGATGCCCTCTTCAATGCCCATCACCTACCCTCCCCTCCCTCCCACCCTCCATCAACCCTCAGTTTGTTCTTAGTTCTTAAGAGTATCTTATGCTTTGGCTCTCTCCCACTCTAACCTCTTTTTTTTTTTCTTCCCCTCCCCCATGGGTTTGTTAAGTTTCTCAGGATCCACATAAGAGTGGAAACATATGGTATCTGTCTTTCTCTGTTTAAGGCCCTTTGTAGCAACATGGATGGAACTGGAGAGTGTGATGCTAAGTGAAATAAGCCATGCAATACACTCTTAAACAAACATGCAAATGTGCTTTAGAATCTGTTGAGGAAGCCAACCCACAACGATTGGTATGAGAAGAGGGCTTTTTGAGCTGGGCCAATGTGATGATCAAGAAGCTGAGGGAGATGACTCCAATGAAAAGCCATGATCAATTGCCCGGTTTCCAAAGCTGAGTCAGCTTTCTCATGGGGAAACCCTCTGACTGAAGAAGAGATTGGGTCCCCCAGAGAGGGGTGCTGCAGGAACTGGCAAATGTGAATGTCAACAAGTCCTCAAGTTGTTCTGCAAAGGGACCAAAGGCCATTTACTAGGGAAAGGGGAATATATCAACATCCCCAAAACTGCTGAACAAAGAATCCAAATTGGCATTGATACCCAGAAATCCCAGACATTCTCATGACACCTTGGTGCAGTGGAGGCAGATGGAAGCCAGGTTACAAATGCAGCCCTGGTTAAGCTCTAGGTCACAGGAGGTCTATTAAGTCTACAAAACAACTCAGTAGTCATTTCTTTGACTTGTGCCTATATAACCTAAAAACTCTGAAGAGGTAGTTGGTACCACCTTCTCTTTGAGTCCTGGGACCACGGAATAAGAGTTATCATGGAGGCAGGGAGGCCAAGTAGAGGCCTCCACAACAACAGGAACATAGAAACAGATGGACAGTGATGCCAAGAGGGCCAATACGCCAGATCTAGCACAATACTCCAACAAGATGTCAAAAATATCCCCTCCCCCGTTGTGTCTTTTGCTGCCAAGTGCAGCAGAATGGAACTGGAAGGAAACACATACAGGTTGAGCAGGCCAACATGACGGAGGAGGTTTGCTTTGGGAAATGACTGATGTACTCTCCCAGACACTGACTTATTGCTTGGAAACAATTATTTACTTTAGCAGCGCTACTTTTTATTAGAGTAAAACGTCCCAGTCAGCTTATTGGTCTCTTTCCTTTAATAGCTGTTCTCAAGGTAGTCAATGACTTTTAACAGCCAGGCTCAGTTATCAATGTACAAGAGTAAGTTTATTGATTTGACAGATACTTTTCTTCACTGGGCACCAATTATTGCTATCTGAATTGTGCCACATTAGGCTAGAAACACCATGTAATCTTGCTAGTTACTTAATGCATTCTGGTGATTGGCTTCAAGAAGCTTTATCATCACAGTGTTGATTTGTGAGTTAACAATACTTTAAATTCCACTGAGAGCTAAGAAGCAGAGTCTGCTTAAAAAAAGGTTAATAGAATAAGACATCCAATCTATCTCATTTTTGTGAGGGTAAATGAATGGAAATTTTACAAGGGTATGTAAATCTTAAAAACATTTGGTGTGCTACTATAAACTAGGGTATTTCTCAAATAGAAATATCACCCAATATCGATACTATGAAAATTCTCCATTAAAATGCAGACTATTTGATTTCATAAACATTCCTAAAATTAGAAATCATTAAAACTATTAAAAAGACATGTCTCCATTTCTGATTAAAAATGGAGAAAAATCAAGACTCAGAATGTCATTAATATTATTAACCCAGGCACTAACCTAGAGGCTTAATGAAAAAAAAAAAAACCAACAATATAAAAAAAAAAAAATTAGCGAGGGCTCCAGCCACACAGAGAAGCCTCAGGCTGGACAGAGGTGGTAGTTCTGTGTAATGGCCTGTCCTTATAGTCCAGAATTTAGCTCCTGAACACTTGTGACATTCCCTTGTTCTGTTGTTTGTACAGTAAAATTCTATATGGTTACTACCATTAAGACCCACATTCTTTTCCAGTCTGCATCTTTCTTGCTTCATTCATTCTTTCTTTCCATCACTGATTCAAGAAATAATTACTGTGTTCTTACAATGTGCCTTACCACAAATCAGGCTCCAGTGATACAGTGGTGAATAATATAATGATGGAAATGAAAGTATTTCCTCCTTGTGCCCAGTTCTACCATTGACAGTTCTTTTCAAATAAAAATAACTTGATTGCTGCTACAGGGAAATGATTACGAATTTCAAGTATACCATGAACATCAATAATAATGCATATTTGGGGCCAAATTCTCAGCGTGGCTTACCTTGAGTTGTAATTTTTAAATCTTATTTGTCCAAATTCTGAAGTATTAAAATTTCACATTTGAATGAATAATTAAACAGCACTGTAAAGTTCAGGATGCCAAGACAGAAACAGATTTAGTTAATATTGTATTTATCAGAAGAATATGCTTAGTTTTGCCATCTTGGGGGACTAGGGTCTTTACTAAGATGATCAGGTAGCATTCTTTCAGCCCAGAAATCCATATGCAATAAATACCCGGATGAGTTAATGAAGGTGCAACTTTATGGGAAGGACAAAAGTATTTATTACAAGCGTTTGATGCCAGACTAGGTAATGAGGACTATATACATGTTTTCATGTTATTAATTTGGGTATAAATCTGTATCACCACCCCAAATGTATGGTGGGGTTCTGACCCAAGTTCCAGTTTCCTTTTATTAAGAAAGTTCTTAGTCTTTGCTTCTTCAAAAGTCCAAATGCACTGCAAATATACCTTTCTTTGTGGATTTCTAAGGAGATTTGCAAAGGGCTAGCAGTCTAGTCTACTTGCTAATTCTGGAAAGAGTTCTGCAGATCGACTGGCCTCTGAAGCTGTTTCTCTGCTTTGAACACTTAATCCTGAACCTATGTTCTTTGTTATAATCAATGTCTGTGTTTTATGGCTCTGGCAGTATACATGGAATTATATTTTGCAACTTTTTCCTAGTGATTAGCTTTATGGAATATAGATGAATTACCAGGTTCACCCTTCTTTTCCTGGAAATATATGTCCTAGAGGTCAGAACTTGAACCAGAGACTAGTGTAAAAAGTAGTGTAAGGAAGTGCCTGGTTAGGGTAGGCTGAACTAGTGTAACAGTGCTAACAAAACAAATTTAAGAATATGGGATGGCTCAAGTACAACAGAAATTTATCACTTCTAATCTAAAGGTCCAAAGCAGGTATTCCTCATTGGCAGGGGTAATCTTGTGGTTGTTCCCCATCAACCTGAGGGAGAGGCAGAGCCACCACCCACAAAAGGAATGTACAGGACTGAACAAGGAACACAGGACTGAGGACCTCTGACTTGTCCTCATCACATGGGCAGTGTAGACCTCAAACCTCCAAAATGATCTCAAGGGAGTTGAGAGGGACTCCTGAAAAGGGACTAATACTAGACATTCTGCTAACCTCGTGGATGAGGCTCAGAGCCTAATTTTGTTTGATTTAGAAAAACAAAGAAAACGGGCTTTGACTTTTCGTGGAGTGACGCCTGCTACATTTACATAAACCACAGTTTATTCCATTGTTGTAATATGAAGCAACGAAGGCCAATTTTTAAGGTTCAGTCAGCTCCCTTTTTGTCTTTACGAACATGATGGCTTTCCTCCAAGGATAGCATAGTAATGTCCGTGCACCCTAGGAGGCACTTAGCGGTCCTCTCCATTCACCCCTTCCATCCCTCATGACAGCTGTGGTCATATCCTGCAGCACAGGCCTTTTCCCTTCCCCCAGTGCTCTCCTTGATTCTGCCAAGGTTCTCTCTCCCCATCTGAAGATACCTACCACTCGACCTCTTCACCTACCATGGATCTTTCTACTCTCCTCTTAGAGCTTTGCTATCTTCAGGCAAACTCTCCTTTGTCAGATGCTGCAGTGACTCTTGAAAGACCCATCAGCTGATTGGCTTTTCTATTTTTAGTTTACACAAAGCTGTGGTACTATGCACGTTTTACTTCCGGTAGGAGGAAGTCTCTTTCTGATTAGATTCCCGGTAAGAAAGAATCCCTTTTGGACAGATACATATAAACTATGAAAAAATTAGTTACTATGTCATTACACATTACACATCACCTCTTGCCTACAAGTGACCCTCCTACTTAACCACTTATGGGCAGTAGTACACAGGCTCCCACAGTATCATTGAATGTTAGAGAGCTTCATGGTGAAGACTCATGATAAAGACATCAGATCATAGAAACCAACAGCTTAAGTTTGTTTCCTGCATGTATGGTATGGTTTGGAGATGAATATCTTCACATAACAGTCATTTGTAAGACTCATTTCCTGATTTTTCTGTGAACTACCTTCCAAGAAGTCTTTGCTATATTTTCCAGAGGTAATTTAGTTTTACTATATTCAGCTCACAAGACACAACACGGGCAACAAGGCACATTTCATGATAAGTAGTTGGGTTTATCTTTTAGCTTTGCAAATATTTCTGAAAAACTCTGATTTTTTTTTCTTAAAATGATGTCATATATCATGCACAAAAAAGAACAAATTTCAGCATGGGTTGGGGGGGTGGAATGGTAATTAATGTTCACATATGCACCAGAACCATTATATGAGAATATTCTTTCAAAGTAATAACAGCTGATCTAAATGGTTGATAGTAAAATTAGAGTATGTGTGGTTTAATAACAGTACCTACTATAAATTGAGCACTAATGTGTCAAGTCTTGTAGTCGACTTTATATGCATTATTTATTCAATCCTCATAAAAATGTACATATTGGCCCCATTCCACAGATAGGAAAATTGGTTCAGAGATGTTAAATGACTTTCCCACTGTCACGTATCTAGGAAAAATCACGCTGGAATTCAACTCAAGGTGTTTTATTCCAAAACCACATGTTTCATCACTTTACCACCTCCATGAACTTTGTGCACCTTCAGGTGATATTCTACTTTTTTGGAGTTTTATTTTTTTCATTAATTTTTTTACTCAACTATAATTAACATACAGTTTATATTAGTTTCAAGTGTGCAATGGTTCAGCAATTCTATACATTTCTCGGTGCTCATCAAGACAAGGGTACCCTTAATCCCCTTTATCTATTTCACCCATCCCCCCCACTACCTCCCCTCTGGCAACCACCTATTTGTTCTTTCTATTTAAGAGTCTTGGGTTTTTTTGATTCTTTTTTTCCCTTTGTTAGTTTCTTTTGTTTCTTAAATTCCACATATGAGTGAAATCATATGGTATTTATCTTTCTCTGATTAACTTATTTTACTTACCATTATACATTCTATGTTCATCCATGTTGTTACAAATGGCAAGATTTGATTCTTTTTTATGTCTGAGTAATAATCCATTAAAATATATATCATATTTTCTTTATCCCTTCATCTATCAAAGGACACTTGGGTGGCTTCCATATGTTGGCTATTATAAATAATGTTGCAATAAACAAAGGAGTGCATATATCTTTTCAAAGTAGTGTTTTCATTTTCTTTGAGTAAATATCCACTTGTGATATTACTGGACCACATGGTCATTTCATGTTTCATATTTGCACTGTTTTCCACAGTGGCTGCACCAATTTAAATTCCCATCAACAGTGCAAGAGGTTCCTATTTCTCCATGTTGCCAACACTTTTTTCTTATGTTTTTTATTTTAGTCATTCTGACAGGTGTGAGGTGTTACATCACTGTGGTTTTAATTTGCATTCCCTGGTAATTAGTGATGTTGAGCATCTTATCATGTGTCTGTTGGTCATCTGTAGGTCTTCTTTGGAGAAATGCCTATTCAGGTCTTCTGCCCATTTTTTAATTGGATTTCTGGAGTTTTTTGGTGTTGAGTTGTATCAATTATTTTTATATTTTAGGTATTAACCCCTTATTAGATATATGATTTGCAAATACCTTCTCCCATTCAATAGGTTACCTTTTCGTCTTGATGGTTTCCTTCATTGTGTAAAAGTTGTTTGTTTGTTTGTTTGTTTGTTTGTTTGTTTGTTTGTTTTAGTTTGATGTAGTCCCAATAGTTTAATTTTGGTTTTGTTTCCCTTGCCAGAAAGGACTTATCTAAAAAATATTCCTATGGCCAATGTATCCAAGAAATTACTGCTTACGTTTACTTCTAGGAATTTGATGATTTCAGATCTCACATATAGGTCTTCAATCCATTTTTTTTTGTTTATTTTTGTGTATGATGTAAGAAAGTAGCATTTGACAAAGTACAACATCAGTTCATAATAAAAACTCTCAACAAAGTAGGGTTAGAGGGACATACCTCAACATAATAAAGCCAATATATGAGAAACCCATAGCTAACACCATTCTCAATGGCGAAAAACTGAGAGCTTTGCTTCTAAGATCAAGAACAAGACAAGGATGTCTGGCTCTCACCACTTTTATTCAACATAGTACTGGGAGTCCTAGCCACAGCAATAAGACAAGATAGAAAAGGCATTCAAAGAAAGGAAGTAGTAAAACTGTCACCATTTGTAGATGACATAATACCATATATGGAAAACACTGAAGAATCCACCAAAAAACTATTAGAACTGATACATGAATTTAATGAAGGATACAAAATTAATATCAGCAGTCTGTTGCATTTCTATATGCTAATAATGAATAGCAGAAATAAAAATTGAGGAAACAATCCCATTTACAACTTCACCAAAATAAAACAAACTTAACCAAGGAGGTCAAACACCTGTACTCTGAAAACTACAAAACATTGATGAAAAAACTGAAGATGACACAAACAGATGGAAAGATAGCCCATGCTCATGGATTGCGAGAACCAATATTGTTAAAATGTCTATACTCCACAAAAGAATGTGTGGTTGATGTAATCCCTACTAAAATACCAACAATATTTTTCATAGAACTAGAACAAATAAGCCTAAAATTTGTATGGAACCACAGAAAACCTTGACTAGCCAAAATAGTCTTGAAAAAGAACAAAACTGGAAGTATCACAATTCTAGATTTCAAGACACATGACAAAGTTGTAGTAATCAAAACAGCATGGTACTCGTACAAAAATAGACACAAAGATCAATGGAACAATCCAAAAATAAGCCCATGCATTTATGGTCAATTAATCTAAAACTAAGAAGGTAAGAATATGCAATGGGAAAAAGTCTCTTCAACAAATGCTGTCAGAAAAACTGAACAGTCACATGAGAAAGAATGAAACCGGACCACTTTCTCACACCGTACACAAAAATAAACTCAAAATGGAGTTGCATTTTAGATATCCACTAATGAGTAGTTTAGTTTTTCTAATTGTGCCTACTGTCTTCTCCCTATTATTTCCTATTTATAGCTAGTGGTTGGGGATGGTAGCATAACCTTTACAATTCTTTTTTTTTTCAAGACTTATTTTTTTTTTTTTTTGAGAGAGAGAGCGTGAGTGGGGAAGAGGGGCAGGAGAAGGAGAGAGAGAGAGAAAGAGAGAATTTGAGGCAGGTGCCACACTCAGTACAGAGCCCACCAAGGGGCTCAATTCCCTCATTCTGAGACAATTCCCTGATTCTGAGATCATGATCTGAATCGAAATCAAGAGTCAGCAGCTCAACAGCCTGAGCCACCTAGAGGCACCTCAGTTTTGAAAAATGAAGTAATTGAAAGTATTTTAAAAGTGGAGGGCACTTCATAAAACAACGTAGACCAAAATATTATGCTGGATTTTCAATGAGAAACTTTCTTATTGTATATAAAGTTCTAGAAAGAAAGGTGAGTCCCTGGCAGAAGCTAATGGTCAGTGATTAAGGGCACTTAGTTCATGCTGACTGAAAGTAATCAGGGTTGAGTTCAGTTGAGTTTTAACGGGGTTTCGGACAGTACATTAGCAGACTGAGTGTGCTCTCTCATTTGCCCAGGATTAACCTAAATTGTGTCCATTGTCCCTTCTTAAGTATTAGTGATGTCTCTCAGACATATTTTGATTTGAATAATCTTACCACCATCCCTTTCATGAACACCCCCTCCCTAGGTAAACATAAAGATCATCATTCTTCAGAGTTTGGGACCCAAATGTGGCACATGAACTTCACTTTTCATTGGAAATCTAAGTCTGGTGCAGGGACCAGGAGGAATCTGCAGGGTTGTCAGCTGCCTGTACCTCTGATTGAGTTTGGGAAAACAGATCAGTTCAAAATCACTAGCCTCTCAGCGAAAACTGCAGGATGATCAATTTCAAATACTACATATCTCAGTGAGCAGACGTTATCTACACATTTGTTTCTTCACATCCTCTTCTCCACATGTTCCCATCTCCTCACTCAAATAGCTATTAACAATAACTCCAAGAAACAGTGGGAACTAATGACAAGTTTCATCCCTCAGTTTAATAACGCAGTCCTAATTCTCATGTATTCATTATCCCCCAGCACCAAACCATTTCCATTTACACACCAAAGCAATCCTCCGTATCTTTAGTGTTGATGTCAGCTTGATCTGCACTGATCACTTTCATTAAGAACACGCATTTACTGAGTAATGTGATCCAAAAACAGATGCTTTCCAAATAAACCACTCATTGTATTGATGAAAAGACACTGACATGAAGGTCAAAAGCCCTTGAGTTTTTTTTCCATTTACCAAGGGGAAAATAGATAAAGAATGACTCCCTCATAAATTTTATTATTCATTCAACAAACACAATGGCTATGTTTTAGGCGCTGCGATCATTGGTAGGACACAAAGGTGAACAGTAAAACAGAGAACAAATTCTTAAGGAGGCGGTTGCTCAGTGTGGGAGAGTAGAAGAATCCTATATCCAGACAGGAGGGGATCTGGGACATTATACCCTGATTGAGGTCAGAGGGGGCCTGGTCTCTACTATATGGAAGGGTCAGTATTGACTCACTGGCTACAGAAGACAGACAGATCTAAGAGACAAAGAAGGCAGAGTTAAGAGCTATGTGGACAGTGGCATTGAAGAAATAATCACAAGGAGAATGTATTAGTTTGCTAGGGCTGGTATAACAAGGTACCACACTGAGTGGCTTACCCAACAGAAATCTATTGTCTCCCAATCCTAGAGGCTAGAAGTCTGAAATCAAGATGTTGGCAGGGGTTGGCTCCTTCTAAGAGCTTTGAGACAGAACCTTTTCCAATCATATTAGATTAGGACCCACCCTAATGACCTCATCTTAATTTAACTAATTACTTTTGCAGTGACCTCATTTTTAAATAAGGTCATACTCTGAGGTACTACAGAGGTGGGAGGGCATGGTTATGACTTCAATATATCAGTTTTTGAGGGACAGAATCCAGCCCATCACAGAGTTAGACAAAAAGGCAGAGATAAAGTAGCTCATAAGGCAGAATGGGGACATACCAAGAAGGAGCAGGAGACCTAGGCAGAGTCCTTGAGACACTGGCATGCAGAGTTTTGGGTTTTTAAATTTTTTTTTAACATTTATTCATTTTTGGAGACAGAGAGAGACAGAATGTGAGTGGGGGAGGGGCAGAGAGAGACGGAGAGACAGAATCGGAAGCAGGCTCCAGGCTCTGAGCTGTTAGCACAGAGCCCAATATGGGGCTTGAACTCATGGACTATGAGATCATGACCTGAGCTGAAGTCAGATACTTAACCAACTGAGCCACCCAGGCACCCCTAGAGTTTTTGGTTTTTCACTGGACTTCTGAAACTCATGTGTGAAGGGAGAGGCTCTAAGGTGAGCATTCCATTCTACCAGAGATATAGACACACCCCTGGGTAGTAGACCAGAAGAGATGTCCTGGGTGGGCAAGGGTCTGGTGTTCTGAGAATCCTGAAAGGAATCACACCCAAGGCCTGTTCACCCTGTTCCTCCCTTTCACCTGCTACCCCAAGGGTCCAACAATACAAAAGTACAACTATCTTCTCTTATTGAATTTGTTTTCTTAGATGTTTATTTATTTTTGAGAGAGAGAGACAGACAGACAGACAGCATGAGAAGGAGAGGGGCAGAGGGAGAGACAGAGAACCCCAGGCAGACTCCATGCTATCTGCACAGAACCCCATGTGGGTCTTGAACCCATGAACTGCGAGATCATGACCTGAGCTGAAATCAAGAGTCGGATGGTCAACTGAGTGAGCCACCCAGGTGCCCTCCTCTTATTCAATTTTAACCATTCACAAGACACGAAAATTTTAGGAACTGATTTTGGTCTATAATACATAAACACTTCAAACACTTCAAAAACCACTTACTTTAATTTGTCCATGTGAAGAGGTAGATAAATTATGTCCATACGTCGACTGTCTACTGTGTAAAGGGCGTTCTTTTTGTTTGCTTGTTTTCTTTTAACCTCATTCAAGTTTCATGTGATCAATATACCTTTTCCTAGAATTTCCTAATTTTTTTTTTATCTCATTCAAGTTTTATAGAGATACGCTTTGCCCTAAACTTTTCTAGTATTGGTAAACAGCATGTCTTTTTAATCCTATCTCCAGACTATATATCTAATCAGTACACTGTGTTCCAAGGTCATTACCACGGCAGTGCTCAGTGGCTCTCAGAGTGTGGTCTCCCAATAGCAGCATTGGCACCACTGGGAACTTGTTAGGAAAGCAAATTCTCCATTTACCCTCTACCTCCATTACCACCAGGCCTACACAATCAGAAATTCTAGGGGTGAGGTCCAGAAATCTGTGTTTTAACAGCTCTCCAGGTGATTGTGGTCACTAGGCCAATGTCATTTCTTACCTGGTCTGATGCACTGGTCTCATGACTGGTATCCCTACTTGATGCTGTTTACGCTCCATAGAAGAGCCAGTATGATCTCCCCAAAATACCCATCAGACTATTTCATTTCCCTGCTTAAAACCTTTAAAGCAAAGACTTCTCACTGACTTAAAATGAAAGTGAGGAGTACCTAGTTAGCTCAGTCGGTTGGGTGTCTGACTTTGGCTCAGGTCATAATCTCACAGTTCGTGGGTTTGAGTCCCACTTTGGGCTCTGTGCTGACAGCTCGGAGCCTGGAGCCTGCTTCAGATTCTGTGTCTCCTTCTCTCTCTGCTCCTCCCCTGCTCACACCGTCTCTCTCTCTCAAAAATAAAAATAAGTATTAAAAAACATTAAAAAAAAGTTCTCATCTTAACTTGTATGACTTTGGGTGATTTGTCCCCTGCTATTCCACTTTTAAAAACCTATTTTTCCTCTTGACTACCAGATTCCAGGAATACTGGTATTTAGTGCATGAAACATGCTAAGTCAGCCTTATTTTCTCTTGTATCCTTAGCACTAGGGCAGAAGAGACATTTATTACTTATTGAGTCAATCATTTAATTGGGAAAACTGTCTCCATTTTATCTACCTTGTTTAGGATTTTACTGAATCCAAATTTCTTAA
The DNA here is from genome assembly GCF_022079265.1 of Lynx rufus. NCBI lineage: Eukaryota > Metazoa > Chordata > Mammalia > Carnivora > Felidae > Lynx > Lynx rufus. The sequence continues at coordinate 9,441,810 of NW_025814824.1, forward strand.
TTTTTGTCTGCTTATATTTTAAAGAGCTCTGTTCTTTTATTTTTTTCCCCTTCAGATGTCTCCATCCTTTGGATCATTCCACTTAATCATTAGTAAATTTTACCAAATATTAATCAATGAAGCACCTACTAGAACAATAAAATAAAACTTGGGCTCCTTTCCAGAAGTTCTTCTGCTAGTAGACAAGCAGACATGTAAACATCCTCTTTTTTATTTTTATTTTATTTTTTTTAACGTTTTATTTATTTTTGAGACAGAGAGAGACAGAGCATGAACGGGGGAGGGGCAGAGCGAGAGGGAGACACAGAATCGGAAGCAGGCTCCAGGCTCTGAGCCAACAGCCCAGAGCCCGAAACGGGGCTCGAACTCACCGACCGCGAGATCGTGACCTGAGCTGAAGTCGGCCGCTTAACCGACTGAGCCACCCAGGCGCCCCGTAAACATCCTCTTTAAAAAACAAAAACAAAAAAACTTTATGGTGGGTAATATAATACATGGTAAAGAATGTAACATTCGATCTGGGTCCAACAGGAAAAAAAAAAAAGGTTTATCCAAGTAGAGAATTATATAAGGATATTTCTGACAGAGAAACAGCATGTGCAAAGGCACTGAGCAAAAAAGAAAACAAAGAAAATGTTTAGAGTGTCTTGGTGTTGGGGAAGAGAAGTTGAACATGAGGCTGAAGAGTTAGAGTAGACCCTACATATGGTAAGTACCCTATCAGCAAGGGAGTTTTAGATTTCACTCTAGAAACTGGGAAGCTCCATATTGTTTCCCATGGTGGATGCACCATTTTGCATTCCCACATTCCTACCATCCCTTTCCTTTTTTTAATAATAGCCATCTTAACAGATGTGAAGTGGTATCTCATTGTGGCTTTGATTTATATTTCCCTGATGATTAATGACATTGAGCATCTTCTCATGGAAGAAATCAGAGATTTTAATGTGGACAGGGGGAGGACCATACTTGAGTTTAGGGTCCCTCTGGTGGTAATATGGGGGATGAACTAGAAAGAAAAGAGACAAGAGACATGAAGCTCACTCAGGAGGCTATAATTTCTGAACTGCCTCTGCTTTTCTCCATTACGACTTATGCAGAAGACACCTGGACCTTTCCTCATCACTTTGGGCATGGAGATGGTCAAGACAGCGCTTCTCTTTCCTTCAGCTGCTCTGGATGTAGTTTGAAGTGCTGTCACTTTGGGAACTAGGTGGGCTCTGTGCGAGGCAACATTCCCTTGAGCCCATCGTGTGTCTTGTTATCTAGTCAATCTCCTTTGGAGCCCCTATCCCCATGCTATCTCTAGGCTTCTATATTTACAGCAGTTCCATTTACTACAGATAGCATATTTACTACTCTTGCCTTGGTTTTTTTGTTTTTTTGTTTTTTTTAGTTTTTTACATTTATTTATTTATTTTTGAGAGACAGAGAGAGGTAGAGCACAAGCGGGGGAGGGGCAGAGAGAGAAGGAGACACAGAATCCGAAGCAGGCTCCAGGCTCCGAGCTGTCAGCACAGAGCTCAACACGGGGCTTGAACCCACAAATTGTGAGATAATGACCTGAGCTGAAGTCAGATGCTCAACTGACTGAGCCACCCAGGAGCCCCATCTATTCTTGCCTTGTAAGACTCTCGCCAGCTGGCCTATCCATGCCTTTTTCTTGGTTCTTGTGAAGCCCCAACTCTTCAGAAGAGACACTGATGAGTATCTAATACATTCTACAAACACAGAAATTAATAGTGAAATAAGTCATTTGCCCGAAGTTATACACCTCAGTAGTACAAGAGGTGGGACTTAACTCTTAAGTTAACTCTTAACACCACAAATTATTTGTTTCCTAAATGGTATCCTTGCTGGACACATGCAACCATGGGGTGAATAACGACAGCCACAATAATAACCATGTAGCAGTATGCCTGGTGATTTACAGCTTACGAAGTGATTATTATGTCCACTGTGTCATTTATTTTAAACCACAAGAGGTAAGTATCCTAATCATCCGCATTTTATTGACCAACACACTGAAATTAGAGACACTGAATGACATGCTGAGATGCCCACAGCCCGTGGTGGCTGACAAGAACCCCGGACCCAGATAATTTGATTTCTAATCTATACATTTTCTATCCCATTCCATGGCCCTGAGTACACACCAGGCTATAGATAAATGTTTTTATCTCCTCTCCCTGACACGACCTTTAGATATCCTGGGTTTCCATATCTTAACACTGTCTATGGGACAAGGATTTGGAACTGTCCATCCACTGGTTTACACAGCACACTGACTTATATTTGGTAGAGGAGCAACATCTTGATGAAAAGGAATTTGAAATCAGAGGCTTTGAATACGTAAGATTTTGACAAATGATAACAAATCAGTGAAATAAGCAGAGAGAAATTAGAGGGGGAATAAAAATGAGAATAAGATAATTACGACGGAATTTGAAAATACTAGGTAAAGGAAGTTGCACAAATACAGTGGAAATTCTAGGAAACATTCCGAGAGCCCCCAGTACAACAAGAAAGCAGTCAACAAGAAAAACAAAGCATGGTGCCTCTGGTGTTTAAATGGACCCAATGCAGAGACGTGCATATTACTGCCATCTCCCGATCACCCAGGCAAGGTAAGGCGTCTCTCAGAATGTCAACATTGCCTTATATTTGAAATTACATTATGCCTCTGAAAAGTTTGCTGACTTACTGAACAAAGGACTTCATTTTTTCCAATGACAAAATTTATTAACAATAATAGCTGCTATTTAATGAATGCTTACTCTCAATGTGCAGGAACGACAATCGGTACTTTATGGGCATCATCTCACTTGTACCCACTGTCATATTATTGTTTACATGTTTTAGGTGAAGAAATTGAAGCTCAGAGAGGCTAAGTAACTTTCTCAAGGTCACACAGTTAATAGGTGATAAAGTCATCATGTGAATCCAGGATTGTCTGAGTCCAGAGTCTAGGCTTTAACCACTAGAATTTGGGTGGGGGGGAGTAAGTTTGCATAAGAACTGGTATGGATTTTATTTATAAATCGATCAATCAACCAATTCAGAATCAGTCTCTCTGAAATAGCAGCATCTAAAAGAGAGAGTCTGGTTTTCTCTTCTATTCAACAAACAAACAGGTGTATGAACAAGGAGGGACCAAATTCCTTAAAGTAAAGCTGCTACATTCTAACTGATTTTTAAAATAGTACTGGGGTGCCTTGGCGACTCAGTTGGTTCAGCATCTGACTCTTGGTTTTGGCTCAGTTTATCATCTCACAGTTCGTGGATTCAAGCCCTGCATCAGGCTCTGCACTGACAGCGTGGAGCCTGCTTGGGATTCTCTGTCTCTTCCTCTCTCTCTGTCCCTCCCCCACTCACACACTCTCTCTCTCTCACACACACACACACTCTCTCTCGAAATAAATAAATGTTTAAAAAAATAAAAAAGTACTGTTCCTTGCATTTGCTTACATCAAACTACTGACTGTATTTTTGTGTATTTTTGTGTAGCAAATTATCATCCAAGTGGTGTATTTTACAGCAAATATAAACAATATATTAAAAATCTAAACATAATTTTTAAAAGTTACAAGCAAATGTATTTATTTTTTGTGCACGTGTGACAAAAGTACCAGAATTTGGGGTGCATATTCAGCTTGACCCATACATGTGGTATGGCATATATTTCATATTATCAGGAACTCTTGCTTTGTGAAATGAATGAATGTCAGAAGAATAAATGAGAATGATGATATGGGTTATTGATTCCTAGAAGTCTCTAAGATGATTCGCCATAAATCATGAATTATATTTTATTCTTCTATTTTAATATTTTAATCATACCTCTCTAGTCTTGAGGTGGCGTATCTTGCCCAAGAATTCCATAACCTCAGTTCATTACAGAGTGTCCTTGAAGACAGCAGTCAGATAAAATAGTAATTCCCCTCTTAGGAATTGGACCAGCTAGAGCACTTGTGACTTGCCTAAGGAAATGGAATAGAAGGTTCCAGAAAGCAGCTACATCTCATTAGCAAATCCCACCACCAAAACTGGCACCAACAGCCCCAGATCTAGTGTGGGAATCTGTCAGCTGTGGCCCCTACCACCTGATTTTCTAGGTCCTGTGAACCAAGGATGGCATTTAGATGTTCAAATGGTTGCAAAAAATCATAAGAAGAATATTGTTTGACAGGTGAAAATTACAGGAAACTGACACTTCAGTGTCTATAAAGAAAGTTTTCTCAGAATACAGACATGCCCATTGATTTATATATGGTCTGTGGCTGCTTTGGGGCTACCAGAATAGTTTCCAAGGAGACTGGATGGACCATGAGTTCTAGGGAAATCACTATTTGTCCTTCAGAGACAAAGTTTGCTGACCCCCAATCAGGAGCATAAGCCTCACTTCTTCAAAGGGTGCCAGACACAAAAACGTACATATGCCGAGGCACACGCTCACTGTTGAGCTGGAAAACCAAAGTCATTTGTTCTCAAACGTTTACTAAGCAGGTACTATGAGGCAGTTTCTGCAGAAGGTATGCGAAACGCAGAGCTTAGTAGGCCACTGCCCCTGATCTTAAGGAGCCTCCCGTCTAAGAAGGATATAAAACACACCAAAAACACAAAAGCCAGAGGCCTGGACAATCAGAGGTATCAGGGAATACTGGTGTTTACAATGGGAACTAGTCAAGGGCCTCAATGAGATCAATTTTTAACATAATTCCTCAAAAGGAATAAAAGGAAGAGTCAACTGAATGATCCCTTCTGGGGAGCCTGGGACTTGTTTAGTCACGAAGTAGCCATTTGAGTCGTCTTCAGTCTTTGAATGACAAGCTACAGAATCTTGAGTCCCTGCACAAAGAAATAAACAACAACAACAACAACAAAAATGTTTCTTTGCAAAGAAAAAAGTTAGTTGTCCCTGAAGGTGTAGACATTTGTCTTGAGTTGAGAGCTGAGGCACCTTAGAAAGAAGAGGTCACAGTGGCCGATTAGTTGATTTTTTGGAATCCTTCATGATGACCTCATTGTCATAAATTCTGTTTGTGGTTTACTGTAATGACATAAATCTTGATGAACTCATCTCATATGAATACGGCTCCCTTAAACCCTTTCTTTGGTGCTGCCCTGCATTTTCCGTCACTGCCACCTCATTTCCAGAACCAGGAACCCAAAGGTCAGCCCTTCTGAACAAAGGACTAAGAAAGACCTGTCGAAGCCAGTCAGGTGCCCTCTGCAGACATGCCCCATTAACCTGCCTCCCTTGAAAGTTTATCACTGGGTCTTTTATCTCCTATCATTTTCAAATTCCATTTGCTCTATGATGATTTGCCTAACAGGCTAGAGAGATTTTCAGATTACTGCTGCTGTCCCTTTTTTACAGATAATGAAAAGGAAGTAAACAGGACCAGTGCACATGCCTCTGTGTTATGCAGAATCAGCTGTTAGGGAACCCTGAGATGAGATTATAGGTATCAGCTAGGGTTGAGCAACCACTGTTCCCTCCTCCATCATATCCAGACTCTCAGGACTATGCTTGATATGTACTAGGCCCTCATCAGTATTTGATGACTCTATGGAACCACTGCCTTTTATCAGAAAGTTATTGGTCCTTCTCTTACTATTTTTACGTGTCTTTTTCAAACTCAGTATTACCATGACCAGCAACAAAAAAGGTTTTAGGCAATGACCACTTGCTTTATGTTATTAGTTATTATGAAAGATCAAAGAGAAGTATCATGATGCCCCCATCCTTGGCGAATGTGCAAACTTTTGCAGCAGTCCAAAAACCATCAAAGCAATCATCTGAAAAGAAAATTTTAAGATTCAATCACACACATTTTAAATTCTCTCTCGGTGTATCCTCTGATAAGTGTACGAAAGACTGACATTGGATTCTAAGAAGAAAGTTCTTCCCTGTAGTTGTGGATTGTTCTTCAGAAACCCTAAGTCCTGTTGTACTTCTTCAAAAAAAAAAAACCCAGGAAACAAGAGAAAATAAAGGAAAGAAGATGGAGTGATGAGACGTGAATTTCAGTCCTGGCTTTGCTCTTAATTCATTCCAAACAAATCAGATCAGCTCAGAGCCTCACTTTCCTCCTATGGAAAACGGAGGGTGTAGCAGAGATAATGTTCTGGCTTCTTCCTGCACATACATGGGACCACGAGAGCCCTAGGCCCCTTACATCTAGATGACACCATGGGACTGAGTTCTGGCCAATGGAATGTGGGCCACCTCCAATGCTGGATATAAAACGGAGTCTTCCCACATGTGATCTGCCCCCTTTTCCAAAGGTCTCTAAAAACCTCTGAAATGGTGGGAAGCCTCTCACACGAGGGGAAGCCTGGATGCCAGAGTTCACTGCATGAAGGAGACTGACCAACTATAACCTCCAGATCAGACTTTGTATGAATGAGAACAAATCCTTTTTCTGCTAAGCCACTGAGATTTGGAAATTTGTTACAGCAATTAGTCTATCTTTACGAGAACAGCTATGTTGGTCTAGTCAAGGATCTTTCTAACATGAGAATTTATATTCTTCGGTAATTCTGCTACATCCTTATGTTCTTTTGCAAAATATGACTGAACAAAATTGTCCACTGTCTTAAGTGACATATGTGCAAAGCACTGACCTTCCTATGAGAGCTAGGTATCAGACTCACCTCTATTTCGTGAAACTCATCACGAAAGTGTTTGGTATCTGTTGTGGACTGAGCATTTTTGCACCCCCAACATTCATATGGTGAAGCCCTAACCTCCAATGTGACAGCCTCTAGAGGTGGAGCCTTGGGGAGGTGATCAGGTTTAGATGAGCTCATGGGTCACGAGGGTGGCCCCTCCCATGATGGGATCAGTGCCCTCATAAGAGGAGGAAACACCATAGCTACCTTTCTCTGTCATGTGAAGATAGAGAAAAGAGACAGCCATCTGTAAGCCTGAAAAGGATCTCCTGAGAAAACAAATCTGCTAGCACCTTGATCTCAGACTTCCCAGCCTCCAGATTATGAGAAATAGACATCAGTTGTTTAAAGAACCTGCTATTGGCATTTTGTTACAGCAGCCCAAGCTCACTGAGACAGTATCTAACTCAAGGACTCATTCTTTTTCAATGGTAATCATTCTATGAAACAACTAAAAGGAATTATAGGATTGTTTTGTTTTTTTCATTTCTGGAAGAATCTTTCAAAGACTACAAGGCTGTGAAAATTCTACCGGTCTGCACAATTTGCATCGGTGCCAATCGCAAATACCAACCCTCTCCCCTCAGTTCTTCCCTTCCTCCCTTCAGCAGAAGACCCCTGGACTCAAGATGGGCCTGGGCTTTATCCATAGGCTAAGCCTGAGGGGCCAGAGAGCCAGAGAGGTCAGACATGCTGGCGTAAATGCGGTGCAATTTTCAGGAGCTCCAAAGAGGCCATGTATTTGCAATGCTTCAGCTCCCCGGTGACTTCCTCCCACAGCCCCCATTTCTCCTCCTTCCTGCCTTTCTTTCAGGGCTTGATCCTCTGGACCAGTGCTCATATTTATGAGGTTGTTTTTTATAAACCCAAAAATGAAAAACATAATAAAGGAAAGGGAAAGTGAGACTAGATAGGTTGCAGCAATTGTCTGCCTTTCTGACAGATGATGTTTGCAGTTCAGGATCATTAACTGTACACAGAAATAGCGGTGTTTTGTTTTTTTTTAATAAGTCATCCTCGATATGTGAGTCTGTGGCTGTTTAATTTATCATGATACGATATTGCAGGGCACACCTGTGTGAGTACACACTTCTGGATATCGCTGTGCATAAATACAGCTAGCTGGATCCCAGTCTGTGTAGACCTGGAAGCAGTCCAAAAAGGAAATTTTCATTGATCTTCCAGTTTAATTATATCTGTGGCGATATCTACTACCTTGTGAATCATCATGTGGGCTCGTTAGGCACCTGTTCTCTCTCCACTTGCAAGGAAAATGTTTCAATTAGAATAAAAAAATGATTAAAGATCTTTCCTCTTCATTTCTTGCCCTAGGTAACTGGGAGAAAATTGACATGAATATGCAGCTAGTCAGGCGGAGAGCAGGTCAAATCACAGACGGGAAATTATTAGCTCTGTTCCATTTCCCCCAGTGTGCTCCCACCTTTCTAACCCACACACGCAAATCAAGCATTCATTATATGGGTGTCACACGCATTTTTTTTTACTCAAATGAAGGCTCCACAAAGCATCGTGAGTCAAGTTGTTGCATTATTTCTTTTGTCCTGGAAAGTCTGATGCAGGGATTTGTGAGTGGCTCAAGTTGCAACTGCTGATGATCAAATACCTTGGAAAATAGACAGTCAGGATAACCCATAAATATTCTGCATGCCAGGCTCTGTATTAGGTACCTTGTGTAGTGTACCCAGCAAATTTTCACACCAATGCTGAGAAGAGGGATTGTTAGTTTCACTTATTTGATGAGCAAACCGAGGCCGACCAAGATTCAAAGTTAGGTGGGTATGGTACCAGTGTCTACCACAGACACATCAGCTTAAACGCTGATTGCTGTGAGCCTCTGAGACTTTGTGGCTGTTAGGCAGCGAGCGAATATAGGAGTAAAGTCCCACTCTCTTAATATAGGCTTCTGAGGTGGGGGAAGCGGACAATAGCTAGGAAACAGAAGGTAACAGCACACTTTATCCTCTGCACCAAGAGTCTCAGCTCTTTCCAGTTTGGATAAGGAATAAATATGACAGCTAAGCTAGTATGGTAGGCAGGCTGCTATATATGAGCTGTGCTTCAGTCCTTTGAAGAATCCTATCAGGACTGTGGTGGACGATGAATTCGAGAGAGTTCTGGAAGCCAATGTTTGGATGGTTAAGAACATGTGAAATTAGGAATTTTACTTAAAACTGGACACTCAGCAATCCAGACAGCAGTAATGTCTGGGAGGGTAATGGACTAGTCTGCTTATTCACTTTGCGCCCTCTTAACCCACCTAAAGGGGTGCATGGAGGGTGTCCACACACTTTGATTACCACCTTCTTCACTAAAACGGAGGATAACTATCCTGTAGTTGTGGCTAAATGTAGATGATCCAATGCAATAGCAAAACCTGTGGAACACAACACAGGGGGGCTGATAGATACCGAGGGCTTAGAAAAGGTGAGTTTCACCGTCTCTACCTTTCATGGACGCTTAATAAATACGCGTTTTAGTTACTAGAATTGAACCATAAAGCAGGGTCAGGGCAGTCCAGTAGGTCAAAACCAGGTGGAGTCAGAACCCAGCAATTCCCTAGCGATCACCTGTCTGGGCCAGTCAGTGCTTAGGAATGAGGCAGTGTGTTTCCGCCTTCATCCCCTCCTCTGTGGTTGGAGGGGGATGTTCTGCACCCTGGCTTTGGGGTGGCCCAAATGGCTTGCTTTGGCCACATGAACGATGGAGGGTGGGATGTGAATGAAGCCTTGGAAATTGCGTGCACAACGGAGCTCGCTCTCTGGGGCGTTACAAGAAGAACATGCCCAGGCAAGCCTTCAGGTCCAGGATGAGGATGAGAGGCCTGTGACACAGAGTGACTTCACGTGAGCTGTCCCAGCCAGGCCCAGGCAGAATCAGCCAACACGCGCCGACCCGAGACGTAAGGTAAGTAAGTGCTGGGTGTTGTGGGCCCCTAAGACCTTCTGATTGCCTGTTATGCAGCAAACACATACAGACAGTAAAGACAAGCCAGTACTCCCACTCTTTCCTACTGGGGGCTGAGAGCTGGAGAAAGCAGACAATAGACAGAAAACAGACAGAAGGCACCAGCACACTTCAGCCTTAGTAAGAAGCCTCGCTCTGCTCCTTCCAGTGCAGCTAAGAGCCCGTCAATAACTACAGTGAAAATCCTAACACTTTAGTTCTGGCAGAATGAGTGGCGAAGATTGCATTTTACAAATGAGAAAGTGAAAGCGTCATGGCCGGTCCAAAGCCACCCAGATGGCGGATTTACTGTTCCCGTTTGTAGTTGCTGGATTTCCCGAGTATGACCTTTCTAAACAGAACAAATAAGCCCGGCAGAAACGGGGAACGTTCGATGAGAGACATCAGAGGAAGAAAGTGATTTAGCTCAAGCTGAACTACTGACTGAGTGAGGCCTAGGTCTCTGCTTCCTAGAATATGGTCAGTGCCCCTAGGCGCCTTGTTACCCACCACGGTGGGGAGGTTTTACCTTACCCTTCTCTACCTTACCCAAAGCACACCAGCGAGTCGGGTTTCCTTCCCATTAAGCTTATGTCATCAGTTTCCTTCTCCAGGAGTTTCTTTTTGTGTTTTTGGACTAGATCCCTTCTCCAGGCCAGAGAAAGACATTTCTAAGTTACTCTGTGACTATTTAGTAAGCAGCTGTTTCTGTGGCAAGGTCTCCTACCCTGTCCTGTTAGTGGCCTTCCAGAAGCAGTGAGTTCCCGAAACAAAGCCAGTCAGGCCCATGTGCCCAGGGAGTCTAAATGTTCGCAAATGAGTTTGTTGCCTAGTCTTTTCTGGCATTTCCGTGATCCTATGTCCTGGAGCAAAGCTTTATATGTTCAAACTAGGAAAGGGCTCGAAGTCACAGACAGCCTCCCTGGTCTCACATGCCGTATTTCCAGAAGTGGCGGGGGATGGGGGAGCAACATTTATGTACATTTATGTACAACTGGAAGTAAGATGCATGCCTATTTCAGTGCCATTAAATTGTAAAAAATAAATAAATAAAATGATAATAATAATAATAATAATAATAATGTAACTCAGAACTGAGAAAACACACATTCCTTAATAAGGGATACAGACACCTCACTCCTGGCATTTCATCCTCTTTTTTTTTTTTTTGCCTAGTGTTTTGATTCTTGTTGCATTATCTCAACTCAGGAGATATGGCACGTTACCCAGGTGTCTTAACTGGGTCTCTTTTGTCCTTCCTTTTTCTGATGCGGAAGAGTCCTTTCCAAAAGAAGGCCTTTGTTCTCCCATTTTTATCTCAACACTGCGATTCCATCCACTTGTCCTTAGAAATGCATGTGCAATTCCATTCTTCTGGGCAAGGCCGCTGGCAGCAGGACACAGAAGTGAAACATCTCTTGTGTCACCTTGAACAAGAGCTAAAGGAAGGCAGCCAAGCTAACTTCAGAGACCTCAGCATCCTGGGGACCAAGAACTCAACGTTTACGGTAGTTACGGTCCTCAGTGAACCACTCGTGCCTCACATAAGAATAGGAATTTAGTAAAAAGATTTTAGGGTACTCAAGAGAATTGCTAGAAAGCCTGGAGAACCAAGTTCGTAACCCAGGAAGGGATAAAGGAGGTCAGGCAGTAGCCAGAATCGCACAGCCAACATCATGTCACAGAACCATTTGGTGAGGCCACTACTGAAGGTGCCACTGGACACCCTGCACCACAGCTACGGCTTGCTGCCACTGGGCAAGGATATGGCCACTGGGTGCCAAGGCTGCTGCTGTCCCCGGATGCTGCTGCTGTAACCATCACCTAATTTTCCTCTGCTTTAAACCCTTTCCTCCAGAAAGCCGTGCGGCTATTCTCTGCTTTAAGTGTCTGCTCAAAAATATCACCTTTGAGTGAGGCATTCAAAAATCATACTACTTAAAATTTTACCCTTCATATCTGCCCCTCCTCCAGAATATTCTAATCCATTATGCTTGCTTTTATTTGTCCCTATCAGTTACAAGCACCTGACATAGCATATAGTTCACTCATGTACTTGTTTATTTTCTTCACCTTATAGAATGTAAGCTCTATGGGGCAACAGTTTTTGCCTGCCTTGTCTTCTGTTGTATGCCCAGCACCCTGAAAAGTACCTGGGGGCACCTGGGTGGCTCAGTCGGTTACGTGTCTGACTTCAGCTCAGATCATGATCTCGCGGTTGGTGGGTTCCAGCCCCACATCAGGCCATGGGCTGACAGCTCAGAGCCTGGATCTTGCTATGGATTATGTGCCTCTCTCTCTCTCTCTCTCTCTCTCTCTGCCCCTCTTCTGGTCACACACACACACACACACACACACACACACACACACACATACACTCTCTTTCTCGCTCAAAAATAAACAGACATTAAAAAAAAAAAAGTACCTGGTATAGGGTAAGTATTCAATACATATTTGTTGTATGAATGAATGAATGAATGAAGGCACTGATTCTCAACGGCCTCTACTTCTTCGAGTCACTAGTTCTCAATTCAAAGTCTGTGGTGGAGGAAGCTGACCGGTTGAATCTAGGTCATGTGCTTGGGCCTCAGCTACCAGGAAGGCTGGGAAAAATACTGTTCTCGGTAATGATACTTGTTCTTGCTTAATGTCTTACTTGGGTTAATATCAGAATTTCTCGCCCGTCCTATCTTTACCTTCTTCCTATTTTATAATGCTTTCACTGAGGTGTCTCTGCAGCACAAATTTACTTAGGACAAAATCCATTATGTCATCTCCAGATCTGAAACCTCTCAGTATGCCCTCTCCTCCTCACCTGTAGGCCAAAGACTGAAGTACTTGTCATGGCATGAAAGACTTCGTTGGGATCGCTGCCTACCTCTCCTCCTGTGTCTGGAATACCCTCTCCCTCACGCGTGGCCAGTGAGCACCTGCTTTTTCTCCAGCACCACCCAAGTCTGCCTTCCCCGCAAACCCTCGCACACTGTGATTCACAGGGTCTGACTTCCACTCCCATCCTTCCCAGCCTCGGAAACTCTCTGTGGCGACTGGCTTTCCCTGAGTTTTATGAACCACTGGAACGGCCGCTGTCACCAATTGCTTCTTTTCTCATTTACTCACAGGCAGCATTCACCAAGACCCTCCTGTGTGTGACATGCTGAGCCAGGTGCCCGTGGCTCCATGCTGGGTGAAGCGACCTTGGCCACTGCCCTAAAGGAGCTTACTGTGAGTAAACCACTGTGCGAGGGGCGCCTGCGTAGTTCAGTCAATTAAGTGTCTGATTTCGGCTCAGGTCATGATCTCACAGTTCCTGGGTTCAAACTCCGTGTGGGGCTCTGGGTTGACAGCTCAGAGCCTGGAGCCTGCTTTGGATTCTGGGTCTCCCTTTCTTTCTGCCCCTCTCTCACTTGTGCTCACACACTCTCTCTCTCTCTCTAAAATAAACAGTAAAAAATAAATAAATAAATAAATAAATAAATAAATAAATACCTATGTGAATGATTCATTAACAAGTGCCCTGAAACACAATACACAGAATTCTTTATATTTTTAACGTTTTGGTTTTTTTTTTTTTTTTTTTTGAGAGACAGCGAGAAAGTGCACTAGCATGGCGGGGGGGGAGGACAGAGGGAGAGGGAGAGAGAGAAAATCCCAAGCAGACTCCATGTGCAGCGCGGAGCCTGAAGCAGGGTTCAATCTCACGAACATCAGCCGAAATCAAGAGTGGGATGCTTGACCAACAGAGCCACCCAGGTGCCCCCAACACAGAATGCGTGGAGAGCATTGAATACGGAACCCAGACCTCTATTAGATGGTAATATCTAATAGAGACCTGAAGGGCAGAGGGTTGGGGGAGCTGGCGGAAAAGGATGCAATGAGGGAAGGGTGGGGAAAAAGTTTCAGGCAGGGTGTATAGATGTCAGGTCTGAGGTCCCTGAGTGAAGATGTTTTATAATACTCACAAAGCCAAAAGAAGGCCACAGAGGATGAAATATGGGGACGGATGGGGAGCCTGGTGGGAGATGATGCTATAAAGACAGAAAAAAGCTGGGTCACCCTGGGCTTTACAGGCCATATGGAGAATTTTGGATGCCATCCTAAGAGGCACAGGAAGTCATCTAAGAGCTTTAGCAAGAGAGGCCCAAGGTCTGATTTGCATGTTACATGAATCACTCAGGCTGCAGTGTTAAATATGGTTAAAGAGGGGCGCCTGGGTGGCGCAGTCGGTTAAGCGTCCGACTTCAGCCAGGTCACGATCTTGCGGTCCGTGAGTTCGAGCCCCGCGTCAGGCTCTGGGCTGATGGCTCAGAGCCTGGAGCCTGTTTCCGATTCTGTGTCTCCCTCTCTCTCTGCCCCTCCCCCGTTCATGCTCTGTCTCTCTCTGTCCCAAAAAAAATAAATAAACGTTGAAAAAAAAAATTAAAAAAAAAATATGGTTAAAGAGAGATAAACCTGAATATGGGGAAGCCACTCATGGGACAGGGATGCCACAGACCATGTGACAAGTGGCTATGACAGACATCAGCTAGGCTGGTGGCAGCAAGGATCAAACAGGAAGGTGAATTCAGGATGTATTTAGCAAGTGATTCCTCTGGTTAATAATTGGGTGTGGGGTTTGAAGCTAAGGGAAATGCCCAAGAAAGACTCACAAATTGCTGATATAAAAACTATATCTAGGGGCGCCTGCGAGGCTCAGGTGGTTAAGTGTCCGACTTTGGCTCAGGTCACGATCTCAAGGTCCGTGAGTTTGAGCCCCGAGCCGGGCTCTGTGCTGACAGCTCGGAGCCTGGAGCCTGCTTTGGATTCTGTGTCTCCCTCGCTCTCTGCCCCTCCCCTGCTCATGCTCTGTCTCTCTCCCTCTCAAAAATAAGTAAGCATTAAAAAAAAAAAAAAAAAAAAAAAAAAACTATGTCTATTTCCTTGACTCTTTGCTACTCACAGTGTGGTCCACAGACTGGAGACATGGAAATGCAGACGATGACTGAGAATCTGCATTTAAGAAACCTGCTAAGGTTAAGATGCACAGTGGAAAAGCACTGTCCTTGTAGATGTTGCCCTTGTCATCTTAGCATAGTGCATGTACAGAGGACACTGCAAAAGTGTGGCAAATGAATACATGTATTCATATACACGTTTATGTATGTGGACCCACACATGAAGTCTCACGCAAATAAAGTGAGCGATATGCAAATTGTCCTAAAGACTGGAGCTTTGTAAATTGCCATAAGAGACGGTTTGCAAAATGGTCAATTTTCCTGTTTTGAAAAAACACGGTCCCCAAGATCTAGAGGGGAAGCACTGCGTTTTTCCAGATAATCAGAAACACAGTAACATAGAAATAGCTAAATAAAATATCACATAAGATTATTTTGTGGGTACGAATATTTATCTGTGATAGATGTGAGTGTGTCTGGACCAAAGGCCATGTGAAGCTTCTCAGTTGACCAATATAGAAAATTGGATTCACTTTGCTGGTTCCCTTGGATTCTTCCTGCCTTGCTCAATGAAGGACTGCTTGAGAGA
Organism: Lynx rufus; assembly: GCF_022079265.1. NCBI lineage: Eukaryota > Metazoa > Chordata > Mammalia > Carnivora > Felidae > Lynx > Lynx rufus. The sequence continues at coordinate 9,456,975 of NW_025814824.1, forward strand.
AATGAAGACAAGTACAGAAAGAGGATGGCCACATGTAGTTTATTAATAGCAGCACAGTCTGCTGGATGGCCTTTCCTGCCCTTTAGTTTTCACTGGAAAATGAGTTAACGAGGAAGTTAATTGAATGCTATGTGGAAAACATGCACGCATACAAAAGTGTGTGTGTGTGCGTGTATGTGTGTGTGTGCCTGTATGTGGTATGTTTCAGCTGATCACACTCAGGAGCTCTTGTGTTCTGGCAAAGGCAAGAGAACAGGGGGGGTGTTGAAACCACCCTCCCACTGGCTTCTGGGTCCTCGCTGGCCACCCTGGAACTCTGCCCAGGCTAACTTGCCGAGCTGTGTCTGTCATTTTTGACTGGGTGTGATTCTATCAGCCCAGTGACTTGTCAGGTCCCAAAGAAATTAAAAAAGGAAAAGTCCAGATGGTGACATTTGTGGTGAAAAAGAAAAGTGTCTTTTTCAGTCAAGCTGCCTTCCAATTATTTAAATTTATACAGAGTTTATTTATTTATTTGCCATTTTCTACTCTAAAAAGAGAAAGTTCTAGGCCTGGAAGGGGGTTGCCTCTTGCCCCTGGCATGGTTGCCCTTCATCTGCTCACAGCTAGAATGACTGGTTTAACATGAGGTAAAAGGAAGGCATGGACGTTTGCCAGGAAGCAGTCCCTTGGTGCTGGATTGACTATGTCCTGTTTGATTCAGGAGCGTTCTCCAAACCTTCCTCACAAAGGTTCCATTTTTTAATGGGATGGGATTCAATGTTCCGAATGCTTTGAGAATTTGAGGGGAAAATGTATACCTCCATGCTTCTTTATTGAGTTTGGTACCATGAGAGGCCCCATAAATGCTATGATTCATATCAAGTAACATTCAGTGAAAGCTTCAATGTTCTCAGCGCTGTTTTAAATGCTTTACATGCATTATTGCATATAATCTCCATAACAACCTGATGACATATGTATGTATGATCATTTCCACTTTTTTTTTCCAGATAATAAAATGAGGAAGAGAAGCTTCAGGAGGTTATGTAAATAGCTCTGGGTCACATACTAGCAGGTGGCAGATTCAGAATAAGAATCAGGTCTATCTGATTCCACTGTAACCACCAAACTTTACAGTACAACAAACTCTACAGTGTAGCAAGTGGAAATGAAGAATGAAAGTTGGGTGTTCAGGGGCTATCAGGGGAGAGGGGCTTAAACGAATGCACAAGCATTAACCAAATGAAGAAATGACAGTAGGGCAGGAGGTACACATAAACAAAGACATAAGACATGAATATGGCTTAATTCGGGACATAACTATGGTTGGAGCATGGTGTGTGTGCGTATGCATGTGTGTGTGTGTGTGTGTGTGTGTGTGTGTGTGTGTGTGAAAAATGAGTTCAGAGGGGCCAGAAGGCAATACCATGTTGTTGTGAAGGGCATCTGTCTGCTTAACTATGGAGTTTATTCTTCCCTTAGATTTGGAGACATTTTAAAGCAATGATGTTATGTGGTCAGCTGTACAGGTTTTAAAAGCCACTCTTTAGACAAGTAGAGGATACACTTGATGTTTCTCTCCTATATTCTTCTCCCCCTACATCCTCCCACCTGTAGCCCATACATGGAGGTAGAGATCACAAGGAATTGGGCGCTAGGGTATGCCTGTCTCCCAGCACTCTGTCCTTGGCCAGTCATGCTTGAATCTTGGCCTTGACCAAGAGATATCCTGACTCTGTTTGATGAATCTCATCATACAAAGACAAAACAGCATAGGCATCCTCCTCCTTCCCTCCCAAAAGAGGGTCTAGGAATACAGACAAATTATGAGTATTTAGGGAGGTTGTGGTCAAGAGAAGTGAGCAAGCCCCTCTTTCTTCTTCAAGACAGTCTTGCCCCATCTAGATCCAGCTCAAACCCTGTATCCATTCCATCCATCTGGAACTCCAGTATACCTCTATTCCAGTTTAAACTTTTTGAGTACAAATTTTGAGATCACATCCCTTCCCCTCAATGCAGTGTCTTACCTCTTGTATCCCTCTCTTAATTTCTAACTCTTGTGTCCCTTTAACTCAACCCTGAGCCAAAACGATCTCTGAAATTTCTATATTTTTCTAGGACCTAGTGATAGCTGCGCTTTGGTTGACCAAGTTCCTAGCCACCACTGGGAACAACAGAACATGATAAAGTCTTCCTATTAACCAAGCTGTGGGTCTTATGTTGATAAGTAGAATTTTTCACATTGTATGTAAGACATACAGGTCCATCTTACTTTAGTGATGATAATTTATCATTGAGATTTATGGAACATTCTTTCTTCAGCATTCCCAATAGTCCCCCAAAGGAATGAATTATCACTCATTGATATTCGAGGATATAGCACTGGGCAGTACAAATCCAGGTTTTCTACACAGCAAAATGAAAACTCCTTAGCTTGAAAAAAAATGCTAGATTAGTGGTCCTGATAATTATCTCTAAGTGTCTTCTCTAATCCCATTCTCTGCAGGTCCTAAGTCTTAAAATCCTTCAAGTTCATGTCAAGTGGAGTTTTCTGATAGGGGACATGTTCCATGTGGGATCATTTAAAATAACACAGAGTACCTAACTGGGTGAGGATCATGCTATAAGGATATCATTGAAACAAGTGGATCCATGAGGGTGACAAAAAGTGGGAGACAACATAAATATTTGGTAGGGTTCACTCCCTCTGGTGAAGATAGTTCCAGGACAGAGATCTCTCCAAGCAAAACCACTGAGAATCAAGGCATATCAGTCTGTCTCCAAGTCCTGCATTTTTGAACTGTGTTGCCATCAGGTTGCTAGAGTGAACTTTAAAACATATCCTGAGGTCATAGATTCTAGACTACCACGCAAAAATTTCAAAGTATCAGGCAGATGCTTTACAGTTTCTACACAGTGATGGTGTAAATGAATGGTGTTTGAGATAATTTGTGATGACAGGAGGGAAAAAGAAGATGCTTTTCCCCTGTCATTTTAAGTCGATAGGACCATTGAGAGAACTTGATATGTGTTCCTTGACATTTGGCCTTGTGTTTGACATCAATTTGAGTAATTTGGAGGGCAAGAAAGGGGCTTGATAGGTGCTTTGGCAATGGAGTGGAGAGTTTGTGTTGCCTGAGCCTTGACCCGCATTCCAGAGACTTAGTGGGCAGGATGCATGAGGATTTTTCCATAGAACACATGGGGGTCATGTGGGAGAAATAAAACTTTCCTACAGCTGTCTGAAATCCTGCCCAATTGGGTCAACTGAAGGAACAATGGACCCCCAAGAGAGGACTTTGTGAAGTGAATGGCTAAAAAAAATCAGGGGTAAAAGACCAAAGAAAGAAAGATACATCACCTGGAAAGTACAACTGATGTTTCCAGAAGGACTTGTGAAGTGTCTCAAAAATATCCCAAAGAGAAAGGATCAACTTTAAACATTGGTCCGAAGAGAGAGTGTAAAGCTGTCTTAGCTGAGTAACCATCAAGCAAGAACATTCTGCCCTCGTTGCTTTTCTTCTCTTCCTCTGGTTTTAATCTTTATGGTCTGAGAACTAGGATACTAGATGAGGGATAAGAAGTAGAATCAAAAAGTATGAAGAAAGAGAAGGAGAAAGGATCATATTCCACTTCCCTGCCTTGTGGCCTCCTAAACCCCTAGCCTGGAAAGAAAAAATAATTATGATTTGAATTCCACTCATCCTCCAACATTCATCAGGGAGATCCAAGATCACAAGTCAAAAAAGAGTGGCTGAGCATATACTGAAGTCAAGCAATTATTCAGAGTTTGTATGAGATAGATTAATCTTTGCCCTTTACACATCACCCCTAGTTTTCAAGAGGCCACCTATACAGGTATTGGCAGGAACAAGGAGAATATTTGTTTGACTGTATCTACTAAGTTAACTACCCATTTTGCCATCATATACCTGTGGTCATGGATGTTAGCTCAATCATTCTTGCTGAATAACATGACTTCCCAATACCAACTAACTTATGTACTTCAACCTATTCTTTTAAGATCCAGCGGTCAGAGCTAATGGCTTCCACAGTAGCAAGATGGTAGAATAAATAACTGGAATTAGGCCACTCACATTCAATATTTTTTTTTTTTAGTCCTTTCTCTGTTTCTTTGTCCATATTCAATTGTGATTCTTTTGAGCTAGAGGTCTCACTCTGTAGACACATGGCTTGAAGTTGTAGCCTCTCCTTTTTCATAGTCATGAGGACCATTCATAAATAGCTTGACAGAACTTGACATTTTATATGCTAAGTCTTCTGCAGCTGACTTAAATGAATCCAACCTTTTTGGAGTTCTTGCTATGGAAAAACCCTGTGCTAGGCATTGAGAGACAGAAGAAGACAGACTGGATGAAATGTCTGCTTTCAGGAGCTCACAATATCTCACTGCGTGTGAGGGCAGCATAAATACAGCAAAAACACAGTTGACACAAAGTAGGTAATATGTGCTAATTAAAGGTAGAGTCCTTACTATAGATTCAAGCTCATCTTTTTCATTTTTCAGATTTGTTTTCCTAAAGGCAGGGGATATGTTCCAATGTCTTAGACTTCCATTCTCATAGTCATAAACTTTTAAGATAAGAGGACTAATTCTTACAGTAACCTGACTCACATCACCAGTAGACTTTTTTTCAAAGAGCCATAAATACTTCATTACTTAAAAAGTACCTTCTTAGAGATGAAAATGGGAATAAAGCAGAGATTTGCAAGAGATTCTTTTGATAGATCAATGTGAACATTCAGTAGATTCCCAATCCCTATGATACTTTGCCTAGTGTATGGTTTAAAATCTGGTTTATGATCACCAAAGCAACACTTTGCAAGAAAAGTTGCTGATACGTAAATCCCCCATCCAACTTGCTTTTCGTTGAGCTCCCAGTAAAATTCCCTCTATGCTTTTGACTGTTGTGTTACATTCCAAGTTCAGTGAACTATGGCAAGCTCGGACATGTTTATTTAAATGGATTTTGTGGAAATGTAATACTAGCTTTCTAACACCTGTTTGCATTTCCATACAGACTCAAAAGAAAGGAAGTGCTACTCTCATGCTCAACATACAGAATAATATCTCAAATTTTCTACTTCAGATTGATGTAAGACAGGCAAGTTGTCTTTACCTTCTTTGTCATTTATTCATTCAGTTAATCATTCATTCATCCATCATATATTGGATATTTATGCTGTATCAGATGCTGTAAGTAGACACTGGTTATACAGAGATGAGTAATCATGCACTGGGAGGCAAATGCATGTGTTAGTGGAAGGGTTTATTTCTTCCCAAACTACCAACCATCAGGTCCACTGCAGGATTCTAGCTATTCATTTCCAAATGTTTTCTTTTATCGTGAACACTTATGGAGAAGTTATTTTATTCTTGTCATTAAGAGTGTAGATTCTGGAGTAGAATGTCTATGTTCAAGGTGGAAATAATGTCAATGATTATTTGTGCCACCTCGGTAAAGTAGCTAAGTTTCCTTATCTATAAAATGGGTATAATAATAATCATACCCACCTCAAAGGATTTTTGAGAAGACCATACTTGGCAGATAGTAAGCAATCAAGAAACATGAGTTGGCTTTTATTTCTCCCTTGAAGAGCTAACACAGCATTTCTGTATATTTGACATATGTTATGTATTCCTTGGAGATTTCAGAATGAGGCAGTTTATCCATCCTCCTTATCAGCCTGCACCTCATTTTGGGTGCCTTTAGACACATTCAAGGAAACATCTCTCTTTTCTTTTAGAGAGGCAGAAAGCAAGAGTAGAAGCATGAGAAGGGGAGAATGGCAGAGGGAGGGGGGAGGGAGAAAAGTAGGGGGAAGAAAGAGAGAGAATCTCAAGCAGGCTCCATGCTCAGCACAGAGCCCAACATGGGGCTTGATTCCAAGACTCTGGGATAATGACCTGAGCCAAAATGAACCAACTGAGCCATCCAGGTGTCCCTACAGAAAACATCTTGAGTAGGATATGGAGAGAGGGGACCCAGGATAGCAGCAAGAAGTACTAGGAAGGAACATCAAGGCAACTGGAATCACAGCATATGTGTTACTATTCAGAATATCCCACAAGATCCTGTGGCATAAAATCCTCCCTTTTGAGATGATGAAACGTAACTGGATAGGATAAGACTTATACATGATTCCCAAGATAATGAGTGATGGAGTTGGGATGCCTAGATCATTTCAAAAACTGAAGATTCAGGGGCGCCTGGGTGGCGCAGTCGGTTAAGCGTCCGACTTCAGCCAGGTCACGATCTCGCGGTCCGGGAGTTCGAGCCCCGCGTCAGGCTCTGGGCTGATGGCTCAGAGCCTGGAGCCTGTTTCCGATTCTGTGTCTCCCTCTCTCTCTGCCCCTCCCCCGTTCATGCCCTGTCTCTCTCTGTCCCAAAAATAAATAAAAACGTTGAAAAAAAAAAAATTTAAAAAAAAACTGAAGATTCAGAGTTGTATAAAGGTGTGGTAGAGGTGGGACTAGATAAAAAGGACCAAATATTCTGATCTGTATGCTGTTCTTAGGGCTGGTCTACTTGCCTCATCCTTCTACACTCTTCCTCTATCTTTAGGTCATATGACCTCTCCAAAGGTCCCCATGTGGGTTCACACTTTGGTCTTAATCAAGGGAAACTCTCCAGTGATGTGACTCTTGGTTTAACTTCCTGAGTAACTGAGAAATCCTGCTCAGGGCAGAGAAATCATTTTGTCTAAAATATAAACATTAGATAGAAAAGAAAACTAACAGTTCTAGAAACTTTGCTTATGAATTTTCATTTAATCCTTACAACAATGCTAGGAAGTAGGTGTCATCACCATTGGAAAGCTGTGAGCAGTAAGGCGCAGAGAAGTAGAGTGACCTACCTATTCAATGTATCAAAGCTCATTAAATCAGAACTAAAATTTAAAACTAGGTCTGATCTGACCCTGAGAAAATGTTTATGCATTCTTGGTAAGTGAAAAAAAAAGTTATCAATCAGAATAATCTCAACCATATTCAAATGAATTATCTTACATGTAACACAATAGGAAAAAAAGATCTACCCCGTGTTCATCTGGAGGTGGAGGAAATACAAGTGATTTTTATTTTTCTCTTATCTAAAAAGTATTTTTCAAATTTTCTACAATGGAAATATTTGTTTTTATAATAAAATGACATGCAAAAATATGTTATCTATGTTATCCTGAAACAGAAATGAGACCTGTGTTAGTGGCATTGAACTAGGAGTTCAATGGCAGAAATGCAGAGATTAACCAGTCTTAATTCTCCTTGGGTTCAAAGTGAATTTACAAGTGAAGAAAATTAATTGAATCTAAGAGCCCTTTTCTTTTTGAAGCTAAGTAAAAGAAAGACAAAATGTTCCCATCTAAATTATAATTCAATGCATGTGTCCTTAAATTTTTATCTGCCCCACATTTATACTGTATCCAGTCACTAAACCTCATTTAATCTAAATGCAAACATTTAATCTCAATACAAAGGAACTTGCTATCACCTTGATTTCTCCACCCTAATTGTCACAGATGACCCTCCCTTGATTATAATGAAACATAATGTAAAGGGAGAGGTTATGAATATCCTTCAACAACAACTATAAACTTATTATGTTAAAAAAGTCATTTATATGAGTTTTGTTTCTGCTTCTTCCGTATACCAGTCATGTGACCTTGACACAGCAGTATAACTTCTCTAGGCCTCAATTACCTAATCTGTAAAATCTGCAATTTAGGATTAGGTTTTCCCAGCCCAAATCACTTATTGAAATTGAAATTAATTACCATTATATACAATTAAAACTTTGGTTACTTAGTCACCCCAGCTACACTTCAAGCGTCCAATATCCATGAACAGGTAGTGGCTGACATATTATATAGCACAATTATACATTTCCATCATCATAGGGCATATTATTGGACAGTATAGGAATGACAAATGCTTAATTTATGGAGCATTTTATAGCTGCCTATGTAAGTCACATTTGATTTCCTTTTCCATAGCCCTATGAAGAAACACAGAACATGAGAAGTGAAGCCCAGGGAGGCAAGAGTGACTTCCCAAGATCACATAGGATGCAAACCGAGGCCTTCTTTTAATTCCAAATCTTTCCTATATTTTCCACTCCATCATTCCACCTTCTAAAACTAAATATCCCCAGGTAGCTTCAGAGGCCACAGATGCTCACTGACATATATGGATTCTGAGAAAGCTCAGGAAAGGTTGTCAAATTTGACCAGGAAACAAACAATAATTATCTTTTTTGTGCATGGCATAGTAGTTTAGGTACCACAGGAGAGAAGACACTATCTCAGATCCTTTCACCCCAGAGGCTTGCAATCTGGTTGAGAACACAAATTTTGTGAATAAAGAAATACATAACACAAACAGTTTTTAATACTGACTTGAAAACGATATACTGTTAAGTATCAAAGAATAAGGAAAATGAAAGTGGAGTCTTTGGATGGTCAAGGGTCAAAATATGGTCAGATTAGGCAGGAAACTGCTATTTTTCAGATCATTTGCCTTTTAACAATGAGTGCACAGGTGCCTGGGTGGCTCAGTCAGCTGAGCATCTGACTCTTGATTTCTGCTCAGGTCATGATCCCAGGATTGTGGGATTAAGCCCCGTGTCAGGCTCCAGGCTCGGTGTGGAACGTGTTCAAGATTTTCGCTCTCTCTTCCTCTGCCCCTCTCTCCCTTTTGTGTTCTCTCTCTCAAAAAATAAAAAAATAAAAATAAATAAATTAAAAAATAGCACATATGTTACTTTGATTAAGAGAGACATTGTATGAAAGAAGAAAAACATTGGGGGCCTTTATGACATTATTTGTTAGTATTCTCTCCTGTAAATAAAATAATTACAGTTCTAAAATCATTTCTTTTTAATCAGTCCTTTTCCAATTTTTATTCTTTGATGTGATTAATTCTCCTTCTGTATTACCCAAGAAAGTCTCAGTCTAGCTAAAATACTTCCCACAAAGACTCTCAAACGTATATAACCTGATACATGTGTTTGTTTCCTTTATTTAAAAAAATTTTCTTTATCACATCTTTCTTGGTATTTACCACTAATGTCCAACTTAGACACATAAATTCAGGGACTATACATAGCACAAAGCAGGCACTTGAACATTATTTGTTAAATGAATAGGTATTTATGTATTCAAACTAACAATGTGCATAGGGATTGAAGAGGTATTTTGGTGAATAATGAAGAGAAGTAACAAAATCCAATAAAAAAATGAGAGGAAGAAGACTGATGAAACTAGGTAAGAAAGCTTGTGATCTTGCTGATAAGATAAGTTTTATAAAAAAAACTAGATAACCAAAAACAGTTCTTAATCTAGACTTAAACATGATACAATAGGAAGCTATAAGTTTCTTTGCTTTGTAACATGCTTATTTCTCCCACCTATACTTTTTTCTTTAGCCTAACCCTCCGATTTTGCAAATAATAAAGTAGTTTATTCCAGACACCCTTTCCTTTCAGCCAAATATTTTCTTCCTGCATCAGGATATTTCATATTATAGTTTAAGACCATGTGTTACTTTCACTGGGGGAAACAAAGAGGTAAATACCTGGTGACTGATTTTAAAGGGTTTGCAATTTAATAGGAGTGATAGGACATGAAAACATTAAACAACAGGACAAATGCGAAACAAGAAGTACAGCTGCTGCCTTCTCCAGTCTCATGATCTTCTACTTGACCAATGAGATCTAAGCATTGGGTGTGAGTGTGTGCTGTGATATTTCTATCCCCTCACTATCAAGAAGAGGTCTTCCCTTCATTGACTGCATCCCTAAATTTCAACATTTATTACATGATCAGTCAAAGCCTCTACTTTCTTACCTAAGAATAAAGAAAGTAGAAATAAGGTCAAGTTGCTTTTCTTGACCAGAAGAGATGTGGTAAGTGGCCCCAATCCTTGAATAAACATGACATAATCCTGTTCAAAGCTGAATCTTACCTGTATTTTAATAGACTTGAGATATTCTTTTTCTCCAAAAATCCCTGTCACAAATTTCCCCCATCCTCATAGGGCTGCATAAAATGTACAACTATGTTGGTCAAAATGCTTCTTTCAAATAAAAAAGGAACAGACAGCTCAAAATATGGAAGGCAAGCACTGGGATAACTACATTTGTAGGAGTTGCTTTGCCATGGCAATCTTAAGACAAGAATTTATCTTAATAACTGGCATTCTCAAATACCTTTGGTTCCAAATTATTGTTCAGCCTCAGAAACTCCATTTGCCTGATGTCAAGTCTCTGTGATTTAAGCCTATAAACTCTCTGGAATCCAGAGCTTTTCAATCCTTCTACCTGCCTGTATGTCTGGGCACAAGTGCATTACTAATAATGAACCAATGGTGTTTCTGCACATCTCTGTAATCCTTCAGTGTAATGGGAAAACCAATCTGAGCCCCACACCCTAAATCACATTCTGAATATTAACATTTACTTGGTCAAACTTGTTTCATCCACCTTTTCCTCTTGGAGAAAAAGTAAGCCACCCAACTTAGTTATAAATCATCGCATGGTGTAAATACTTTGGAGATGCCATGAACCAACTAATATTGACTGGGCCTAACAGAAGGGCAAGTAAGTTTTACAACAACAATAACAAAAGAACAGAATCCATCAGAAGCCTGTTTAAAATATTCTTCAAGACCAAAGCTTTTACAGATTTTACTAAATGGGCAAACTCTCTTGATCTCATACCTCTCCACCCTTCAAAAAAAATTTTTTTTTTCATTTTTAGGGAGGGTGAGGTATCCGGACTAGAGAAGTTGGTGAGAGCTGAAGAGTAGGACTCTCAGAGAATGGCTATATATTCTAACACCTAGAAACACAGCCAGTCCTTTTAAGAACACACATCATTCCATCAAGAAGGGTTTTGTCTTTGTTCTATATGATTCTGAAACATGGGACAACAAAACCCCAATCCACAGAAACTAATGGCATTGATCTGGGTGAAGGTCTAAATGATTTTACTGACTTGTTATTGCTTAGGGACTTGCTCTAACATATAAAACCAAACAGCTAGTAGTACTATAAAATCACAGAAATCATCAAACCTTATAGATGGCAAGGCCATTTAGAGATCATCAAGTTTATTTTTCTTTTCAGACAGTAGAAATAAGTCTTTGAAATTTAAGGTGACATTAAACTAAAAAGGCACTCAATAAATGTTAGTTGATTTATGCCAATGAAAGAGGTACTTTAGTTTTCAGTAACAAAGCATTCCAATATTCAATCTCTAAGAAATCCTTTAATTCATCTATTCATTAAGGGACTATTTTAAAGGACCACTATCTGCCTGGCAATGATAAAAGGCACCTTTAAGAGAAGAGGAAAATCTTGCCATTTTCTTTGAAATTGAGTTTCTCAATTAAATTCTATTCTATTTAAGTGCTTTACCAAGAAGTACTTATTATTATTGCTATTATTATTATTATTATTATTATTATTATTTTATAGAGAGTGTATGCAAGTTGGGGAGAAGGGAAGAGGGAGAAAGAGAGAGAATCTTAAGCAGATTCCCCACTCAACCTGGAGCCTGATGCAGGGCTCGATTCCACAACTCTGGGATCATGACCTGAGCCAAAATCAAGAGTTGGATGTTCAACTAACTGAGGCACCCAGGTGCCCCTAATTAATCATTATTAACTCTGGGTTTTTTTTTCATGTATGCAGTAGGAATGCATACACTGGTTCATTGAACAAAGGATATGAATCGTCCTCAAAAAAAAATCTGTATTAACTTTTTGACCTGAAAATCAGGATAAATTCAGATATAACAGAAATTCAAGAACAGGAGGTAAAATGAAAAGCCTATCATGTACAAATACATCGTTAAAAAGCTCATGTTTGATTGTGAGCTTCCTGAAAGCCCGGGTGCAAAGTGGGGCATAGTAAGTTGTTTATGTTGACAGAACAAAGAAACCGTTATTCTTCAAGAGGAGCAAAGGTTTCCTCAGCATATGAAGGTAAAATAACTTATGTAGAGGCTTATGTGCTGAGTATTTTCCTTAACAACCTTCTCACAGCAAATGGCAGAAATAGGCTTCTCAAGAATCGACTATTTCGTACAATGCACCTTAATGTCTCCTTTGGCCTGGTAAACCGTCTGTTATCCAGTAAGTGCTCAAAACATGAATGAACACTTATAAAGAGAAAAAAATAAACACTATTTAGCATAGACAATTCTATCCTTGAGGACAGACCAAGATAAGGTGGTTTATGAAAGAGATCAGTGAAACTATGAGAGAAGAGTACATGCTTTACTTATACTATTTCTTAAAATGCACCTCAAGTCACACTAACATGACATTTAAAAAGATCAAAGAGAACTGGTTAAGAGACATCGGCATAAAATTTGTACAAGCAAAAAAGCAGATGGTTTTCACTGGCTGACTTAGAAGACCAAAGATTACTGAAGACTATGCCTATAGTAATGGAGACCCAAACGTCAGGAATTGCACTGCAAAATCCAGAAATAGGAACTAGAAACACTAACAAGCAAACAGTTAAGGAGTATGGATGGGTTTGCAAATAGGTTTAATTTAAAGTTTATATGGAAAGCAGTTCCAAGGTAAGATCTCTCCAACTCACAAGGCTAGGGAACTTCCCTTCCCTAACCCTGGAAGATGACTCCAGGTTAACACTTTGAACGCGCTGGAACCGAAGGGATTCTTACCCTGTTAATGACTGGAAGAGCAAAACATAGGCGTAAGGCAAGAGGTTAAAAAAAGGAGTACTAAGTGAAGCTTGACACCATTAACCCTTTTCCCTTCGTGCTCCCATAACTTGGCTCCACAAAGTGCTGACAGACCAACAGGAGAACAGGGGTACTTTTTGAAATAAATGGAGTGGAGCAAGAGATTCCTACATTCAGTAATCACTCAGCAAAACATTTAGGTTCCTGTGTGATAACCCTAAAGTAAATTCACCAATCCATCTGCCCCTTTATGGATACACAGCTTCCAGTCAAGTATTTAGCACCCTACTCTTAAATATTAAGGGCCAATCAAAGATCACTATGCATTAGAAAAAGCATCCGATATACAAGAAACAAAACAGACAAACTTAACAGAAGGAACTTGAAGGAAACAGACAATATGAGGAGAAGAAAAGTCCAAAAACATTATTACTCTCAGATTTTTGTCAAAACACAAAACAAGGAAGGAACAAAAATAGCAACACAACAAAATATTTCTAAAAATAAATACACTTTGGAAGTCTGGATTAAAATATGATAGCAGAAATGAAAGAAATCCAGTAGAATGTTTAGAATATAAATTTGAGGAAATATCTCAGAAATTAGAAGGGAAAAGTCAAAAAGATGGCAAATAGAAGAGGAAGTACAAGTAAACACGAGAATTAGTGTAATGTGGATGGGAATATTTCCAGAAAGGTAAAATATAGAAAATTATGAAATTTACCTTAGAAACAATTCAAGAAATTTTCCTGGAACTGAATATGAAATTGTATTATCAAAGGGTCCAAGGAATGAGCAGCATAATGGACATATGCCAAGATAGAAGACTGCATTTTCAATACTTGGGCAAGAGTAACTAAGAACAAAGGAAGAATCTTCAATGCTTTCAGAAATGTATTTTTTTTATGTCAAAAGAGAAATGAACAATCAGAAGGGCAGTGGATTTTTCAACCACCCCACTGAACAAAGAAAAGAAGAAAGTATTATTTCAAAAATTCTGTATAATAAAAAAAATCCATGATCAACCAAACGATTGATCAAATATGAGAAATGAAAAAAAGACATATTCAGAAATGCCAGGTCTCAAAAATAACATTTCATGTACCCCTTCGTCAGGAAACTGCTAAAGAAGTTGTTCTACCAAACAGTGCATTGAAATAAAAGGCACAGGGCTGAGAAACCAGAGGATCTAACAAAAGAACCAAGACAGAGGAATCATAAGAATAATGGTAAAAGGATATTTTGACAGTTGATGTAGATTAGGTCCAAAGACAGACCAGTCTATGCTGGAGGAGAATGGTTGATTATAAAGGGCTATCTCAAAAGCAAACAGACAAAAAGTGTGTTTTGATATATTAAGAAAAAACTCATCTTTCTAAAAATTGTGGTAACGGGTTATCTGGGTGACTCAGTTGGTTGAGCATCCAGCTCTTGATTTTGGCTCAGGTAATGATCTCACAGTTTAGGAGATTGAGCCTCCTGTCGGACTTCACAATGAGCAAAGAGTCTGCTTAGGATTCTCTCTCTGCCCATCCTGTACTATCTTGCTCTCAAAATAAATAAATAAACAGACATTTAAAAATTGTGGTAAAATAGGGGCGCCTGGGTGGCGCAGTCGGTTAAGCGTCCGACTTCAGCCAGGTCACGATCTCGCGGTCCGGGAGTTCGAGCCCCGTGTCAGGCTCTGGGCTGATGGCTCGGAGCCTGGAGCCTGTTTCCGATTCTGTGTCTCCCTCTCTCTCTGCCCCTCCCCCGTTCATGCTCTGTCTCTCTCTGTCCCAAAAATAAATAAACGTTGAAAAAAAAAATTAAAAAAAAATAAATAAAAATAAAAATAAAAAAAATTGTGGTGAAATATACACAACATAAAATTTACCACTGTAATTATTTTTAAGGGTTACAGTTCAATAGCATGAGGTGTATCCTCAGTTATACAACTATCTCCAAAAATTCTTCATCTTGCAAAACTGAAACTCTACACCCTTTCAACAATTCCCCATTTGCCCCTCACCCTAGCCTCTGGCAACTACCATTCTACTTTCTTCATTTTATGAATTTGACTACTCTAGATATCACATGTAAGTGAAACCATATAGTATTTATCCTTTGTGACTGGCCTATTTTAATTAGCATAATGTCATCAGAGTTCATTCATTGATACTATTTCAGAATTTCTTCCTGTTTAAGACTGAAAAATATTCCATTGTATGTATATAGAACATTTGTTTACCCATTCATTAGTTGACGGGCATTTGATTTCTTCCAGTTTCTTCTATTTTAAATAATGCTGCTATGAACATGGGTATACAAATACCTCTTTAAGACCCTGTTTTCAATTTCTTGGTATATATATTTGAAGTATAATTGATGGAGCGTACAGTAATTCTATTTTTAATTTTTTGAAGAACCACCATACAGTTTTCGATAGTGCCATAACACTTTACGTTGCTATTAACAGTGCATAGGAATTCTAATTTCTCTACATCCTCACCAACATTCCTATTCTCTGGGTTTGACAGTAGTCATTCAAATGAGTGTGGGTGTCTATCTCCTTGTAGTTTGGATTTGCATTACTCTAATCATCAGTGACACTGAGTACCTTTTTATATGCTTATAGGCATTTGTGTATCTTCTTTGGGAAAAAAAATGTCTGTTGAAATCCTTTGCCCCATTTTAATTAGCTTTTTTGCAGGGGGGGGTTGTCATGGAGTTGCTAAGTTGTAAAGTTCTGCATATATTTTGCTTATTAATTAGATACAAGATTTGAAAATATTTTCTCCCATTCCACAGACTGCCTTTACACTCTGCTGACTGTGTCCTGTGATGAACGGTTTCCATTTTAATGCAGTCCAGTTCACCTATTTTTTTTTCTTTTGCTACCTATGCTTTTGGTACCATATCCAAGAAATCATTACCAAACCTTATGTCATGAAATTTTTACCCTATGTTTTACACTAAGAGTTTTATATTTTTAGCTCTCATGTTTAGGTCTTTGATCGATTTTGAGTTAATTTTTCCATGTGATATAAGGTAAGGAACACATTTCATTCTTTTGCATGTGGATATCCAGTTTTCCCAGAATCATTTGTTGAAAAGGCTGTCCTTTCCCTATCAAATTTTCTTCGCATCTCTGTTGAAATTATTAGTCCATAAATGCAAGTCCTCCCCTCCCCTGGGCTTCCTGTGTTATTTCATTGGTCTCTATAGTTGTCTTTATGCAGTGTAACACTGCTTTGATTACTGTAACTTCATAGTAAGTTTTAAAATCTGAAAATGTGGGACCTCCAATTTTGCTCTTATTTTTTAAAATAGTTTTGGCTATTCGAAGTCCCTTGAGGATCCACATCAATAGTAATATAGGTTTTTCTATTTCTACAAAAATTGACATCAGGATTTTGATAGAGATTGCATTTGATCTGTAGATCACTTTGGGTAGTAGTGACACTGTAACAATATTGAGTCTTTCGATCTATAAATATGAGGTGTCTTTCCACATACATGAACCTTCTTTAATTTTTCTCAGCAGTATCTTGTAGTTTTCAGTGTACAAGTCTTTCATCACCATGGTTAAATTTATTCAGATGTATTTTATTCTTTTTGATGCTATTGTGAAAGAAATTGCATTATTTCCCTTTTCAGATTGTTTATTATTGGTGTATAGAAATGCAGTTGATTTTGGTGTGATTTTGTATCCTCCAACTTCACTGAATTATTGGGTCTAACTTTTTGTGTGTGTGAAGTCTTCAGGGTTTTCTACTTAGAAGCTCATGTTATATGTGAACAGAGATCATTTTACTTCTTCGTTTCCATTTGGAAGATTTTTCTTGCCTAAGTGCTCTGGCTAAGACAAGTATATATTAAGTAGAGAACAAGTTTCAGTGTTCTACCATTGAGTACAGTGTTAGATGTGGGCTTTTCATATATGGCCTTTATTATGGTGAGCTAATTTTGTTCTATCCTTAGTTTGTTGAATGTTCTTAATATGAAAGGGTAATGAATTTTGTGAAAAGGTTTTTTTTTTCCTACGTTGATCATTTGACTGATGTTATAATGATTGCTTTTCATATGTTAAACCATCCTTGCATTTGAGGAACAGATCCCACCTGCTAATGGTTTATAATCCTTTTCATGTGAATTCAGTTTACTAATATTTTGTTGAGGATTTTTCCACTAATATTCATCAGGAATATTGGTTTTTAATTTTTCTTTTCTTTTTTTTTTTTTTAATTTTTTTTTTCAACATTTATTTATTTTTGGGACAGAGAGAGACAGAGCATGAACAGGGGAGGGGCAGAGAGAGAGGGAGACACAGAATCGGAAACAGGCTCCAGGCTCTGAGCCATCAGCCCAGAGCCCGACGCGGGGCTCGAACTCACGGACCGCGAGATCGTGACCTGGCTGAAGTCGGACGCTTAACTGACTGCGCCACCCAGGCGCCCCTAATTTTTCTTTTCTTGCAATGTCTTTGTCTGACTTTGGTATCAGGGTAATGTTGACCTCCTAGAATAACTTTGGAAGTATTCACTCTTCTTCAATACTTGGGAAGAGTTTGATAAGCACTGGCATTAATTTCCCAGTTTGGTAAAATTCACCAGGAAAGCCATCCAGTCCCAGACTTTTCTTTATTGAGAGGTTTTGATTGATAATTCCATCTCCGTAGTAGCTATATATCTGTTAAGAGGTTTGTTTCTTCATGATTCCATCTTGATAGGTTATATGTTACTAGGATTTTATCCATTGTATCAATTTCATCTAGGTTATCTAATTAGTGTACAATTGTCCATAATGTTCTCTTACAGTCCCTCTTACTTCTGTGGTATTAGTTGAAATGTTGCATCTTTCATTTCCAATTTTAGTTATCTTAGTCTTCTTTTTTTGTCAATCAAGCTAAAGATATTTCAATTTTGTTGATCTTTTTAAAGAAAACATTATTGGTTTTATTAATTTCCTCTACTGCTTTTCTGTTCTCTATGTTCTTTATCTCTGTCCTCATCATTAATATTTCCTTCATCTGCTAGTTTTGGATTTATTTGTTCTTTCTCTAGTTCCTTAAGATATAAGGCTAGTTGGTTTAAGACCTTTCTTCTTTTTTTAATGTAAACATTTACAGGTATAAATCTCCCTCTTGGTACTATATTCTTGGCATCTCACAAGTTTTGGTATTTTGCATTTTCATTTTCATTTGTCTTAAGATATTTTATAATTTCCTTTGTTACTTTTCCTTTGATCCAGTGGTTGAGGGTGTGTTGTCTTATTTCCCAATATTTATGTATTTTCCACTATTCCTTCTGCTATTAGTTTCTAGTTTCATTCTACTGTGATCAGAAAATTTTTTTATGATTTCCATTTTTTTTTTAATTTTATTAAGACATTTAGTTAGCTAATATATGGCCTGTACTAGAAAACATTAGGGGTGCCTGGGTGGCTCAGTTTAGCTTCTGACTCGGTTTTGGCTCAGGTCATGTTCTCACAGCTCACGGGTTCAAGGTCCATATCAGGCTCTGTGCTAGTGGTGTGGAGCCTGCTTGGTATTCTCTCTCTCCGTTTCTGCACCTCCCCTGCTTGCTCACTCTCTTAATAAAGATTGGGGGAAAAAAAGAAAACGTTACATGTGTACTTGAGAAAAATGTGTATTTCGGTGTCACTGGGTAGATTCCTCTGTATATATCTGTTAGGTCCAATTAGTTTACAGTGTTGCTGATGGCCTCCATTTTCTTACTGATCTTCTATATTGTTGATCTATACTTTACTGAAATTAGAGAACTGCAGTCTCTTACTACTATTGTAAACTATTTCTCCCTTCAGTTTCATCAATGTTTGCTTCATGTATTTAGGAGCTCTGAAGCTTCACGCTATGTATTTGTAATTATAAAATCTTCTTGGTGAGTTGACACTTGTATCATTATATAATGTCCTTTTTTGTATCCTGTAACAGTTTTGACTTAAAAGTCTACTATTTTGTCTGGTATTGGTATAACCACCTCTGCTCTCTTTGGTTGCTCTTTGCATAGACTTTTTATCCTTTCACTTTCAATCTATGTGTGTCTTTAGATCTAACGTGAGTCTTTTGTACTGTAGACAAACCTATCACTGGATTTTTAAAAAAAATTATTCAGCCAATCTATGTCTTTTGATTTGGGAATTTAATCCATTTACATTTAAAGTAATTACTGATAGGGATGGATTTATTATCACTACTTAATTGTTTTTGACTGTTTTTCAGCTTTTTTGTTCTTCATTTCCTCCCTTACCACCTTCCTTCTTGTTTAGCTTAATTTTTGCAACAACTTGCTTTGATTCTCTTCTCATTTTGTATGTATTCTGTATGTGTGTGTGTGGTTACCATGGGAATGACCTGTAACACCTTAAAATTATAATAATTTATTTTAAACTTATAACTTAATTTTAATCACATAACAAAACTGTATTCATTTATTTCTCTGCTCCTCACTCCTTTATTGTTTCCTTTATGTCACAGATTATATCTTTGCATTCATTACAGATTTATATGTAATATGTGCCTATTTACATAGATCATTATTTTTTATAATGTAACATGGGAATGATATCCCATGATACTTCCATGAAGAAGTTGACCTTCAGCAGACAATTTTTCAAACTGGATAGAATTATAAATAAAGCTTTCATTTAAAGTCACTGGAAAATGAACAATGGCAAGCAGAAACTAGAGAGGAGTAAACTCTTGACAGATTGCCAGTGCTCTGGGTAAGAACTGTGATTATGTAGCTTTGTTGCCCAAAGATATCCCCAAATTCCCATTCCAGTCTGGTGACATAAAATTGCAGCTTTGTCAGCTCAAGGTGGCAGACAACAGAATTCAGATCATCAAAGCAGCTGGAAATTTAAGAGAGCAATTTTTGAAAGTGAGAGGGAATTAGAAAGGCTAATATCCAAATTCTGAAATAAACTGCCCAAATTTCTGGCTGACTGCTAAGACTACACATTTATGTAGGAGACCCCAGGGGGCTCAACAAAGGAGCAGGCAGAAATTAGAGGATGGTCTCAACTTGAGAAATACCACTGCTCCTGATGAGAATCGCAAATTTCCTATGTTTTTGACTAAGTGCATTCCCAGCTATATACAATTCAATGGTAAAAAGTGAAAGCCTTCCTGACTTGAGATATTAGAGGAAAAAACGTGAGAATGAAGAAGCAATTGGAAATTTATGGGAAACCATAGAGCAAAAGAACTATAGAGAAGATAAGCCCAAATCCTAGTTTAACTTTACTCAAATTCTTGACTGTGAAAACATGAAGGCACAAGGGAGACATTCATAAAAGCAGTTTAAAAAGCAGCAGCTGGACAATGAAAAAAAAATAAGGAGTTATACAACCTGAGAAGTCAGATTTTGCAGTCTGAGTTGAGATAAGATAACTCAATGTTAGAACAACAACAATAACAAAAAACCAGCACTAGAACATAATGTTCAGTTTTCAACCAAAAATCACTAGGAGTGCAAAGAAACAGAAGGTGATCCCTATCAAATGGAAAAAGTAACCAATAGAAATAAACCACAAGTAAACCCAGGCACTGTATTTAGCAGAAAAGACTGCTAAATCATGGCCAGAGTAAGTAGCTATTATCAATATGTCAAAGAATGAAAACGATATATATGGCATTAGTGTGGGGAAAAAATAGGAAATCTCAAGAGAGCAAAGGAAACTATACAAAAGAACTAAGTAGAAATTCTAGAGTTAAAAAGTAAAACTGAAATATTAAAAAAACCACTATAATGAGTAAAATTATCTTTTTTTTTTTTGAGAGAGAGAGAGAGAGAGAGAGAGAGAGAGAGTGTGCAAGTGAGTGAAGGGCAGAGGAGAGGGAGGGAGGGAGAGAGAAGCTGGGCTCACCTGAGGCAAGGCTCATGCTCACCCAAAGGGGGGGGGGGCTTAAACTCATAAACCATGAGATCATGACCTGAGCCAAAGTCAGATGCTTAACCGATTAAGCCACCCAGGTGCCCCTGAATGAAATTATATTAACAGCAGATCTGTGATTAAAAAAGAAAGTATCAGTAAACTTGAAGACAGAGCAATGAAATTATCAAATCTGAAGAGCAAAGAAAATAAAATAATTGAAGAAAAATGGAAAAAGCTTTAGAGGCCTGTGGAGAACTAAAAAGCTACCCAGCATGCATGTAATTACCATCCCCAGTGGAAATAAATATTCCAAGAAAGGGGCAGAAAAATATTTGAAGAAAATAATGCATGAAAATACAAAACACCTGTACAACATTTATGGAAATTTTATTTACAATGGCCAAAAACCAGAAGCTACCAAGATACCCTTCAATAAGGAAATGCATACACAAACCAGTGTATCTATACAATGGAATAGTATTTGGCAATTTTAAGAAATTGAGCCCTCAATCCATAAACCGAGATGAAATAGTCTCAATGCGCATTCCTAAGCAAAGAAGGCAGTCTGGAAAAGCTACATATTGTATAATTCCCACTATATCGTTGCATTCTGCAAAAGGCAAACTGTAGGGATAAAAAAGAGATCTGTGGTTGCCAGGGGCTGGGGGGGTGGGGGCGGCAGGTAGAGAGATGAATATATGAGGCACAAGAGATACTTAGGGTAGTAAAATGATTTTGCTTGATGCTGTAATGGTGGATATATGACACGTTACTTATTTCAAAACCCGCAGAACTTTACAACACAAGAAATGAAACTTAATGCAAATTATGACTTTAGTTAATAAGAAATCAGTAGTGGTTTACTAAGATAACAAATGGGCCACATGAGTGCAAGATGCTAGTAAAAAAGAAGTTGTATGAGGAAGAGGGGGTTATATGGAATTCTCTGTATTATCTGCTCAATTTTTCTCAAAGTCTTCAACTGTTCTAAAAAAAAAATGTCTGCTATTTCTTTTCAAAAATCTTCCCAAATTTGATGAAGAGTAAAACAGATCATTTAATAATGCAAAATGTTCCTCAGTTGCCAAATACAATTGTTGGAGATAATGTGCTAATTTCTGATTACTTGTGAAACTACGAACTGGAAAGTAGAAAAAGGGACATTGAAAATTACTGAAAAATTAGGGGCCCTGGGTGGCTCAGTTGGTTAAGTGTCCAACCTGGCTCAGGTCATGATCTCATGGTCTGGTCTTTGAGTTTGAGCTCCACTTTGGGGCTCTGTGCTGACAGCTCAGAGCATGGAGCCTGCTATGGATTCTGTCTCCCACTCTCTCTGCCCCTCCTCCACTTCCTCTCTGTCTCTCTGTCTATCAAAAATAAATAAACATTAAAAAAATTCCTGAAAAACTACCCTTCTTTATTTAAGAACCTGAGAGAAAGGACTTGGCAAGTGAATGAATTTGTCCTTTCTCTTTACTAAAAGCTTTGCCACTCGAATCATTGCTACACTATAAAGTGATGTCTGCATCAGTGGTGTCACTATCCACTGAATGTCAGTCTTTTTGATTTGGGAGCACAGAGAAAGAACTGTGGAGAAGGGCTTCCCTAGGGCTTGAGGAGCACAGGTCATGAGTGCCAATGATTAGAGCAATAGTTTATGCTGCGTGACTTCTGAGTATCAGATCCTCAGTGACATAGGTGCCTGTCGTTTTATAATAGGTTGTTTTTGAGTCTGTGTGACATGTCGAGCCCTCTAATGTATGAGGGTCCTTCTGTTAGGGTTTAAAGGAGGGAAAAGAAACAAATAAGAAATAGTAGTATAAACATGTTATTCAGAAATATCATGCCAAATACCAAAAGAAACAGGTAAAAAAAAAATGAGTGCTTCTTGATGATCAGGAGTCAAGATATGGGAAGGATGGTCAGGGAATCACTGTTGATTAGTAATTACGATTTGACTTTAAAACTGAGAATATAGGGGCGCCTGGGTGGCGCAGTCGGTTAAGCGTCCGACTTCAGCCAGGTCACGATCTCGCGGTCCGTGAGTTCGAGCCCCGCGTCAGGCTCTGGGCTGATGGCTCGGAGCCTGTTTCCGATTCTGTGTCTCCCTCTCTCTCTGCCCCTCCCCCGTTCATGCTCTGTCTCTCTCTGTCCCACAAATAAATAAACGTTGAAAAAAAAAATTAAAAAAAAAAAACTGAGAATATATACTATTTGGATCAGAAGAGGAATTACTGAATTATTGGGAATTAGATTTTGTGACATCACGCTTTGGCTTTGCCCTCTATGGAGTGAACAGTTTTGGTTCTAAAATCATTCTTTTTAACTGGTCATTGTTCAATTTGTAATCTTCAACAGGACTTTCCCTGTATACTCTTCCAAGATAGTCTCAGTTCAAATAAAATAATTCCCAAGAAAACCTTCAAATGAATGTGATCTGGTATGTAGGTCTGCTTTTTAAATTTTTACCTTTATCACATCTTTCTTGGAATTGAAGATGTGAAGACACTAATGTCTAATTCAGATCCATGAAGTCAGGGATGATACATAGCACAAAGCAGTCCTTTGATAATTATTTGTTAAATGGATATGTAAATGTGTAACTAAACTAAAAATGTACCTAGGCAGTGCAGAGGCATTTTGGTAAATCATTAATAAAGCCCAGAAAAAAAATGGGAGAACCTGATGGAGCCAGATAGAGTGTTTTATTATTTTAAAAGATGGGGAACAAAAAAAAAAAAATAAAAGATGGGGAACAGAATTGAGACTCAAAAGAAGATAAACAGCACACCATTCCTGTGCCCTCCTATCCCCCATATCTGTACACACAGCCTTGAAGGAAACACATACAGTAAACCCACCAGAGTTATATAAGGGGGTCTAAGTCTGAGAACAGTTTCTTATATTTGGCATTATTGGCAGGACCAGCCAAATATTCCTTTGTGGTTGGGGGGTTGTCTTGTGCATGACAGGATGTTTAGCAGAATCCCTGGTCTCTGTTCACTGGATGCCACTAGCATCCTCCCTCCAGTTTTGATAACAAAATGTGTTCAAATATTGCCAAATGTCCTCTGGAGAGTGAAATCTCCCTTGGTTGAAAACTACAGACGTGAAGTAAAATGTGTTACGTTCACTTCACTGGCTCTGACGTATAACGTGAAAAATGATCACAGGTAGACTTTGTAGATTACCTACAATCTTTTAGAATTGGTTAGCACAATGAAAAACTAAATAATCTACTAAGTAATTAAATGAATCCTACTAAATGAATAAATAATCTAAATAAAAACACCTTCCTATTAATTCACCTCCACCCTATTTTATTAGCGTAGTGATATAAGGTCACAGTACCTTAGCATCTACAAAAGTGTCTGTGATGGTCCATGAGCTACCATAGGGGCATCAATGTTCTCTTTCTCTAGTAGTTACACAGGTGGTCACTGTGGATTTGATGTGGTTTAAGTGGTCTTTTCAGAGTGAAGTCTAGAATCTCTGGCCAGAGACCTAACATTGCCAAGTTAGGACAGCTTGTGCCCCTGTAGCAAGACTGTGTGTCATACAACTGTAAGAAATCAGGGTGTCTAAAGTTATAAAAGATAGATAGATAGATAGATAGATAGATCGATCCTATATATAGGATCTTATATATAGGTCGTATAGATCACTAGTGCACATGCTAGGTCCACGACCTCGACCCATCTGTTTATAGGTTACATCTGTATATAAATCTGACAATCCTGACACTTTGATACCAACAGACTATGATATTTTCCACTGGGCAAAAGCAGGTCTTATGATATGGTCGATGGCCAGAATTTGGCTTTAAGAGTCATCATTAATCAAAACAAACATTCTACGTAGAGAAACAGAAGACACTGTCAAAGATTTTTAATCCTCTAAATTGATAATTTCTTTACTTGTGGTGTGTTGGGGCAAAGTTGTGAAAGACAAGTTGATAACTTCAAACTTTTAAAATTTATTGTGATCTGTGTGCTGCTGAGAAATGCATAATTTGGGGATTTAACACCTGATTAGCTATTAAATGGCTGTCAGGAGAAAATTCTGCAGTAATCGGTTTAGCTTTTAGCCCCTAATTATCACTTCACAGTGGATTTGGGTTGAGATAATTGAGAACTGCAACACTTAAAGACTCCAATTGGGCATTTTTTTAATACAACGAAGTGAATTATTTCTCTATGAGGACTGCATTTAACAGGTATTGGTAACAAGGAAGGAAATGTGATAGTGGATGGGATTTTGTAAAGTGATTTAAAGTAGTTGATTCATTCATTATGCAATTAAGTGGAGCTCAGCTGTGTATAACTTATCTGGTGTCTAGGTCAAAGAATGTCTTTCAAAACTCACAAAAATTCATTGGGAGGAATTTTATTTTAATGGCGGGTTGGAGAGTCGGCGTTGCTGTCTGGACTATGTAACAGAGTCTATCTTTAGATACTGTGACCTTGGGCTGGCTCCTTTCTTATTTTTTGGTTTCCTTTTCTGCCCAGTGAAATACCTATCATTCCATACCCTATTTGTATAAAAGCTCTTAAAAGCGCCATCCTGGAAGGTAGTTCTTCCTTTATTGCCAACATGGACTTGTCGTCAGAGCTAGGTTGTTGCACACTGTCCAGGTCCTACACACTCTACACTCACAAGTGCTCACTCCTAGTGCACACGTGGACACGTGCACACACACACACACACACACATACACACACACACACCCCTTCATGCTATTACTTTAACTGTTGCATTCTCCTCTAGAACAACCCAAGTCCTTTCCAATTTTCAAGTTGTCTTCAAATCAACAAATGGCAGCTGAATTCATTCTGTATGACAATATGTTAACCACAAAGATGACGGGACACAATCTCCACCCTTAATATATCTAGTAGGGCACACAAGATGACAATGTAACTCAATAAGGGAAATATAAGAATTAGCTTCACACACTTATCTTTAGTTCTCCATTCACACAATCCAAAATGAATATATTGTCATTAATTCATTACTCATTAATTCAAAGAGAAGGACACAGACTACCTACTATACTCCTTTGTCTATATTCCCATCTCTTTTAATCACAGTGAAATGGGATGTGACTTTTTACCCAAAGGCCATTCCATACCGCCCTTCTGCCCTCATAATAGAAAACTAATTTGCAATGGAATGGGAGAGAGGTCAGTCCCAGAAAACAAACCATTACTGGTATAAACCAACACATGCAACTTCATTTCCCTTTGCAGAATACTCACTTTTCTAGGTGCCCTAAAACCAGAAGTGAGGGGCACCTGGTTGGCTCAGGTCATGATATCACAGTTTGTGAGTTCAAGACCCACACTGGGTTCTGTGCTGACAATGCAGAAACTGCTTGCGATTCTCTCTCTCCCCCTTTCTCTCTGTCCATCAGTGACAGGAAATATTCTCGATCTCTCTCTCTCTCTCTCTCTCTCAAAATAAATAAATAAACTTAAAAAAAACCCAGAAGTGAACGTGTGATCTATTATTACATTTGAGGTACACAGAAAAGCATGCTCAAAGGCTTCTGAGTATGATTTTTCTTACTGAAAAGGGAGGATTCTTTTCTAGCCATCTCATCCTTGAGTGCTAGGAGACTAGCAGAAGTAGCATGTCAGCTTGCAACGAGGAGAGAAAAAGCACAAGGGTGAAAAGTCCTCAGTGTGAGCCCGACAGAAGTATGTAAAGGGCCTGGAAGGACTTCCTCTTTTGAATAGTTGGAAAAGCTTGTGTCATTCCATGATCCTACTGGTGACAGCTAAAAATTGCAGAGAAAATATGACAATCATCTGGTTGAAGGCACCAGATAGCTGCCGGGGCTGTGAGAACTGTATGGGCTGAAACTCTGTGAGGGGGAAACCTTCAGAGAAGTCAGCTCAATTCTACTGCAATTCATACTCCAGGGGCACTTAGTGATTCTGGACTTGGGCAAGAGGCTTAGATTCTGGCATCTGCAGCAACCACTGATGGTGAACAGAGAAACTTGCGGAGGTCTGGGCTGACACTGTGAAGGAGGCACTTGAAAATGAAGTCAGTTTCCCCTTAAAGACATTTGCTGAATCCTAGGGCTCATGGACAGCCAGAGAGAAGCCTAAGCAAACACCCCCTGGAGAGGAGAGTAGAGCAGTCAAGAGTTTCACGAGACAAATATTGGAATAATTTGGTGCCCACCAAAAGGAATAGTATTGAAGAAAACAGCAGGCACTTGGTTGAAAACCTTGAGGTGCTAGGGTGATCTAGAAAGAGACTGGGCCTTAGTAGGGATACCAGCCTTGATTTAGTCCCAAATAGATTAAGGCAGAAGATCAGTTACTACTCTCTCTGCCTGGTAGTGGGAAGAGCCAATCTCTTCTAGAGGAAAATAAAATAATCTGGGACTTAGGTATATTTTGATACGTAGTGTTTGGCATTCAATCTGATACTACCTGGCCTGAGGAAAGATAGGACCACATGAGTGAACTGCACACCCACTAAACACAGAGCCATGCATAGTTTGGACACTGTAGTTTGCTGAAAAGAACTTTAACATATCTACAGTTAATTTAGTCAATATAAAAGATGAAAAGAGGCAGAAGATAGATAAAAGCCTTGCAATTTCATCCGAGAATAGAGTGCATTAAAGAAAGAAACAAATGGAAATTAAAAAACTTAAATATACAAAATCTGAAGTTAAGAATCACTGTATTGGTTTAATACCAGATGAGACATACATAGCAAGACAAAGCCAAAGACAGAATCAGTGCATTGAAAGACAGGTCAACATAAATATAGACCTAAACCACCCCCAGGTACAGACAGAGAGAAAAAAATAAAATAAAGAGAAAGATCATAAAAGCAGTCAGGAAACAAGATACATTACCTTCAATAAAGCAACAATAAAACTTAAAGATTACATCTCGACTAAAACAATGAAATCCAGGAAGCAAGAGAGTGACATCTTTAAAATGCTCAAAGAAGGAACTGACAATCTAGAATTCTATCCTTCAAAACTAAAAGTGAAACAAGGACACTTTAAGACAAACATAAACTAAGATAATTCACCACCAGTAAATCTGCCCTAAAAAGAAACAGCAAAGCAAGTTATGTAGGGAGAAGGAAGATGAAGCCAGAAGGAAACAGGAATGTAGGAAGGAATGAAGAGCAAGAGAAAGGGTAATATGTGGGTGAGTATAAATAAATACTGACTATACGAAACAGAAGAGTAGTATCTCTCGTGCAGTTTGAAAGGAATCCAAACATATGACAGTAACACAAAAGGCAAAGGGGTAAATCGTAGTGTTTACCATAATAACCAGCAGAGGTAATAACTTGCTTTAGATGATAACTGGTCAATGACAAATGCAATATCTAAAAGACTATATAAGTAACCAGTTAGAAGAAGGAAAATGAAATATTAAAAATATTTGATCATTCTAAGAGAAGCCAAGAGAAGCGAGGAACAGAAGCATAAAACAGATGGATCAGAAAGACGAAATAATAGTAAGATGATAGCTAACATCTTAAATATATCAGGAGTTACATTACTTTTAAATTAACTGAATACTACATGTAAAAGATTAATGCTGCCAGGTGAATAAAATAGCAAAACTCAGTAATGAGCTGTAAAATCCAGCTGTATGCCTTAAAAAATATACAGAAATATTCATAATAAGATATTCCATGCAAACTCTAGCACAAGGGAAAAAAAAAGCTGGTGTAACTAAACTCATATCAGAGCAATTCTTTTCTAAGGCAAGAGTAGATATAAAACTAGATACAGATATAAAACAAAAAAACAAGATAAGATAATAATATTAATATTAACATTAATATTATCAATAACAATACAGGAGTCAATCCACGAGATAGACACTACCCAACATGTAGCTTCAAACATGAAGAAAACGCTGTGAGTGCCGAAGGTAACAATGATGCAAAAAACAAACCTTACCTGCCCAAACCACCTCACTCCGTGTTTCATCCCAATAAATTTCATCATGGCTTAAATCACTGCTGGTTTTTTTCACATGCAGCTGAAAGGATTCCCACCATTCACTTGGTCACCAGGCTAGAAATCGAGAATCGTTATTATTTAGGCAAATTTTTGCAGGTGAATCAAAGATTTCTGCAAAGTGATGCTGATCAGAATCTGCTGAGGCAGAACGCGATCTCGCAGACCACCTGCAATCTGTTTATCTTGCCAATGAAGAAATAGGGACTCAAGGGGGGACAAATGACTTGGCTAACGCCCACACATTAGTATGGTAGTAAGATGAGGAGTCCTCAAGTCCCTGACTTCCAGGCCAGGCTGCCCCCCACCATGCCAGGTGCTGCTAAGCCTCTCTCTGAGCTGCTTTATTATTATTACTACAGATAACTCAGCTTTATTTTCCACAATGCTGTTCATCCCTGCACCATGCCAAAATGCTTTACCATAGAAAGAGTACAATTTCACAGTTAAGTAACAGGAGAGAGAAATTAAATACTGTAGGTGCAGACACAAAGACATTAAACCAAACTCAATTTGGAAGGAAGGCTTTAGACACATTATCCACCAACACACACACACCCTAAAGCTCTGTGCACTATGCCACTTGCATTGTTTTCAGACAGGATCATTTTACCTCTATGTTAAGAGAGCCAGAATCAGGAATCATGTACAGGATGGCACAGTGCTTTGGGGCAAAAACCTCCCTTTTACCATACACCCTAGGGCTCAATGAAATCACAGTGGCAGAACCTCACTTCCACGTGGCTCTTTTTTCTTGATCGCTGATGACTTGTGTTGAAAATGAGTTTCTTGTTTGGCTGCTTCCTATACATATGTTGGCAAGAGGAATTCAGGACACAGCACACCCGCAGACCCCAGGGCCCCCCGCCGAGGACATATGGGTATCTAGACACACTCGGTTTCAGGTTGTGTGATTGCAGGCAGCTGAATCCCCAGATGAGGGATTTTTAAACAAGTTGGTGATTTTCAGATGAAGGATACCAGCCACAGAAGTTTCAAGTGCTCCCGTGCAAGTTGGGCTGCCAGTGAAATACCAATTTCTCCTTTTTTTAGAACAATTATTTCTTTTATTTGTCCCCAGACAGACCCTCAGACATTCTTCTCCTCCCTTCTGAGGCTTCTCTTTGAAAGAGCCAGTGCAGTAGATCATGCCGGTTACTCCCCAGATAGAGCTGCCGAACACAGGTGCATTCTGGGGCTTCAGTGTCTGGCTCAGTCTCTGATTTGTTGCAGGAAAAATACTTGCTGTAGTTTCCCAATTCCCAAATGTGGATACTTTGAAGATGGATATGATGTATTAATTTTGTGTTTTTACAGATTTATGCTCTGCAGACGTAACTACATTTTTCCAAGAAATGAAGCGAGAACTGACTTCAAAGTCTGTACGTCAGGAATGGCGTGACAGGATTTGTGGGTCCTCTTGTCTCTTAAAGGAGACAGTAGAGATTCCAAAAATGAAAACAGAGAGCCTGTTGTTTGGCCTAAAGTTTAGAAGACCCCACTTCCAAAATTCATGAAGTTGATGTGGAAAAGATAACGTGTGAAGCACCTTACATACTATTTGGCAGATAGAAGTAACTCAGTAGTTACAGTGTCTTCCTTCAGTCCACATTTGCCCCTCATCTTCATCACCAACCATCAATTACCAAGTGTTTGGCATCCAGGGTAAAGTATAAAGATGGTTTTCGTATGTTCAAAATAGCTTGGATCAACATGATTTTAAGGAAGATAATCCCTAGGGGTTAAAAACATAAATTGTCGACCAAAGAAATTAGGTAGTTTTGTAATAGAAGAAGGAGAAACAGAGACCATGCTTTTGCTTGTTTGTTTTTACCCCATATTTTTTGATGTTTAATAATCTTGAAAGTTTGTAATGGTAAGACTTAAAGAGCATTTGTGAAGTAGTTTATAAAGCCTTTTCATATCTGTTATCCCTTTTGAACCCTGTAATAATTATGGGAAATAGGCAAGGGATGGACTGTCATTCCCATTTAATAGAAAAGCCAAGATGGCAGACATAGTGAGGCAAGGGAGAAAGAGTTAGCCATGAACGTGGGAGGTGAGATGAGGGATGGTGGAGAAAATAAGGACAATAATATTTTCTGTGGTGAAATCTGGAGTGTGATCCCAATATCTCTCCTTACTAGAGGATTTGTTGCCCTAGCTACAGAGAATGGTATCAGCAGAAAGCCTCCAGCCAATAGTGCCTTCAGGGATTGCTTCAGTAGCAAAGTTTCTTGCCCCAAATCATGGCCCTTGTTGGAGTGGCAATCACATCCAATAAATTATTGATGTGGTTGTAAGAGCCCAGCCTTTTTAGTTGAACTCTATATAGCTTTAATGTGTCATTTTAGCTACAGAGTGTCCTGCGAGTTAGGCAACATTCCAACTTGACTCCTCTACCTAATTGTGTTCTTTTCCCCTCTCGTCCAGAGGTGTGATTCCAAGGGCACCCCTAATAATACCTTGTGCGTTAAACTTTGTCCTGGAAACCCAACTTGGGGTCCATCATATGAGCAAGAATGATTATAAAAAGAAGCTGGCAAGATTGGGTTTTGCAGATGAATCACACACTCGTTTCCTGGCTTTCAGTGAAGACCCAATCACTTTTGGTGAAGAACTGTGTCTCTAGCACGAAGTGATTGTCCAGTTGTTCAAATGGACACCTGGACATGAACTGGGATGGTATATAAGTAGAACAGAGTACACTAACTGTTGTAATATACCAGGCTTGTGAAACCTATGGGGGTAGAGTACTCATAAAGACAGCTAATTCCAGTGGTTCTTAGCTTGAATGACATTCTAGAAAGATAAAAGTCTGACAGGAATCAAGAGGCAATGGAAAGCCAAATATGAATACGAGAGGGCTATCTTGGTAATATATGAAAACACTCTCACCTCTTGCATTGATGGGAAGAGAAAGCTTAGGACCAGGAACAGAACTTCATCATAATACAGCCAAATGTGTTAATTTTTTGGGCTGCTTTAACAAAAATATCATAAACTGTGAGACTTATAAACAACAAATATTTATTTCTCACATTCTGGAGGCTGGAAAGTGCAAGATCAAGGCACGAGCAGATTTTGTGTCTGGTAACGTCCATGTCCTGATTCACAGACAGCCAAATTTTCCCTGTGGCCTCACATGGCAGAAGGGGACTCTTTGGTGCCTCTCTTAGAAGGGTACTGGCCACATTTATGAAGGCTTTGTCCTTTTAATCACCTCCCAAAGGCTCCACCTCTAAATACCATCATACTGGGGATTACATATCAATACATGAAATTTGAGATGACATACACAGTCAATCTATACCACCAACTTCCAAAGAAGATGAAATTCTGAGACAACCAGGGTCTATTATTTCATGGAAACATCTGGGTCGGAGTCCCTGAAAATCGTGAATCCTCAGGCTTCTCTCGATGCCCTGAACACTCACTAGTGGCCTAACACTCACTACTAACAGCTAATACTACCTCTTGGCTTGAAGACCATGAAGAGGCCTCTCTCCCTCAAGATGATAGGCCCCCCACCCAGGATCTGCCTCTACCTCCTCTCCTGGACTCGACCTAAGTCACAGCAAAACCTAGTTGGGACGTTCTGGGCCTGATAAGGGATGGAAGGACTATCTATACCCCAAAGAAGCTGTGAGAGCTAGCCACCAGGTACGACAGGGGCTGCAAGATCTGGCACTAGTTATAGTATTTGATCAAGAGGGCACAAACATCAAATTGACTGAGGGAGAGTTGAACAATAGGAGAGTAGTCTCCCGAGAGGTAGGACTTAACACCCCAACAAAGACCCCAGGAGGTGATGTGAACTTGCTGCAAGGATGGCTCCTAGAAACCTGAAAATAGTGATGACCCAACACTGAGTGAGGTTCAGTGTCAGAATTCTCATGGCATGGATGAAAGAAGACAATAAAAGGATTCAAGAAGTGGGTGTCCTTGAGTCAGACGCTACATATGGCCAGAAAATCCTCCACATGATAATGCTGCACAGGAAAGCCAGACGACACAGCATTTGCCAAGGCCATAAGCAATGATCTTGCGAGAGGGTACCAGCGCCACTAAAATGTTTAGTGGTGCTGTTGTCTATAGATCACAGCTATTTGTAGATGCAGTCATTACAGAACTAGGCTCACAGCGAGCCATGGATATGATAGGACTTCAAAATAATGGAAGTTGGAAGACAAAATGGATTTGACTACTGTGATAAGCAGCAATGTAAGAATGGTAGCCAGGGGGGCTGACTTGCAGAGAGTTAGTTTTTTTAAGACTACTTATTTATTTTTAGCAATCTCTACACCCATCGTGGGGCTTGAACTCATGACCTTGAGATCAAGAGTCATACACTCTTCCAACTGAGCCAGCCAGGGGTCCCAAAAGTAACAGATAGTTAAGGAATGCAGCATCGATAAGGTCAAAATAGCTGGGGAGCCAACAGGGACACTACTAGGTTTGTATCATCAGAGGAAATAGAGGATGAAAGATGTAAAGTCTGAATGCAGTTTCTCAATGAAATATCATAATCCCTTGCTCAGTTTCTGGACCTCATCTAGTTTTTGGGTCTAGAAGCCACTGCCTGAATAGATGACTAAGTCAACAGAGAGAAGGACTCTATTAACATGACCACAAAGATATACAGTAATCACTGTACCAGTCATTTTTTCTCAAAGAAACCTCAAACCATTTACTCAGGAAACTCAACATGGGGACAGGAAGGTATCCAAACATTTCAGTTTATTTAACTTCATTTTTGTTTCAGTTTTACTGAGACCCAATTGACAAAGTTGCAGGTATAATGCAAATGAACATGATGGGAGAGAAAAGGAAGATGGCAAAGTAGGCAGATCTTAAGCGCACCTTGTCCCATAGACAAAACTAAATAATAGTTGCAACAGTCCAACTAATTCAGAAAATGACCTGAGAACTAGCAGAACAGACTTTATACAATTAATCATACAGAGGAGGTCACATTGAAAAGGGTAGGAGGGGCAGAGACATTGTCAGGAGCCAAACTCCTGGCAAGACTAACCACAAACAGGAAGGACACCACAAGCGTGGAGAAGGGAGAGGAGCAGTCCCTATACCAGGTACCCCAGGCATGAGGGACCTGCACTGGAAGGACAAGTTCCCATCACATGGGACTTTGAAAACAGTGGGCTTAACTTCCTGAAGTTTTTACAATATTCAGGGCTTAATTCCAGGTACTTTAAAAATGAGCAGGATTAGCTCTGGGATACCCAGAGGGTGAATGACAGGAAATGGAGTCCCCACACTTAAAGAACGTAAACAACCCCACCTAGAAAAGCAGTTTGAAAAATGCCTGGAGGATACAGAAAGGGTATTTATTTTCTAATCTCAGAAAGTGCTTTGGAAGGGCAGGGATCTTTAGGAGACTTCTCCAAGAACAAAAGAGCTGGGGCCACCATTCCCTTCCCTCTTCCCTGCCTAGATAACCGGATACTTTTGGGAGCCAGAGCAAATGCCCTCCACCTATCTTGCTAACACCGTGTGCCCCACCCCCCACTTTGTCCTTCAGATTCCTCCTTCCGCATCTAGTCTACCCCAGGCTTCGGGCATGTCTCCAAAGGCAGCTCCTGCAGTGACACATCCTATAAGCAGCACTGGCAGGGACCAGCACCACTCCAAAGTGGCTGCTGCCCTTGGGAGAGGGGGATGTAACTATACACAACTGGAATGACTACAGCCCCAGAAGACAGAGTAGGGGCAGGCATCTGGTTTGACTACATGCCCAGTTCACCTATAAAAGGCTCTAAAGGAGCAACACAGGGAAAACACCCTATAGTTCAGTAAAAATGCAGCCCTAGCAGATTGGCTAAGGGCAGGCATGTGGTCATACCATTGACACTGCCCAATAATAAGCCCACTCCCAGACTGGCCCTTCAACAACACAGGGACCAAACGCTGCCCATAATAGGCAAGTGGGCTACTGCAGTCAACCGAACTAAAGGCAAACATGGGTCAGCCAACCCGTGTAGAACACAGACAACCCACTTAGGAGATACCCCTACGTTCACCGGTTCTGGTGAACAAGGGACATTGCACTACAGGGCACCACAGGATGTCTTCTTCATAAGGCCACTACTTTCAAGAGCAGAAGATGTAGCTGCTTTCCTGATACATAGAAACTAATGCAGAGAGTTTGACAAAACAAGGAGACACAGGAGTATGTCCTAAACGAAAGAACAGAGCAAAACCACAGCAAAAGACCTAAATGAAACAAAGACAAGCAATATGCCTAATAAAGAATTCAAAGTGATGGGCATAAACATACTCACTGGACTCAAGAAAAGAAGGAAGGGTCCTAGTGAGACTTTGACAAAGACAGAGAAAATATTTTAAGGAAAGAACCAAGCATACAAGAAGAATCAATAAATGAAATTAAAAATACACTAGAGAGAATGAAGAGCAGATTAGAGGAGGCATAAGAAAGGATCAGCAACATGGAACACAGAGTAATAGAAAGTAAATAAGCTGAACATCAAAAAGAAAAAAAGAATAATGAAAAATAAGAATAGTTTAAGGGAACTCAGTGACATCATCGAACACAATAACATTTGAATATAGGGATCCCAGAAGGAGAAGAGAGAGAAAGGGGGTAGAAAATTTATTTCAAGAAACAATAGCTGGAAACTTCCCTAATCTAGGGAAGTAAAGAGCTATCCAGATCTAGGAGGCACAGAGAGCCCCAACAAAATCAACATAAGGATGTCCACACCAAGACACATAATAATTAAAATGCAAAAAAGGAGTGATAGAGGATTTTTAAAGCAGCAACAGAAAAAAAAATACATACAAGGGAAACCTCATAAGGTTATCAGCTGATTTTTAAAAAATGCTTATTTATTTTTGAAAGAGCACAAGTTGGGGAGGGGAAAAGAGAGGGGACAGAGGATCCAAAGTGGGCTCTGTGCTGACATCAGTGAGCCCGATGTGGGGCTCAAACTCATGAACTGTGAGATCATGACCTGAACCGTAGTTGGACGCTAAACCAACTGAATCACCCAGGAACCCTAGCTATCAGCTGATTTTTTAACAGAAACTTTGCAGTCAGAAGGGTGTGGCACTGATATATTCAAAGTATTGAAAGGAAAAAAAAAACATGAAACCAAGAATACTCTACTCATCAAGGCTATCATTCAGATAGAAGGAGAGATAAAGAGTTTCCCAGATAAACAAAAGTTATAGGAATTTATCACCACTAAACCAGCCTCACAAGAAATGTTAACGGTAACTAAGTTGAAAGACAGGGCCATGATCAGGAGTAAGAAAATTATTATAGGAAACAATTTCACAGGTAAATGCAAACATAGTTAAAGTAGATTAATCACTTGTAAAACCAGTACAGAGGTTAAAGCACAAAAGCAGTAAAATCAATTATATATAATAAAATATATTATATATATAATTTTAAAATTCAGTTAAGAGATTCACAAAATAAAAAGATGTTAAGTATGGCATCATATACATAAAATGTGGGGGGTAGGGTAAAAATTACGGCTTTAAGAATGGTCTCACACTTAAGAGACCATCAACTTAATGTAGACTGTTATATGCACACAATGTTATATATGAACCTAATGGTAACCATCAATCAAAAGTCTGTAATAGATACACAAAAAATAGATGGAAAGGAATCCAAATATATCACTAAAGAAAGACATTAAAACACAAAGTAAAAAGAGCAAGAGAAAATGAAAAGACCACAGAAGGACTACAAAAGCAACTGTAAACAAGTAAAATAATTGTAATAAATACATACCTATCAATAATTACATGGACTAAATGCTCCAACCAAAAGACACAGGGTGACAGAATGGATAAAAACAAACAAAGAACAACAACAACAACAAAATAAGACCCATCTATATGCTGCCTACCCGAAACTCACTTCAGACCTAAAGACACATGTAGTTTGAAAGTGAAGGGATAGAATAACATTTACCATGCAAATGGAAGTGAAGAGAAAGATGGGATAGCAATACTTATATTGAACAAAATAGAATTTAAAACACACATTGTGACAAGATATAAAGAAGGACACTACATAATGATAAAGGGAGCACTCCAACAAGAGGGTTTAACAGTTATAAATATTTATGCATTCAACATGGTAGCACCTGAATATATAAAGCAACTATTAACAGACAAAAAGGAGAAAATTGAGTGTAATACAATAATAGTAGGGGACTTGAATACCTCACTTATATCAATGGACAGATCATCCATACAGAAAATTAACAAAGAAACAAGGGCTTTGAAAACTTTGGGCCAGATGGACCTAACAGATATATTCAGAACATTCCATCCTAAAATAGAAGAAACTGTATTCATTTCAAGTGCACATGGAACATTCTCCAGAATAGATCACATGTTAGGCAACAAAAACAAGTCTTAACAAATTTAAAAAGAATGAAATCATATTATGCATCTTTTCCTACCACAATGGTATAAAACTAGAAATAAACCACACAAAAAAAGTCTGAAAACAATACAAATACGAGGAGTCTAAATAACATGCCACAATGAATGGGTCATCCAAGAAACCAAAGATGAAATCAAAACTTACATGGAGACAAATGACAATGAAAACACAATAGTCCAAAATCTTTGGGAGGCAGCAAAAGCTGTTCTAAGAGGGAGGATTATAGTAATACAGACCTACTTCATTTTTTTTTTTACCAGAACTATTTTTTATTTTTTTTTCAATATATGAAGTTTATTGTCAAATTGGTTTCCATACAACACCCAGTGCTCATCCCAAAAGGTGCCCTCCTCAATACCCATCACCCACCCTCCCCTCCCTCCCACCCCCCATCAACCCTCAGTTTGTTCTCAGTTTTTAAGAGTCTCTTATGCTTTGGCTCTCTTCCAATTACAGGCCTACTTCAAATAGCAAGAAAAATCTCAAACAACCTAACGTTGCACCTAAAGGAGCTAGAAAAAGAAGAACAAAGTCCAAAGCCAGTAGAAGGAAGGAAACAATAATTAGTTACAAATAAATTAGAGAGTGAAAAAACAACACAAAATATCAATGAAACCTGAAGCTGGTTCTCTGAAAAAATTAAACAAAATTTATAAACCATTAGCCAGACTCATCAAGGAAAAAAAAAGATGTAAATAAGTAAAATCATAAATTAAGGAGAGAAATAACTGACATCACAGAAATAAAAAGGGTTATAAGAGAATATTATAAAAAATTATATGCCAACAAATTGGACAACCTAGAAGAAATGGATAAATGCCTAGCAACATAAAAGTTTTTAAAACTGAATCATTAAGTAATAGAAAATTTGAACAGACTGATGAATAGAAAAGAAATTGAATCAGTAATCAAAAAACTCTCCCCTCAAAAAAGTCCAGGACTCAGACTGCTTCCCAGGTGAATTCTATTGAACATTTAAAGAAGAGTTAATACCTATTCTTCTCAAGCTATTCCAAAGAACAGAAAAGGGGGGAAAAAAGATCTTCCAAATTCATTTTATGAGGCATCTTTGC
This sequence comes from Lynx rufus, assembly GCF_022079265.1. Taxonomy (NCBI): domain Eukaryota; kingdom Metazoa; phylum Chordata; class Mammalia; order Carnivora; family Felidae; genus Lynx; species Lynx rufus. The sequence goes on from NW_025814824.1 coordinate 9,495,106, forward strand.
CCTGATACTAAAACCAAATAAAGGCACCACAAAAAAAGAAAACCATAGGCCAATATCTCTGATAAACATACATACAAAAATCCTCAACAAAATATCAGCAAACTGAATTCAGCAATACATTAAAAAAACCATTCATCATGGTCAAGTGGGATATATTCCAGGGATGCAAAGGTGGTTCAATATTCACAAACCAATCAATGTGACACATCACATTAACAAGATAAAGGATAAAGACCATATATTATCTCAATAGATACAGAAAAAGATATGACAAATTATAGCATCCATTCATCATAAAACTCAACAAAGTGGGGTTAGAGGGAACATACCTCAACATAATAAAGGCCACGTGTCAAAAATCCACAGTTAACATCATACCCAATGGTGAAAAACTGAGGGATTTTCCTTTAAAATCAGAATGAGACAAGGATGTCCACTTTCTCCACTTTTAATCAGTATAGTACTAGACATCCTAGCCACAACAGTTAGACAATAAAAAAGAAATAAAAGGCATCCAACTGGTAAGAAAGAAGCAAGATTGTCACTATTTGTAGATGACATGATACTATATATAGAAAACCTTAAAGACTCCACCAAAAAACTACGAGAACTGATACATGAATTTAGTAAAGCCACAGTGTGCAAAATTAATACACAAGTAATACACATTTCTACACTCTAATAATTAAGTAGCAGAAAGAAAAATTAAAAAAACAATTCCATTTATAATTGCACCAAAAGAATAAAATATGTAGGAATAAATTTACCCAAAGAAGTAAAATACCTGTACTCTCAAAAATACAAAACACTAATGAAAGAAATAAAAGATGATACAAACAAATGGAAAGATATTCCATGCTCATGGATTGGAAGAATCAATACTGTTAAAATGTTAATACTACCCAAAAGCAATCTATAGATTTAATGCAATCCTATCAAAATACCAACAATATTTCTCACAGAACTACAACAAATTCAAAATTTGTATGGGACCACAAAAGACCCTGAATAGCCAAAACAATCTTGAAAAAGAGGGACAAAACTGGAGGTATCACAATTCCAGATATCCAGATATACTACAAAAACGGTAGTGATCAAAACAGTAGGGTAATGACACACAAACAGACACAGAGATCAATAGAACAGAATAGAGAGTCTAAAATAAACCCACACACTTATGGGAAATGAACCAATGATGAAGGAGGCAAGATATACTATGGGGAAAAGACAGTGTCTTGAATAAATGCTAGAGAGCAAACAAGACAGCTACATGCAAAAGAATGAAATTGGGCCACTTTCCTACACCACACAACAAAAATAACTCAAAATGGATTACAGACCTAAATGTGAGACCCAACACCAAAAAACTCTTATAAGAAAACACAGGCAGTAATCTCTTTGACATCAGCTGTAGAAACATTTTTCTTGATATGTCTCCTGAGGCAAGGGAAACAAAACTACAAGGACTACACCAAAACAAAATCTTTTGCATAACAAAGGAAACCATCAACAAAACAAAATCTCAATCTACTGAATGGGAGAAGATAACTGCAAATGATATACCCAGTAAAGGGTTAGTATTCAAAATATGTAAAGAATTGATACAACTCAAAACCAAAAAAATAAATAATCTGATTAAGGTCTTCTTCACAGAAGAAGTATTTCTGGGTATTTAACCAAAGAAAATGAAAACAGTAATTCAAAAAGATATACGTACCCATGTGTTCAATGCCACATTATTTACAATAGCCAAACTTTAGAAACAACCCAAGTATCCACTAATAGATGAATGGATGGAGAAGATGTGGTATACACACATACATATATATACACACACCCATATACACACAGAAGAACATTACTCAGCCACAAAAAAGAATGGAATCTTGCCATTTGTAACATGGATGGACCTAGGAGGTTTAATACTAAGTGAAATAAATCAGAGAAAACAAATACCGTATGATTTCACTCATATGTGGAATTTAAGAAACAAAACAAGTGAACAAAAAAAAAAAAAGAAATAAGAGGCAAACAAACAATAAAAGCCAAGACTCTTAAATATAGAGAACAAAACGGTGGTTGCCAGAGGGGAGATGGATGGGAGATGGGTGAAATAGATGAAGGGAATTAAGAATACACTTATTGTGATGAATACTGAAAAATGTTCATAACTATTGACTCATATTGTACATCTGAAACTGTATGTTAATTATACATGAATCAAAAACAACATTTTTTTGGTAGAACTGTAAATAAGTAAATGAATAAATAAATGTACATAATGATTACACACACACACACACACACACACTGTGAAAGAATTCTCACCATCGAATTAATTAATATATCCATCACCTCATATATATATATATATATATATATATATATATATATATATATTTGTGTGTGTGTGAGAGAGAACACATAAGTTCTATTACCTTAGTAAACTACACAATACAGTTTTTTCAACTCCAGTCACCATGTAATACATTAGTTCCTCAGATCTTACTCATCTCACAACTAAAGTTTGTACCTTTTTACCAGACTTTCCCTACTATTTCCCCTACCCCCAAGCCCCAGATAACCACTCTACTCTCTGCTTCTATGAGTTCAACTTTGTTTTGTTTGTTTTTAGATTCTACTTATAGATAAAACCATTTTCTTTGACTACATACCGAAAATGGTGTTCTTCCATTCTTTTTTCTTTTTTTCTTTTCTGATTGAATGAATTCTACTGCTCTGCCTTCAAGTTCTCTGATTCCTTATTCACTTGACCTAGTCTGCTGAATCCCTCTATTGAGTTTTTCAGTTTAGCTGTATTCTTCCACCCTATGACTTGTTTGGTACTTATAAAATATTTTCTGTCTCTGTTGAAACTCTCTTTCTTCATGCATTGCACTCCTGACCTCAGTGAACTTCTTCGTGACTGATATTTTGAACTATGAGATAAATCACTCATTTTCATTTCATTAAGATCAGTTTCCGGAGATTTATCTTGTTCTTTTGTCTGGAACATATACTCCTGTTTCTTCATTTTCCTTAGGTTGTTATGTTGATTTTTGCACATCAGATAAAACATCCACCTCTTCCAATCTTGACAGAGTGGTCTCATGTAGGAGATGAATCTCATTAGTAAGCCTGTCCTAGGCTCCTGCTTGCCTCTCCAAACTTTGTGATTATCTAAGCTGCATTCCTGTTCTAGTGGCTCTCAGGAATTGAGGGTATGCCAAGATCCATCAGTGTTCCAAAAAGGAAAATTGCAATCATCACTCAGATACAAGCTGATGAGAAGATGGATCCTCAGGTAGCAGCTGGCAAAATACGCAGTTAAGTCCCTTCTGGAAAGGAACTACAGATGAGCATTTTTGCCTATTGCCTCTGCACTGAGTCTGGATAGAAAGTTGTAGGAGTGCTCCTGTGCCCATTTAAAAATTGCTTTTATGTATGCTATAGTCCTATGGGACTCATGGATGCACACCCCACTGGTATCAGAGCTAGGTGATTTGGGGACCTGTTCCCCGGATGGCAGCCATACAGGTTGGGATGCTAGATGTGCAGACAAGCTCCTTCCTGGGAGATACTGGTGACTAGGATTCATTGTTGGAGTGATATGAAGGAAGAAGGCAGGGAAAGTGCCCACCTGCTCTCGGGGCTCTAGGGAGGATTACGGTCAGCATCCAGATGTGTGCTAATTAGAAGCTGAACCCTCAAGCAGCAGCTTGTAAGATATGCAGACAAACCGCTTTCAGGGAAAGACTGGGACAAGGTGTTTTTTGCCTCCTCCGTCTGCACAAGCCCTGGGAGGACAGTTGTGGCAAGTGCTTGTGCACCCATTAAGATCTTCTTTGTTTACTGTATTCCAGTGAAACCTGTGAATGCAAGCCCCTTTGTCTTTCAGAGCTAGGTGTTTTGGGGGCCCCTCCTCTGTATGGGAGCCTTCCAATTCGGAGCCTTATACGTGTAGTCCAAACTTCTCAGCCCTCATGAAAAAGATGGGGTTCCCTCCTGACTGTATGCTTCTGTGTCAGGAGGTGGGGTTTAAGACAGTGCGTCTCAGTCTTTTCTGTTTCAATGTAGGTGTTTTCTCAGTTGTCTGATGTGTAGGAATCACTCAGCTATTTTCTAAATTTCCTTCAGAAGGAATCACCCTCTGTGTAAATGCACATTCAGTGTGTCTATGGGAGGAAGAGAATTCAGAAGCCTCCTTTGATGCCATCTTAATCCGGAGTCTCCTATCCAAACATTTTTAGGATTTCTTGATAAATGGGTGGAGAGGCTAGACACTGCAAGTACCAACAAGGTCTTTCTGTTAGAAGGGCCAGTTTATAAATTAAATCCTGGCCCAGGTTCAGTGCACAGTGTGCCCTCAAGCCCACCAGTTTTGTCTTTTCACCACTTTCCAAAAATAATGGAGACACACATAGCTTATGGTCAGCATCGTTCCCGCAGCGGATCCCTTGGCTTGTGGGTCAAGGATAATCTTAGTGCAAAGCCCAAACAGCAAGCTCCAAAACTGTTCCCCTCTCCTTTCTCTTGGAAGAGATAATACAGTTTTACAAACTGTATACTCAGGATGGCAGAAGTTAGCACTATCCATGAGGTCCAAAGGATGCATGAATGTTGGTACCCAAAAAGTCTTCATTTAATACACTAGTCTAGTCCCTGAAGAAACCAGAAACATCCTGAAAGATGGTAAGAGACTTCTGCAAACACAACATAATAGTATCTCCAATTGCAGCTGCTGAGCCAGATGTGATATTTTTGCTAGGGCAGATTTATATGTCCCCAGGTACATGATAGACAGCCACTGATTTCACAAATGCATTCTTTTCTTTACCTATTAAAAAAGGACCACTAACAGTTTGAATTCATATGGAATGAACACCAATATACATTTACAGTTTCATCTTGGGGCTATGTTAACTTTTTCTGTCCTCTGTCATAATATTATTTGAAAGATCTTGACCATCTGGATAGCCTACAGAATATTGCATTAATCTACTACTTTGCTAATACCATCTTTATTTGTCTAGATGACAAATGGTTAGCGTAGAGTAGGTCTTGGTAAGACCTACTTTAGCATTTATGTGCCCCTTAGAAAGATCAAGAGGTCTTCCACATTAGTAAAATTTTGAGAGGTCTAGTGGTTAAGGGCATGCTGAAACATTCCGTCCAAAGTAAAAGTCAGATTATTTCCCATGTTTCTCCTACAAAGAACGAAACACAGTGCCTGTTAGACCTCTTCCTGTATTGAAGGCAGTATAGTACACACCTGGAAATAGAGAGAAGGCTGCCAGTTTTTAGACAGTACAAAGTAGGAAAGGCCCTTGCATAGCAGGTTAAGAATGCAGTGCAAATATCCTGAAAATCTTATGATGTTAGAGATGTCAGCTGTGGGCAAAGCTATCTTACAGAGTTTATGGCAAGCACCAAAGGGAGAATAACAATGCAGATGCCTGAGATCCTGGAGCAAGGCCATGGCACTTCATTGGAGAATCATACTTCTTGAAAAACTAAGTTTGTCATAATATTGATCTCTGATAGATACAGAATATTTCACCATGGGACATCAAGCGACCATGCCTCCAGAATGACCTATCATGAACTGGATTCTGTTAGATTCACCAAGTCATACAGTCAGACAAGTCCAGCAACAATACACTTTAAGATGGAAATGTTACACCTGGGATAAATTACAAGCAGGACCAAAGAGGAAAAGCAAGCCAGGTGCATGGAGCCCAGACTCCAGTGTCATCTACCACAGATGCACACACACGGTTGTAAGGGGTAGGTAGGAGAGGTTCCCAAGGAACAACTGACTGAGAAGGAAAGGGCCTATGCAATACAAGTGGACTCATTCTGTGTCAAAGCTGAAAATGTGTGGATATACTATATCCTCGCTCAGGGTTGGCCTTGAAAAACATGAGAGAAAATATTCCTAATGGGTAGAACTTTTGAAAATGCCCCTGAGCATTTACTCTTCTGTGGCCTGAGAAGGGCTCCAGGACAATATATTCATACTCCCCCATGCCTAAGTGTCTGGATTACTGTTCAAGGTAAGAAACCAAGACCAGCAGAGGAGCTCCTGAGGTGAAAGAAAATAGTGGAGAAAGGAGAGGAAGAAAGTGGAGAGATAAATGGACTGAGATCTGAATATATACAGAGTCACAGACTGTGGTGAGGGACTCACATGGCTGGTCATGGACTTGGAAGATGAAAAATGAGAAGATCAGGGACAAGCTGGTTTGTGGGAATGGAAGGTGGTGGTAGCATAAAGGTAGACTCCACGCATGAAAATCTTTGTATTATATTTTAATGCCTAAAAGAGTTTCTATGGCAGTAGAGAGATCAAACAAGCAATCAGACAAAATTACTTGGCTAGGTGATGTCAGCCAGACTCTGTTACTGGTTACCCTAGTTTTACCATGATGGAAAGTTGAGCAAAGTGGCCATCACCACAAGAAGAGAGATTATTTGCCTTCGAAAACCATGGACTCCCACTTACTAAAGGTGATTGAGAAACTGTTGCCACTGAATGTCCAAACTACCAGAAACAGAAACCAAAGCTAAGTCCTTGATATGGTATCACTCCCCGAGGAAACCAAATGGACATCTGGTGGCGAGTTGATTACATTTGGCCCCTTCAACCTAGAAAATAGCAGACACTCATTCTGACAAAATAGACACATTTCTCAGATATGAGTGTGCCTTTCTTGTCCATAGGCACCCAGGAAGAAGTAACATCCTAGGGCCTACTGAGTGTTTCATCCACCACCATAGAGTCCTACACATCTTGAAATCAGACCATATGACCTTATAAAGCAAACAGAGTTAGAGAATATAAACCATGAGATCCACTGGTCACACAACATATCTCACCATCCACATACTGCTTTTCTGATAGTGTGTTGGGATGGTCTGCAGAAGACCTGACTAAACTCTTGTCTGAGAAGCAATACTTTATTGCAAGGATAGGGTACCAACTTCTAGGACACAGTAGAATCCTTGAACCAAATATCTGTGTAAGGGGTTCTATCTTCAATAGTGAGAACACATAAACCTGTGAATCAAGGAGTAGAAGTAGGAGTGGTCCAGTTATCATCACTCCCAATGACATACTTAGGAAATTTATGCACTCCATACTCCCAACGTTGGGCTCTGTGGGGTTGAGCAGTCCTGGTCACGCACGGAGGAACATTTCAGACTGGAATACATTGGATTTGAAGGTTATAGCTGCTATCTGACAATTTTTGGGTTCTTGAATTGAAGAACTAGAAAGAAAGAAGACAAGACACCATCTTGGCAGGCCATCATCAGAGGACTTTTTTTTTTTTTTTTTTTTTACACAGAGGGGATAGGCACGATCCAATGAACATCCTTCATGTTAAAATCTGTCTCAGAGTCTAATTTCTGGAGAACCTAATCTGGTCTTCAAAATGTTTTTTACAAACATTATCTTATTTACTCTTCCTAGGAACCCTGTGAGGAGACAAGGAAATTTTTATTTTATGGATAAAGAAGGGGCCCAGAGAGGTTAAGTGGCTTTCCAAAGTCTAACAGTTAGCTCATCAGTGACAGACCCACCAATGGCACCCTGGACAGTTGCCTGTCTCTCTTCTCATACAACCATATGCCTTTTCCCTGAGGAGGGGAGCCAAGCTGAGCTGTAATGTCATCCTTCTGCTGTGACAATGACATGCCTGGATCTTAAGACTCTGTCAAAGATGCTCTGGGAGATGTAGTCACAGCACCATCAAGGCAATTTATAACCAGTAGAGGGGAATGTTTTAATGATGCTGTTATGATATATTGGCCCTGTAAAGGCTTATTAAAAAGTAGACTATGCTAATAAAATGCAAAGGTTGTCACTTACAATGAAAAACCTGGTGATTTAGAAGTAGCGCCCAACTTCTGGATCATCTTTTAGACAATGAATAAATCAAAAGAAGCAAGGTGCCGTGTGCTAGGAATTGCACTATTGACTCTGATCTCCGTACTGGATATATCTTGTCATTGGGGATGACTGGCCTGCGAATATCTAGAATCCTTAAATGAACGACTTGATTTCTTGAAATAGTGCAGTGTGTGGGATGGTTCTTTCTCAGGATACCCCTTAGGGGCAACCTTCAGACTTCCCTGTGAGGCTCAGAGGTAGGAAACTATGAAGCTAAATGAATGAAGAAACACTGTGGTGGTCATAAGGATATCACTTGAAAAGCCTGTGCTTGGAAGGTCTTGAGCCTAAGCTGAACTTAATACCTTACGTGGTACTGTACACATCAAAATCTCTCTCTGGGGCCAGGGCCCCTGTCCCAAAGTGGGAAAACACCAAGATAATTATAAAGGCCAACACTGTACTGTGACTTTATGCTCTAATTCACAGCTTCTCCAGTGTTTCCTTCTGGACTCAGCTGAACTGTAGCTTGGGGATAGAATCAGCAATGATTTTCAGAGTATGAAGCAATAAATCTGTTACCTAAGGTGACTGTGATACAACTTAAGAGACTTCCAGTTTCCTTATGTTATACAGATAACAAAGAGAGTTTAAGACTGGGACTGTGTCAGGGGCAGTGGTACAGGGAGGTGATCTGGAACCTTGGTAAAGCTCAGTACAATGTATGGGACTTAGTATACCTAACTGTATAATGACAATAATAAGATCGACATCAGGGGCACCTGGGTGTCTCAGTTAGTTGGGCATCCAACTTCAGCTCAGGTCATGATTTCATGGTTCGTGAGTTCGAGCCCCACAGTGCGCTCACTGCTGTCAGCCTGCCAGTGCAGACCCTGCTTCACATCTTCTGTCGCCTTCTCTCTCTGCATTTCCCCAATTTACACTCTCCCTCTCTCAGAAAATAAACAAAAAATTTTAAAAAAAAGTTCAACACCAGAGTACTCTTATGAGGGATTTAGTAAAGTCATTTATATAAAGGGCCAAGTATATAATTAGTGCTCAATGGACATTAATTCTGTCCCCCTATTTTTCCAGCTTTTTCAAAACTTTCAAGAGAGTTGTCTAAAACAAAATGAAAACCTTTATTTCCAAGCTCCCCAAGGATAATATAACAAATCAGAACCTGAACGCAGGCATATAACACCCTTGTAAGGATAATTTAAGTAAGTGGCAATGGTACCCCTGGTTAAGACAGAAATTATTATTAAATCTAAGCAAGAATAGATTCCTGGTAAAGGGACTAGTTGACTGCTTCCTAGTGTGATTTTAGGGCATGAGGAGAAACCAAGGACTACCAACTTTGATACCCCACTTTAACAATTTCCTGGAGCCAAAACGTCTATCTTTTATATTTTTCTTGTTTTTGCTAAAAGCAGAGATGTCCAGCATTCTTGTAAGGGACAACTAGTTGTATGATCATCATCATCATCATCATCATCATCATCATCATCATCTTTGCAACTGTAAGATCAGTCGGCAGTGACTTGGGATAGAAAAAGTGACTGAGAGTGACTTAACCAAGAAAGAGAACACAGTCTTAACATGGTTTCTCTCCTTTTGGCTGGGAATCTCCACAAACCACAGATACAAAGTGTGACAATGGATCAAGAATGTGGTCTCACGTGGGTGGGCATAGAAGCATCTGCTTTTCCACTTTCTACCTTTCTTCCATCAGGAGCAGTGGTTTTAATCCAATGTTTAGTCCCAAAGAGAGCAACCACATGTTAAGGACATGAAGAGGAAAATCTGCTTCCAGAGCCAGAAAACTGCCTGGGGACACCACAGACGATACCACTCTTCCCTGGGGAGAATATGAATCTAAGAGCCTGTATTTCAGCAGCAGCTGCAAATGGAGACACTGTGCCAATAGTGGGCTCTTAAAGAAGCCTGGCAGGAGAACTCTCCCACATAAGATTCTAAGGTTTCCAGATAGATGCCAATGACTGTTCAGGTATCCTAATTCAATGCTTAGCTACCTATTAAAACACAGATGTTCTTGAAAGAGTTGAAGGTTCTGAAGGATCTTCTGCCCTGATGTGAAGGCAGGACTTGAAAGTAGGTTTTGTAAAGGAGGGAGAAGAAAGCTTGAGAAGGCTCATGCCTTGAAAAGAAAACATTTTAAGAGGCAAACATAAAATGTGAAGCAAACTCTGACCATGTCAGCATTTTTCTTAGACTGGCAAGGCATTTGGATTATTCCCTTCGTTATTCCCATGGAAACAATTTATACTGCAATGGCTATTGCCTGGCCTCCATATGGATGGAAGAATGGAAAGGAAAAAAAGAGGACGCCCAGGAGCAGTGAGATTGAGATTAAGTAATGTACAAAGATAACATAGCTAGTACACTGGGAACCAGAGTTAAGATGTAGGTCTGTTACCTGATTCCTCATATGGAAAAATAACATATCTTTCAGTGAGATTTCACAATAATTAAATGAAGTAACACATACAAAATGGCACCTGGGCTAAAACACTACACAACTCCACACAGAATGCAACATAAATGAAAGTTTATTTCAATATATTTTATTTCAAAATATTTATTTCAATATATTTTCCCAGAAGGCTTCTCTCAGCGTTTGGCATATAGTAGGTGCTCAGTAAATGTTATTATTTTTTTTTCTTTTTAGGAAGGCTTTAGCCAGATTTGAAATAACTGCTTACCTTCTAACCATGATGGAAACAAAATGTATTAGAACTTCTCTTTTTATGAAGTATTTTTTTTTTATAAGTTCAGTATGATCTTACTCTTCCCCTACTGGTTAAACCATGTGAAGTCCATTTTATTTTCTGCTGTCTGCACGCTGACAACATGTTTGACACTCTTTAATTAATTAGTTCCCTTCCAGCCCCTGCATGCTGGGACCTGCTGGCCAACTCTGGCACATCTCCCAAGTTGGCGACCCTTGGGTGCTTCATGTCTGTTTTGTGACTGGTGTAACCTGTCAGCGCTTCTATTTCAGGAGCCTTCTTTTCACCTTTTGTGTCTGTCTTCTTCTTCCATGACAGGATCTGGCAGAACCTCATTCTTTTACAACGGGATTCCAAACAGTGTACTAAGTATGCAATTGCTTTTCTGATTACATCAAGAATAAAAGAGGTTTAATCCCACATCGAAAGCCAAGCTATATAACGACTGTTGACATTGGAACAGCAAACACTGGCAGAGCTATTAAGAGAATGGCAGATTGTGGGTAATATTTTCTCTTTGCCTTAGGGCGTCTTTAAGGGATATTGGGAGAGGGTATGTCTACGAGAATGTATCAGAAGACACCAGATTTGAGGGAAAAAATGCCATTTATAGAAGCCATCCTGCCATGGATATGGCAACCTTTCCTGAATTCTTCTCATACTCAGCTGCCATTTTGGGGCAAAATGAACACAGGTGGTAGATCAAGAAAGAGGAAAATCAGAAATTCTCTTATTCAGCTCCTGATTCATAAGCTTCTTCTCATTTAAGACTAGCTCAAAATTAAACTTTTCTGTGATGTTTTACTTCCCACAGGCAATAAGTGACTCTTTATAAAGCCCATAGTTCTTTGTACATATCTCTGTTTTGATTTTTTGTAATGCAAAATCCTTTTATTGTAATACTTGTTAACATGCCAGTGTCTCCCGCCATACTGTGAATGCTCTGAACCACAGATGTCTAATTGATATCTATATCCCTGGCACTTAGTAGTTCCTGACACATGGCATACACTTAATGAAGGCTGAATGAATTAATGGATGAATAAATGATTAACTGAATCCTGGATTGATAGTTTGTTCCACTTGTGATATGCCATGGACACAAAGGAAGTACGACACTCCAGTCAAACGACACTAGCACCATTCTGCTGTAGCTTAGGTGTCTGCTGTGAACCCGCAGGAGAAGAAGTGTGAAGGCTCTCTAGGACTGTGATGTGGTGATGTGGTGAATCTTCTGCAGGATGGTCACTGACATGGACCCTCAACCAAATAGAACTGCATCTTTCAGTAGATGGGAAAATTATGCTATAGCTAGAAGGAATCATCAAGCCTTTGATGTTTCATTATATCGATGAGAAAAGTGAGCTCTACCGCTCTGGAAAGCAGTGTGGAGGTTCCTCAGAAAATTAAAAATAGACCTACCCCTATGACCCAGCAATAGCACTGCTAGGAATTTACCCAAGGGATACAGGAGTACTGACGCATAGGGGCACTTGTACCCCAATGTTCATAGCAGCACTCTCAACAATAGCCAAATTATGGAAAGAGCCTAAATGTCCATCAACTGATGAATGGATAAAGAAATTGTGGTTTATATACACAATGGAATACTACGTGGCAATGAGAAAAAATGAAATATGGCCTTTTGTAGCAACGTGGATGGAACTGGAGAGTGTAATGCTAAGTGAAATAAGCCATACAGAGAAAGACAGATACCATATGGTTTCACTCTTATGTGGATCCTGAGAAACTTAACAGAAACCCATGGGGGAGGGGAAGAAAAAAAAAAAGAGGTTAGAGTGGGAGAGAGCCAAAGCATAAGAGACTCTTAAAAACTGAGAACAAACTGAGGGTTGATGGGGGGTGGGAGGGAGGGGAGGGTGGGTGATGGGTATTGAGGAGGGCACCTTTTGGGATGAGCACTGGGTGTTGTATGGAAACCAATTTGACAATAAACTTCATATATTAAAAAAAAAGTGAGCTCTAGGAAAGTAGAATATAAAGTTCAATTTTATAAAATAGCTGTGTGATAGAAGATCTGAGAATGGAACCCATGTATCCTCAATAGTAGCTTCTTTTTATTGTAGTAAAATATACATAACATAAAATTCACCATTTTACCCATTTTAAGTGTAACTTACCAATGCCATCAGGGTATTAACACTGTGGGGCAACCATCCTCATTCTTCATCACCAGCATATTTTTATCATCCCAAACTAAGATCTGTATCCATTAAACAGTAACTTTCCATTCCCCTCAGCTCCTGGTAACGACTATGAATTTGACTACTTTAGTTATCCTACATAAGTGTAATTATATAATATCTATCCTGTTGTGTCTGGCTTATTTTACTTAGCATGTTTTCAAGGTTCACCCATGTTGTAGCATATGTCAGAATCTCTTTCCTTTTCATGGCTGAATAATGTTCTATTATATGTAAATATTACATTTTTGTTTATCTGTTCATCTGCTGACTGGCATTTGAGTTGTTTCCACCTTTGCGCTGTTGTGGATAACACTGCTATGAACACTGATCTAAAATATGTTTGCATCCTTGATTTCAATTTTTCAGGTATATATCTAGAAATAAAATTTCTGAAGAGGGCTTTCTTGATTATATCACGATGTCTCAAATCATAGGCAGGCTGGAGCCCATAATGTGACTCAGCTACTTTTTCTCTTAAACATTTAATAGAGAGATGACCTGATCTTGAATAACGGGTTGCAGCTCAGATAAGTTCTTCAAATATGTTCTGGATATGTGTTGTAAACCAGTCTCTTTTCTAGGTGCTAGGGATGCACCGGTGTGAAACATAGTACGAAGCTAGTATGACGACTGCAACCCATGAGATACGGGCAGTAATAGGGGGCATCAGGTGGAGGAGAGGAAGGAGCAATGCATCATACTCAGTTACAGTGGGAGGATTTAGGAAAGCTGGTCAGTGAAGTCTTCACAGTCAAAGAGATGACACGTGAGTAGGGTTTTTGAAGGACAAATAAAAATTCAACAGTAAAATTAAGGTTGAGAAACTGCATACACAAAAATAAGAGTGGACAGAGCCATGGAGTACAGTTTAATATGATTAAAATATAAAATGTGAGAAAAGAAAAAAAAGCAGAAAATGAGTCTAGAGAGCTAGATAGAGTCACAAAGTCATGAAGGGCCTTGAAAACCATGGTAGGGAACTGAAAGTTTACATTTTACTCTTTAAGCAAGGGCAGCTACTGAAGAATCTTAAAGAAAGAACATGGCTTCATGAGAATGGCACCTTAGATAGATCACTCTGGCCTCCATGGGAGCTGTTGTAAGAGTAGGAGGGGGTCTAGTAAGAATAAAGACTAACAATCTGACAAACAGAGAAAGGTCTAAGTTGAGATGGTAGATATAGGATTTGGTGGCTGGCTAACAGATTACAGGAGAAGAAAGGGAAGTTGGAAGGAAAAATAGTTAAAGGATAACCCCAAGGCTAGTGGCCTAGTAACTGGGCTGCTGGGTAGAGCCATTCCTTGGGGTAACAGGATAAGTCTTAAATGAGGTTAAATCAATTCAGTTTGGGGCATGTTGACTATGGGGTATCTCTCAAGTAGAGAAGATTTATAAGAAGTTGGAGGTTAAAGATATAAATATCAAGCTCAAATTAGTCCATGTGTGAGAAACAAATAACCCTCACTACCCTTTACAGCAAGAAATTAATACAGGGAATTAAGTGTTTGTGAAATCATTGGAAAAGCTGGAGGAGTCGACTCTAAATTGAATTTCTAGGAATAATGCCCAGAAAATGGCTGCAGAAATAACGTGCTAGGAAAACTACAATCACTATCATAATTAGAAAGCTCAATCAAGTAATCAGGAAACCACTACAGTCACTGATACAACTGCCTCTTGACATAGAGGAAGTCAGTGACTAAACGCTACAAACCCAATGCTTCCAGGATGGTGCCTGCCAGCAATAATGATCAAAAGCAGTAAACATGACTCTGGCCTCACTTTTGCCTTTAAAAAAAGTACATCTTTTCTTGATTGTGCTGGTGGTTGCACATTCTGTAAATGCACTAAAAGCCATTGGATTATACACTTAAAATTTTTTTTTAATGTTTATTTATTTTTGACAGAGAGAGAGAGAGACAGAGCATGAGCAGGGGAGGGGCAGAGAGAGGGGGAGACACAGAATCCGAAGCAGGCTCCAGGCTCTGAGCTGTCAGCACAGAGCCTGACACAGGGCTCAAACTCACAGACTGCGAGATCATGACCTGAGCCGAAGTTGGACACTTAACTGACTGAGCCACCCAGGCACCCCTGAATTATACACTTTTAAATGGGTGAATTGTATGGAATTGAATTATACCTCAGTGAAGACATTAAAACCCCTTGCATATTTTCTCATTGGTGAAACTTATTCTGTACCCGGAAACCTAGCTGCAAGGGAGCTGGTAATTTTTAGCTTTCCAGCTTTTATTGTAGGGGAAAATAAAATAGAGGTTGGAGTGAATGCTGAGCACACTCATCTCTGGTTTCCGTCCAGTGGGGGTGGTTGAGTTTTCCTAATGAAAGTTTACCAAAAAAGGGAGAGAAGAGAAAGGGCAAATGAATATTTAGAATGTCAGTACTTCAAAGAAGAGAGGTAAAAATATCTAAGAAATGAAACTGACAAGCATGATCAACACGGTCAATCGAGAAGCAGAAATACACTGTTGTGGAAGCCAAACATAAGACTGAAGAGGAGGGAGGTGACAGAGGTAATGGATGTAGCATGAGATTGAAGGAGGAGGAAAATCAGAGAGGTAATGGACACAGCATCACTTCTTAGGTAGGTAGGCTGGGCAACTCAGTTAACCTCTTGAATCTCAGTTTCTTCATCTGGGGGTGGTAACATTTAACATTCGCTCCTCCCACTTAGCCTTTCTTATAGATCAACCGGGACAATGCAGGTAAAACTGAATTGGAAATTGTAAATCATTCAGTGAATGTTAGTTGTGATTGTTTTTATACAATCACAACTGTGAAGCCTCTGCCGCTAATATGCACCTTTATATTAGATATAACTGAACAAAAGGTCTTCCCACGCTAATTTGGCCATTTTGCCTCAAAAGAGATGAAAAGCAACTGCTCCCAGCTATCCGTATGCCACCCATGTGTGTCCGCGAAGACTGTCATAAAGCATTCTTCTCCGCCAACATACTACTGCAAGAATCTGCAAACCGATTTACAGACTGACTACTTCCCCCAACAGTCCGCTGTGGCCATGGTTGGGTGGAAGACAGGTTCACAGTGCCAGCAGATGCATGGAGCTTGGCTCTCTCATGCTCAACTCCCTCTGAACCCCCTCACCCCTTCCTGCCATGTCATTTACCGACTCTCAAATATCGACAGCCTGTGTGCTTAGGAGTGGGATTCCAATCATCCCACTTCTTAAGGCACTCGGTTGCATTTGTAACACACCAGCTGTTTCTGAGAACACATTCTTAATATAGGAACAGCAAGAAATTCCTCTGTAGCTGTCCCAAGCCATGCTAGAGTGCTACCATGGCAGTGACATCTTGTGGAAGAATAAAAATCAAAGCTGTATCTTTGGGGAAGTTGGCAAGTGTCATTCTCTGAATGTCTCTTTCCCCTTGAGTTTGCTCTGTCACAGGATGGCAGGCCTAAGTACTACTTGGAATACAGAGTCAGATAAGGTGGGATCTGCCCAGAGTCAAACATGGTGCAGAAAAATCATATAAAGCCCAAGCAACACATCCACGGGGCATGAAAAATCAACAGTGAGGATTCTCAACTGAGGAAAGACCCTGCTTGTCAGAAGTCCTATACAGGCTGGTCATCATGCACTTACCGTTTCAAAGCCATTGTTATGTAAAGCAAATTAAAGTGGATTTTTTTGGGGGGGTCTGGAAATATGGATCTGTTTTTTCATTACAGATGGTCAGAATGCACCACTCATCTTAAGGGTAACTTGACATTTGTTGATCTTTCATTAGGGGAAGTATGGTATTTAAGAGCACGGACTTTGGAGCCAGGCTGTCTTAGATGATTGGATTCCTGGATCTGCTGCTTCCTAGCTATGTAAACTTAAGCGAATTACATGACCTCCTAGGCATCAATTTATCTTTTAAAGGAATAATTCATACAAAGTGCTTAGCACAATGATTGGCCCATATTAAGCCTACTACAAATGTAAGCTATTATTACTCTTACCTGTAATTTTGCCCTAAGAATGCTATAGTATCTTTCAAACCATTTTATTTAGTTATTTATAGTACATAGGAAAGAGGAGATGTTCTCCTTAAGATTATTAAGGTTCTCAACTGGACAGAATGGAAGCAAGAGACTGTTTAACACAATCTTACTTCTTCTGAACACTTCTTTGCATTATTATTTGCAAAATGTCATGTACTTCTGGGAGTATTTATCCAGACTGGTGGTCCTCCCTGTCCTTTTTGGTGAGGTGAGCTTACTCAACAAAAAAAGCACCAGCGATGGAGAAAGAAAAAGTCCATTAGTAACAAAGGATGGGGAAAGGATGTTAACGTTTATCAGAAGATGAAGTTCCTGTACTGTTTTTCACACACCAAAAAATCACTGATTTTATCATATAAAACAAATAAGTCCCAACACCTCAGTGGTTTGACAAAATAAGGGTTTATTTCTTATTCATGTGACAATCCAACATGGCACAGTGTATGAGTATGTGATGGGGGTGAGGAGGGGTAGAGGGAAGAAGGGAATAACGTTCTATGTTGTCATTCAGGGACCAGGCTCCTTGTGTTATGTGACTCTACATGCTTTAGGGCCTCATTTTCCTCTGCACCCATCCAGTAGAAGGGGAAAGAGAGTATACGCGGGACCACATGAGACCAGACCTGAAAGCTGGTCAGAAGATAATCACAGCGTTCTACTTTACTGCAAGGGAAGCTGAGAAACGTGTTTCTAGAAAGCAAAGGAAACAGTTTCTGAACCTGCTAGGGTGCTTGATCCCTTTTACTGCTTACCCAGATATTCTGTCTTTGGCCTCTCTTTAAGAGAAAATTTCCCTTTGAGATCTGCAAGCTTTTAGCCACTCGTTCCAAATGGCTCCACATCTTAAAAATTAATAACCTTGACTGGAGTGTCAAAACTTAAAGAAAACTTGAGTTTTTTCCCTTTAGTGTTTCAGATCATTCTAACAGTGAGTCTAGTACCAATTCAGAAAATGATGTACCAAAGTTATAGTTGCAGGCACCTCCATAACCATTGGCATCAGGGGAGGGGGCAAGATGAACATTGATGTTAATGTTCATCATGTTCTTTTAGGTTCTGAGATTACCCCCTGGATTCTAAAGGACACAGTCTCCTAATGGTACACACATTTTTCAAATTAATAATCCACATTTAACTAGATAGTTGCAAGTATGTATTTCTGCTTGGTGATTTGAGCACATCTTCGCTGATGTAGTCTTCATACACACCGATCTGCTGGCTCACAAGAGCCAACAGCCCCTCCCGCACACAAGACAGCAGAGCAGAAGGAGGAGGGGGAGGTACAGAAGTAAATGAGTATCTCAGTATCTTGTCTACCCTTAGGCAAGCTGGAACAGTGCAGACATGTCAGGAGTAGTGAACTGAATTCAGGCAGCATCTCCAAGAACAAGGACAGGGCACCATGAGGAAGGACAATGGAGTCTTTGGATCTCCATGTTTCAGAGCCTGTGCTAGAGGCAAGCTGGAGATTAAACCTGGCTTAACATTTCATATGCATATCTCCTCTTCTCTCTTCAGAAAGTGACTTTGTTGTGGTTTTGCTCCCTAAGTGGGCACTGAACTGAGTGGCAGCATCCAGGCCCTAAAAGAGCTGAATTCCTACCGGAGAATGAATGCAGAGTCGGTGCCTTGCAGGGCAGGGCTTAGTTACCTCGCCCTCACCTAGCATGTGTCCATCGGACAACACCCCTCGGGACTCATCTTAACGTGGATTCTATTTCTCTTAGCAAAGCTGCACCAGATTTGAGATGAAAAGGAATCAACAAGAGACACAAGCCTTTGTAGGAAGTCTCTGTTTTTGCTAACAGCAAGCCCTCTCGCCATCCAAGACAGATCGTCTTACGTTCCCCATTATCTCCCCAAATCACACCTAATCTCTGGGCCTTCTGCCCGACCTCTCTCTGTCCTATCCACCGTCTGGAAAGCGGCTGCCTAGACTGCGGCTATGCAGACACAGTGAAGTCGCCACCACTCTCCCCACTTTCAGCATGCCAGATCTCTAAGAACCTGCCTGTGTTGTGTGCTTCCGTGCATGTAGATAATGAGGAGGCCATGGCTCGTCCAGCCCAGCCTGCATTTTTCAGTGCTGCAATGCAGAGAGAACCGGCAGTTATTGGGGTAGCCAACCTCCCCAGCCCCTGACATTCTTTGCTCCTCTAGGAGACAGTAATACATTACAGGTGTTATAACTTTTCCTCAGAATCAGACTGCCTGGGGAACTGTAAATCTAAATCATGGCTGCCCTCAGGAAACCCGTGGGCCTGTAAACACAGTGAAATGAGTGAGATGAAAGCATCTGAGGGAGAAAATGAATTTCTGGCATCCCACTGAAGTCTATTTCATTTTTACAGTCTGGTCACCCCCCTGGAGTAGGGGCAGTGCCTAGGAGGGACAGGCTGCTTCCTGACTGACAGCTGACAAGTGTGGCTCCTCCTGGAGGCCTCGGTTCCGGGGCCTAATCAAGAAACAGGAGCTGCAACAGATTCCGAGCGTCCCCGGCTCAGCTCGGAGTGCCGCCTCAGATGCTGCCAAGGCCACGGCGGGCTTTCTTTTTGGGAGGCTGGGCCTGTCTGAGCAGGCATTTGTAATCAAGGCCATCCTTCAATCCCAAGGCAGAGCACGGCGTTTGAGGAGGGATGTGTGAGAGGGAAGAGAAGGGAAGAGAAGGAAAGAGAAGCGACTTCGCTGAGAGTCCGCAGTCACCTGCAGAGGGCCGGCAGCTGGCCAGAAGAAGACGGCTCAGGGTCATGGGCTCCTCACCAGGCCGGAGCAGAGCACAACACGAGGGCCAGGAAGCAATCATAACAATCGTGGCAGTAACACTTACAACAGTATTTTTAACGTGGCCATCTGAACTTCCCTGCGGCCAAACCGGATTCTTCAGCTATAAATACAGAGCAGACGCCTCGAAAGAGAGCACCAATGAGAATGCTGGGTCACTGTGAATGCAGGACAACATTTGGACCCACCTTCCCCCTGATTTCCAATAATGTCAGTTTTTCACATGAATCTAAGCGCACTGCCTTTGTGGCATGGACCGATTGATGGATTAAATGGTTGACTGAGGTCATGAGGAAAGAGTTAGTTCAGTGTCCTTCTGACTACAGATGGGTGAAATGCCAAATGCTTAGGATATGAAAATGAAGTCACTTCTATTCCCGTAAAATTCCACAGAGGAATCCAAAAGCGATGCTTGAGTTCTCAGTAAATCCCCCAAACTCACATTTTACATGCTTTTGGCAATGACTGCAAAACTGCAAAAGCCTGTTTTTAGAAAATCACCTAGACTAGTCTGTAGTGTAAATAATATTTTAAAGCGGTGGAAATAACGTCTTGATATTTCAACTTGCAGATTGTTGCTGTAGAGGCAGTAGCGTGTCTACTTTCCTAGATGACTCAGTCATTTTGTCCTTATCCCTCAGAATACAATGTGCTTATGTCACAACGCATTACAGTGAATACATTTTATAACCACACCCAGTGTTCACATTTGCTTACATGCATCTTACCTCCAACTGCAAGGGCAGTTACTCCCATTTCACAGATGATGCTACTGAGGATGACACCAAAAGTAACAACTCCAATCACAAAGAATATGACATGATTTTAACATGAGTCTGACTGCAGATGCTAAATCCTTTTCACCAATACTTCTAAATTAATATTCATTTCTCTGAATACAAATTAGAAGCCAGATTAGAGTACATGCAAATTTCAATATCCGGTGTGAGCAAGACAAACATTTTTATCCCCTGGGGTCAAGGAATCATTCAGATTCCTTTTATTTTTTATATTTTTTATTATTTTTATTTATTTATCTTGACAGAGAGAGAGCATGAGTAGGGGAGGGGCAGAGAGAGAGAGATTGAGAGAGAGAGATCGAGCAAGAGAGAATCTCAAGCAGGCTCTGCAGGGTCAGAGCAGAGCCCGATGTGGGGCTTGGACTCATGAACCATGAGATCATGACCTGAGCTGAAACCAAGGGTTGGATGCTTAACCAACTGAAACACCCAGCTGCCCCAGATTCCTTTTATTCTTTCTAAATGTTTATTTATTTATTTTGAGAGAGAGAGAGAGAGCATGCACATGAACGGAGGAGGGGCAGAGAGAGAGGGAGAGAGAATCCCAAGTAGGATGGGCACTATCAGCACAGAGCCCAATGCAGGGCTCAAACTCACAAAATGTGAGATCATGGCCAAAGCTGAAATCAAGAGTCTGATGCTTAACCGACTGAGCCACACAGGCTCAGATTTCTTTTAAATTCAACTTGTTTTTCCAGCTTCTTCTAATACCTACAAACATGCAGTTTCTAAAGCAAAATAACATTTCTGTCATGAAGAGAAAACCTAGGTAATAATAATGATTGCTGATATTATGGAACACCAGCTAGGTGCCCGGCTGTTCTAGGAGCTTCCCATGGATTAATCATTTAAATCCTCAGGTATTCTTTCAGATACAGCAAACTTGCATCAAAGTAATTATAATTTGTTTTTATTTTCATGATCAAATTGTGTGTCACATATTTTCAAATGCTTCAACATACCAACAGAGCATTGGAAGTGTCCTTTAATTATCGTCTCAAGGTTATGTGCTGACAAGAGTGGTGTTTCCCACAGAGTGGTTAGGAGAAAGTTCAGATTTACAGACATCACAAAATTGTCACCTCCGACACGTTGCTCGGTCTGAAAGTTATTTTCTATTTATTCTACAAGTCAAACTATGGGAAGGTGAAATAAATGCCTGAAACCTTCCAGGGATCATTCCCTTGTCTGCAGGGACTAATATTAATTCCAGGTACATGTTCAAATGAATGAGCAAATATGTCATTGGGACGGAGGCTGAGAACACACAATGTCTACCCAGTGTTGTTCTTTCTCTCCTCTTCTCTCCGTTTGTTTCCTTACTCCTTCTGGCTTTCTCCCTTCCCCATTCTTGGTACCAAGAATCAAAATCACTCCTATATTTCAACTATAAAATTGATGGGGGAGAGTTTTCTGAGAAAGCTCTGCACAGTCTTCTAATAAGGAGGGAAGGAGGGAGAGAGAGAGAGAGAGAGAGAGAGAGAGAGAGAGAGAGAGACCCCACATCATTTCAGGCAAATGTCTATAATTTCCTGCCAGGCCAGTTCCCAAAACTGGCAAGAGTATCATTCCAGAAAGGGTTCGCATCCTTCCAAACCCATTTTCCTGTCTACAATTAGAATCAATTGTCATCAAACTGGAACTTCTCCGAGAGCATGGAAAGCTGGTAAAGCTGGTAAGAATAGTTTACAGTAAGTCTTCACAGGGTTAGTCCAGAACTGCTATTGACTTTCCCTGAGAATATGTGAGAAGGGAAGCACCAGGAGATGATGGAAGTCTATGGAAACTGCT
Organism: Lynx rufus; assembly: GCF_022079265.1. Taxonomy (NCBI): domain Eukaryota; kingdom Metazoa; phylum Chordata; class Mammalia; order Carnivora; family Felidae; genus Lynx; species Lynx rufus. The sequence continues at coordinate 9,517,361 of NW_025814824.1, forward strand.
GGAAATAAAATGCAAATGGAGTCACCCGTGATTGTCTTCCTTATTTTAAGTCATTCTTTTTATAAAGAGAAGTTTACTCGTAAAGGCTGGTAGATTTCTGTGATTTGTTTAAAAGCTTTGACTGGTTACTTAATTTAATATTTCATCCTTGTGTTACATCATCTACAGAGCTTTATACAAAGGGGTAAAGAAGATGCTTACAAAGATGCTTGATATATAATTTGAGGATGGGTAGAAGTAAGAAAGAAGAAAGAATCACTCTTTGCCTCTTATTTCAAAGATGCCAAAGGGAACTTGAAAGAAACTTGTCAAAATCTGCAATAATCTAAAGTCAAACGATAAGTTCTGTTCAAAGTTTGACTTACCCCCAAATATAGAACCTATAGTACTCAGGTCAACATCACAGATTTTTTTTCCTTGAAATTTCTAATCAGAATAATGCTTTATGGCTGAACGCCTCAAGATGTGTTTGAGATCCTGATGAAAAGCTTTACAGGCAGATGTTATGGCTTGTCAGGTCAAAAGCAATATTTTTTGTTTCTTTTCTGCTGAAAAAAGGATCTGCCTCTAACATTATTAAAGTCTGATAGGAAAAGTGTGTTTTTAAAACGTGTCTCTACCTTTAGAGAATTCCAGACACTAATGGCTTTAAAGTAATTCTTACACACTTTAGAATAAATGACATCCTTAAAAAATGTCTGACTTGGTATTTACATGTATTCATATTCCCCAAGCTTCCTGTCTAGTTTGTCAATGCTCGCATATGTCCTTAAGAATAATGCTTTAAAAGGAGAAAAATTGCAGTGCCAGAAAATGTAAAAATCAAAAGAAAAAGCCCCTATTTCACCCATACATATGCACCCCTGCCAAAGTTAATGGAATTTATCTTTATGCCAGTGGCTTTTTCATGGTGAAATCCCTGAAATTTAAACTGGGATCCTCGCTCTGTTGATTTCTATCTCTGCCTCATAAATGCCAACGGATGTCCTAATGAACAACGTGCTGCAAAATCAGCGTGCACTGGGACTGGTAGGAGGCAGACTTGCCCTCTGCGAGGCAGTCCTGGTTGCTGGGACCTGCCGGGCTCTCTTGCATGCATGTGGCAGCATTTCCAGTCCTTGGTATCACTTGCAGTGCTCTGCCTCGTCAGTCTTGACTGGCAGATTGAGATGCCAGGCAGCTGCAATCTGTACACCTTTCAGGTGGAGGAACAGAGATTCAGGAATATAGAGCATGTCCCTGACAGGCTATGAACACACACAGGCAAGAGCAGAAAGGGGACAGCCTGTGTTCCTGTACAACCTGAAGAGGAAAAGTGTCCCTGAGTCTTCGTCTAAGTAGGTTGTCCTTGGCATGTTAGGAGTTCCCCGAGATTCCAGGTTCTTCTCCTATCCTATTACACATCGCTGTTGTCCCTCTTGATTGCAATGCTTGTAATTCTCTCTCTCTCTCTCTCTTTCTCTCTCTCTCTCTTTCTCTCCTTGCCTGCAAGGAGCTATGTCCAACTTCCTGTTTAAGTTTCCAGGAGCCCTTGTAACCAGCTCTCTTGCTGTGTCCTCGCATGGCGCAAGGGGCCAGGGAGCTCCTTGAGGTATCTTTTATAAGGACACTAATCCAATTCATGAAGGCTCCCACCTCATGACCTAAGCACCACCCAAAGTCTCCACCTCCTATTACCACCACCTTTGGGGGTTAGAATTGCAACATGAACATTTGCAGAGGGGCATATTCAGACCATAGCATTCCACCCCTGCCCCCCTATTGTTCACATTCTTTTCACATGCAGAGTACATTCACTCCGCTCCAATAGACCCCAAAGTTTTTAATGTGTTCCAGCATCAACTCGAAAAGTCTCAGTGCAAAGTGTCATCTGAATATCACCTAAATCACATAGGGGTGAGACTCAAGGTAGATTCATCCTGAGGCAAACTTGCTCTCCAGGTGTGAATCTGTGAACTCAAACAAGTTATGTGCTTCCAAAAATACAAGGGTGGGTCAGACACAGGGTAAGTATGCCCACTTCAAAAGGGAGACAAAGGAAAAAAGAAAGGGTGTCTAGCAAGTCCAAAACCTGAAGTCCCACTGTGGGGGAGGGGTTCCCCTGCCGTAGCTTTGTGTGGCCCACCCCATGGCACCATGGGGCACAGCTCATTCTCCACCTCTCACAGGTTGGAGCCCTTTTTGAGCTGGACTCCTAGGCATCTCAGCAGGGGCCCCTCCTCCACAGCTCTTGCAACTCTGTGCACCTGCAGAAAAGGCACCACACTGATGGTGCCAGAGGTTACCACCTGTGTCCTCCAGAAGGCCAGCCACTGGGCCAGCATGGTACCTGGCCTGTCCCAAAGAGAATATGGAGCAGCTTCTGAGCATGGTACTGGAATGTGAGTAGCTGGGCCAGTAATGTGAGGCAGCTTTGAAATCACTCTGCCCAGCGGGCCCTTACACTTTGAACCTGTGGTCAGAAGGTGAACCTAGGATCTCTCAAATGCCTTCTGGGGTCATTCTTCTGACTGGTCTGGCTTCTGTTCAGATGACTGACTGATCTCAAAAAGTCATTTGGCCACAACTTTATCCTCTCCCAAACACACTTTCTTATCTCTTTCAATATGGATAAGCTGAGAGTTTTCCGAAATTTCAACTCCTGTTTCTCTTGTGATTAACAATTCGAACTTTAAATCATTTCTCTCTTCTCGCATTTTCCTATGAGCATTCAAGAAAAGCCAGGCTGCTCCCTCAACACTTTGCTTAGACATTTCTTCAGCCAAATACCCCAATTCCATTGCTCACAAAATCTATCTTCCACAGAACACTAGGACACGAACACAATTCAGCCAAAGTCTCAGCCACATTATAACAAGGAGCACTTTTCCTCCAGTTTCCAATAACATGCTCCTTGTTTCCCTCTGCACCCTCATCACAGTGACCTTGCCCATCCATATTTCTACCAACACTCTGTGCAGAATTACTTTGGTATCCCCTGCAAAGACTGAGGCTTTCTCTACAGCTCTCCTCTTTTCCTAAGCCCGCAGGAGAATCCCCCTTAACAGTACAGTCATGCTAAGGTGGGCCTTTTCTACCAACATCTCCAAACTTTCCCAGTCTCTGCCCATTGCCAGGTTCTAAAGCCACTTCCACATTTTTAGGCATTTGTTACAGCACCGCGCCTCTGCTGGTACTAATTTTCTTAGCCCCAGGCGTTAGGACACGGGCATGATTGTGCCATTCAACCCACGGTACTGACCATTTCATGTTCGGTGCCCAGCATGGTGTCTGGGCTGTAGTTAGTGATCCATAAACATTTGTTAAAAGGACAAACAAATTCTTCTGGCCCCCTTTTCAGAGTTTTCTTCCTATTTTGCTTCTATCTGAGCGTCTTGCAACTGGCCTGACACCACAGGCTAATCTCTTTTCCACCATCTATTTTTCTACTTCCCCATCAGCAAAAATATTCCATGTTCTCTGCTTCAAGCTAAGAGCGTTGGGAAGTGTCTTTATAGATCATGACGGTTGTGATAATTCCGAAAATTCTGTCACAGAACGATATACTTAAAATACAGTTTAATTTTTTTAAAGCAAACGCTATGCCCACCGTGGGCCTCAAGGTCATGATCCAGAGATCAGGAGTCACATGCTCGACTGACTGAGCCAGCCAGGCAGGCACCCCTTAAAATATATTTTAAAATAGAAGGAGTGGGGCGCCTGGTGGCTCAGTCAGTTAAGTGTCCAATTTCAGCTCAGGTCACGATCTCGCAGTCTGTGAGTTCGAGGCCCGCGTCGGGCTCTGGGCTGATGGCTCGGAGCCTGGAGCCTGCTTCCGATTCTGTGTCTCCCTCTCTCTCTCCCCTTCCCCACTCATGCTCTGTCTCTCTCTGTCTCTCAAAAATAAATAAATGTTAAAAAATTAAAAAAAAAAACAAAAAAACAGAAGGAGTATGGACATGTTTAGGTTTTGCAAACACCGTCTTTTGCCAAAACCCGATTTTTAAAGGCTAGTGTCTGTCAACACCAGTTCATGAAATAAATTAGTAACAGTAAAAATGTGAGAAGGACTTCATTTCAGACTAAGGGATAAGCAGCAGTTTTATAGAGACAGTTGCAACATGGCCCATGAAAATACAGGGATGCGTTAGCACTCACCTGCCTGTCCGTGTTCAGGAGCTACTAATTTAGTCCAACTCCTCCAACTCACAGATAGAGGAAACAAGGCCCAATGTATGAAAATGACTTTTCTAAGGTCACAGAGCTGAACAGGGACAAATATCACAATTCAATTAATGGCAACCACTATTTTTCTACTCATGATTGTTCTAATAACAGCACCGGGTAATAGGCACCTGCTGTCTGTCCATTACACACAATGTGCCGTGTTAACACAAAGCCTTTATTCCATCAACCATAATAATGATCACAATACAAGCTAATGTTTGAGCTCCCACTTAGCCACAGTACTAAGTGCTTTACAGGCAATATTCTCTTTCATCTTCTCAACAGTCCTACAAGGTAGCAACAACTATTGCACCCATTCACAAATAAATAAAGAGCAGCCTAGAGAGTGTAAAGGTGACGGCAGGCTGTGGGTGGCAGAGCTGGAGAGAGAATCTGGGCCAGTTTGAATCCAAAGCCCTTTGTTTTAATCATGATGCTCAACTACTCCCTTCTTCTTCGACAACCTCCTCTCCATGGGCTCTTTCCTCTCAGCAATGAAAAACATCTAAGCATTTTCCTTTGCCCCTTCTTCCTACCATAGGAAGGAAGACTTCTTCCTACCATAGACTTCTTCCTACCATAGAATACTGCCTGCAGTGGCAATTTCATGTCAGAGAAGATACTTTGCCGAATGGCTAGAATCTGGGCTTCTAGGTGTGGAAGCCCCAGAACAGAGTAGCAAGAGGTGTCTGACAGAATTCTTCACATCTCCGCCTCTGAAACCCACAGGGGCCCCAAGTCTCTCACAGCCACCCCGTGAGGAACCCCTTGGTCTCTCTCTTCACGCAGCTCTTACTTTGCCCTATGAAGAACTGAATCCAAAAGATTCTTTGAATATATCAAGAAGCTGATCTATGCCATGTAATTTCATACGTAATTCTTGCTTACCTTTATTACAGCTCTTCAAAGTGGTTTTTAATCCCCACATTTTAGAGGCCCTGACTATAATAAGAACAAATTTTTACTATGCAGCACTATTACCTAAGACCCAGAGATTTTACTTGAAAGGCAATACATCCCAGTGGCCCAGTGGCTAAGGGTATGAGCATTAGCACCAAATGCCTGAATCTTGCCTTTGTTATTAGCTGTGCAACTCTGAGCTAATTATTCAATCCATTCTGTGGCTTGGTCTTCTCAACTGTAAATTGAGGATTATGATGATGATAATAAAAGCACTCAGTAAAAGACAGTGTTGTGACAAATAAGATAATTCACCTAAAGGACTTAGAACAGTGCCAGGACTAGTAAATTTTCAATAAAGATGAGCTGGTATCATTATAGGAATTATCCCGTTGGATCCTAAACTCTATAACCATCATTAACCGTATTTTCCAGGGAGCCTGAGTGACTTATCTAAAATCACACACTTAGTAGGTCAGAGCACAGGGATCCCTATTGATCCCCCGAAGCCACCTGAGTCACAGTCCTCTTTCTCTTCCCATATGTCACAGCTATCTTAAAAAGCAACTGACTACCCCTTGAGTAGCAGGTAATATAAACACAGAGCCAGGGGTACCTTTTTAAATAATAATAATTATATTATTAATAAATATATTATCTCAAATGGGGATTCAGAGCATAAATGTAATGTATTGAGGTCAATTAGTAGATTAAACTAAATGCATTAACTAAAGTTAGTAAGATCACATTTCAAACCAGACTCTTAAAATGGGCTGCCTGATTCCAGTTCTGCCCCCAAGAGTTTTGTTTTGTTTTTTAGCAGTTTGCCTTTTTGTGACACATGGAGCTTTCTTTCTTGAAGCGGAGCAAGGGTACTTTGAAAATACAAGTAGACAACAAATGTAGCACAGCACAACTACAAAAAGAGAACTTCAGCCGAAGACCCATAAAATGGCAGAGATATTAAAAGTGGAAATCAAATAGAAATTAAAGCAATAACTGAATTCAATGCTTCTAATTCAAACTTCTAAGATTGCCCCATGGAGAGTTCTAACTACCATTTCCCCACTCCTTATTGCAGTCAAGGAACAGTGCTGTGAGGGAACATTTTACATTTTCCTGTGAGGACCATTTTGTATTTTTGTCTGCGATGCTCCGTGACCGGTTGGACACCACAGATCCTCCACCCCCATTGCCAGTGCAAAGGAAGATGTTTTAACTTTGCAGTGTTCAGAACTAAGGGAAGTTCTTGCACTTAGAGAAGTCAGCCATCCCAGCCTCTGGCAAGATATAAAGTGCAGCTAAGGAAATCACTATGTGAATGACACACAGTTTGGCCAGTGAGGGAGCCATAGGAGCATCTTGGTGTACGAAGAATGGTCTGTGCCAGGTATCTTTCTGCAAAACCAACTGGTAGGAGAGGAGGGCACGTGCAGGACTTAACCCACTCAAGGACAGATCAATGTGCTGCTTATCTCTCTGTTCCCTGCACACAGCAGGGTGCGGCAGGATAGATGAGGCACAAACAAGTGATGGAGGCTAAAAGAACATCAGTGACCATGGTCAATGGTGCAGAGTCTTCAAACTTAACTCTTCCACTGGCTACTAATCATGTCCTTAGCAATATCTGGTCTCAGTGAGTCTCAGTTCCCTCATTTAAAAAATGGATCGTAATTGGGATATCCATCTCACAGAAGGATTGTGATGGTTTAAGTAAACCGGTGATGTAGAAATTCCTTGGCACGTTGCATTGTAAGAAATTTGATTATTTTAATTATTAGGTGATGGGGCTCCAATGTGGAAATGTGATTAACTGAATAATTATCTGTGGGTCAAGAGTGGGAATTTCTTAATGGCAGGACTCCTACATTCCAAATAAATATCTGAATTACACATTGATTACCTTCAATCCACTGACAAATGTGTATCTATGAACTTTTAACAAAAATGTTAGGAAAAAATTACTAAATAATTTGGAAGTTATGTCTTAAAGGAGGTTGCTTGGATTATACCTGTTATTTTTTATTTTATAAAAACATTCTTTTGTGTTTAAAGTAATAATAATATAGGTTTCCTGTATTGTTTACAAAGAATTTAGACAACACAGATAAGCAAGAAAATAATGAGTCAACTGTAATTTCATTACCTAGAGATGACCTCATTAACAGTATTATCTATAACTTGCTAAATTTTTCTACATATGCATATAAGAACATTACATATACTGAACATTAAGTGTAACAAAAGTGGATCATATAATATACATTATTTCACTTACCAACACTATGTTGGGTAGATCTTTCTATGTTAACATATGAAGCTTTGAAATATTACTTTCAATAGAGGCATTGTTTTCTCTTATGAGCATATGGGGTAATTTATTTACCAATGACTTCTTTTAGATATTTATTTCCAATGGGCTTACCATAAAGATGAGTACATTTTACATAAATATTTTCATGCTTTTGTAATTTTTCCTTCAGACGACTCTCTCACTGTAAAATTGTAGGAAAATAAATTTTAATATAGATTTTATGTAGAGACTTTTAAGAATATATAGAGTTTTAAGTATACTGACATACTCCAATATTAAACTACAAAGCAGATACTAATTTACAGTCACTAGCATTGCACAGGGTTGCTTATTTCTGTATTTTCTCATCTATACTCAATGATATTAAAAAGAACTTTGTTAATCTGATAGGTAAAAATTGTTACCTAATTGCTGTTTTAAACAGTATTTCTTTGATTACTACCGGGAGCATACAATTTTTCTATATTTATCAGACATTTAAATTTCTTCTCTGACAATAATGTCTGTACATACGTTCTTATACATTTTTTTCTACTTTGATGCTCATTTTTCAAAAATAAAATTATAAAAGTGAAGTAGGCAGCCTTTAAAATGGCTCCAAATAATACTTGCCTTCCAGTATTCACACACCTGTATAATCAACTTCCCTTGAGAACATGCTGGAAATTATCACTTCCTCTAAAGAACAGAAGAGAGCAAAAATCATGGGATGTTGCTTCTGAGATTAGGTTACAAACAGATGTAACCTCCATGTTGCTCACCTTCTCTCAGTGTCTTTACTTTCTGTGTCTCTCTTTTTCTCAGAGCCTGTGCTCTAGAAGAAGCAAGTTCCTATGTTGCTAGTGGCCCTGTGGAAAGACCCAAGTGGCAAGGGAATGATGTCTATAACCAACAGCCAGCAAGGGCATGAGCCTTGCCAACTGCTATGTGAGTGAGCCAGGACATAAATATCCTGCAACCTGCCGACAAGCACATGAGTGAGCTTAGCAGCAGATCCTTCCCTGGTTGAGCCACGAAATGACTAAAGCTCTGGCCAACACCTTTATTGCAGACTTATAAGAGAAAATCTGCAAACAGACTCCTACCCCACTATACCTGGGAGAGAATAGCTGCTGCTTGAAGACATTAGGTACTAGGATAATTTGTTACACAGAAATAGCTAACTAATCCAAGGAACTTGACAAAAATACAGCATACTAGAGTTTTAGAGACCTCACACTGAAAGATGCTGCATAAAATATTGATGACATATTTCTTAATGTATACATGAGCTGCCAGGAAAATAAAGGAATCTGAGAGGCTAGAAATGACAAGAAGTGAAAAACCCAGGAATTAATAAGCAAGTACTAGAATCTGTTTTGCCCTCAAGATATTTGCTGGTCCCTGGTGACTTAGGTCCTGGGTTTTATTGGACTGACAGGACTTCAGCAAAGCCCTAGGCCTGAGCAGTGTGGGAGGTCTGATTGGAATCCCCTCACACATATGTCATCAAAAGTGTGACTTGATCAGTAGGTGACCTAGAAAAAAATCTACCATGCAGAAGGAGACAGCCGTGATATGTCCCTGACTTGACCGTGGACCAGAGAGAGAAATAAACAAGAAAAGAAAGTCTCCCATTAAAATACCTAAACACAAACCCACAAAACACAGAGGTTTGGGGCTTGAATTTGTACTGTGTAATACAAAATTCTAAGCTAAAATTTAGTTTAAAGTCTTTCCTGGTTGATAATTCTCCAAGGTGCCTAACAGAAGCAAATGAAAATTCCCTCTGGAGGAACACCCTATACACATGTCTAAAAGAATTTTTGTAGATAAAAGACCCAAGGCAGAGGAGCTCACAAACTTACTAAACATAGGAGGGAATGAAAACCATGAGCAAGAATCAGGAGAAACAACAAAGCACATTATTAGGTCTATAAAAACTGTAGATCATGGAAGGATTCAACATAGAATATGAAACCAGGTTGTTTTAAATGTTTACAGAAATAAATGAGCATGTTGAATGTAGGATGAAAAAAAAAACAGATTATTAAAACTGACCATATGTTTGAAAAACCAAACAGAACTTTTAGGAATGTAAATACAGCCATTTCCGCTAAAAAGTCAATGGGAGGAATAAACAGAAGCTTGGATACAGCTAAAGAAAGAATATGGAAAATACACATGAGAAACAGAGGATCTGGCACACGCAATGAGAGGTGTGAAGTATGAGAGAGGTTAAGAGACAAAGAACAGAGTGAAAAAGATCTTCAAATGTATATGGAGTCCCAGGAAGAGAAAACAGAATGGAAGAGAGATAATAGAAGAGGCAATAAATGAGAATTTTCCAGGAATGATCGGAGACATCAGTTAGAAAATTCAAACAGGGTAAATAAAAGTATCCACACTCAGGCATCTAAATACACTTGCAGAATATCAAAGAAAAGTTGAAAACTTGAGAATTTGAGCAGCCATAGAAAACAAAAAACAAATGATCAATGACAGAACGATAATAGACTGACAGCACAATTCCTCAAAAGCAACTGCTTTAGTTTCCTACTGCTGCTACAAACAAATCACCGCAAATGTAGGGTTAAAATCCCCACATATTAACTTTCTTACAGTTCTAAAGTTCCAAAGTCCAAAATGAGTTCTAGGGGACTAAGATCAAGATGTCAGCAGGGCAAGTTCCCTCTAGAGATTCCAGGAGATCTTGCCCCTTTCAGGCTTCTACAGCTGCCAGCCCATGGCTGCATCAGCCCAGTCTCTGCTTCTGTCACCACACATCCTACTACTGACTTTGACCCACCTGTCTGTCTCTTACATGACCCTTATGATTACCTTGGGTGCAACTGAATAATGTAGGTTCATTTCCCCATCTCAAGATCCCTAATTTAATCACATCTGTAAACTGCTTTTTACAATGAAAGTACCATATTCACAGGTTCCAGGGATTAGGACATGGACATATTTGAGGCACCACCACACAGCCCACCACAGCAACAGTGGAGGAGAAAGGCACTGGCATAGTATGTTTGAAATGCTGAGACCTGGACTTCTACATCTGGTGAAACCATTACTTGGGAGAGAAGATGAAATAAAGATATTTTCAGAGGAACTAAATAGAGAGGGTTTGTCCTTTAATTCACTAAAGGGATTTCTAAAGGATGAACTTGAGGACAAAGAAAATAATCTCAGAAGAAAGATCTGAAATCCTGAAGAATGATGAGCAAAGAAGTCAGTAAATACATGGGAGAATTAAAACACAGACTGACTGAATGAAACAATTACAAATCACAAGGGAAATTAGAAAGTATGTTCAGACAAAGAAAAATGAAAATAAACGCCCCACAATCTGTAGAATTCAGTGAAAGCTAAGCTAGGAAGAAAGGTTATAACTGTAAATGTTTTTTTAATGTAAAATTTAAAAAAAAGAAAGATCTCAAATCAACTACCTAACTTTACGTCTTAAGGAATTAGACAAAAAAAAACCCACTAAGTCCAAAACTAGCAGGAGAAAGTAAACAATAAAGACTGAAGCTGAGATAAACAAAATATAGAATAGAAAAATAACAGAAGAAATCAACAAAACCAAGAGTCATTCTTCAAAAAGATCAACAAAATTGAAAACCTTTAGCTGGACTAAAAAAAAAAAACCCAAAAAACAAACAAACAAACAAAAAAAACAAAAACAAACAAACAAACAAAAACAAGAGAGAAAAGATCCAAATAACTAAAATTAAAAAAAATAAAACAGGAGACATTACAACTAATTTTACAGAAATAAAAAGGATTATGAAAAAACACTATGAACAACTGTATACCAAGAATAACCTAGATGAAATGGATAAGTTCCTACAAACACACAACTGACCAGTACTCAATCATGAAGAAATAAAAAATCTGGCAGATGTATAAGAAGTAGGGAGAGTCAATTAGAAACACAACTTCACTGGTGAATTCTACCGAACATTCAAAGAATTAACACTGATCTCCCTCAAACTCTTCCAAAAAACTAACAATGAGGTACCTCTTCCATACTCATTCTATGTGGCCAATATTACACTGACACAAAAGCAAGATGAAAAAACCGCAAGAAAAAGAAACTAAAGACTAATATTCCCTGATGAATAGTGACACAAATATTCTCAGCAAGATACTAGCAATCAGAATTCATAATAGCACAACAAAAGGATTGTATACCATGAACAAGTAGGATTTATTCCCAGAATGAAAAGATGCTTCAACATATGAAAATCAGTTGATGTAATATATCCCATTAACAGAATATTGGGGGAAAAACATATGATCATGTCAATTGATACAGAAAAAATATTTCACAAAATTCTACAGCCTGTCATGATAAAAACACTTAAACTAAAAACAGAAGCGAACAACCTCGATATAATAAAGGTCATATATGAAAAACTAACAGCTAACATACTCAATGATGAAAGCCTGTAAGATCTTTCCCTCTAAGATGGGGAACAAGACCAAAATGCCTGTTTTACCCCTTCTTTTCAACATAGTGCTAGAAGCCCTAGCCAGAGCAATTTGTCAAGAAAAAGAAACAAAAGACATCTAAATTATAAAAATGAAAAGAATCTCATAAAAAGCTTCTTCACAGTAAAGGAAACAATCAGCAAAACTAAAAGGCAACTGATGGAATGGGAGCAGATATTTGCAAATGATATATTGGATAAAGGGTTAGTATCTAAAATCTATAAAGAACTTACCAAACTCAACATCCAAAAAACAAATAATCCAGTGAAGAAATGGGCAGAAGACAGGAATAGACATTTTTCCACTGAAGACATCCAGATGGCAAACAGACACATGAAAAGATGCTCAACATCACTCATCATCAGGGAAATACAAATCAAAACCACAATGAGATATTCCCTCACACCTGTCAGAATGGCTAAAATTACAACTCAGGAAACAACAGACCTTGGCAAGGATGTGGATAAAGGGGAACCCTTTTGCACTGTTGGTGGGATTGCAAAGTGGTGTAGCTACTCTGGAAAACAGTATGGAGGTTCTTCAAAAAATTAAAAACAGAACTACCCTATGACCTCGCAACTGTACTACTAGGAATTTATCCACAGGATACAAAAATGCTGATTCAAAGGGCACATGCACCTCAATGTTTACAGCAGTGCTATCAACAATAGCCAAATTATGGAAAGAGCCCAAATGTCCATCAACTGATGAATGGATAAAGATGTGATGTGTGTGTGT